>NC_090347.1:11026149-11329899 GCF_035084215.1 Heptranchias perlo | reverse complement strand
AAGTGTTACCCAGAGATGTATTTAGATGTTCTGTCAGCAGCTCAAGGTGTCCCTGTGGTTTCCAGGACTCTTAAACTGTGCTTCACATTGTAATATTGGTGGAAGTGATGATTACAGTAAGCAGAGGATGAAGGGAAAGCTCCATAGTTCTTCCTGCTAACTACACTTGAGTGCCCAGGTGCATACTGGGGGAGTAGGGAATAAATAAAAACTACTGTGAGTCCAGAACTATTCATGCAGATCATAAACGAGTGTATTTTCATTTCTTATGGCATTGCAGGGACAGTAAAAAGTTGTGCTCCCTCTCCCTCCAAAACATTAGGACATCAGGAAGGAGTGAATAAAAACCCAAACATCTGGTCAGAAGAGAGAAGATCTGAAAATGCTTGAAAACATTAGATTTCTAGTTGTTCTGATTTCCTGCTAATGGTATCTGTCCACGGGATGCTTGAAAACCCAGTGGTAGAGGAGGAGTGGGAAAGATTCATCTCGTAGGTCCAATAGTTGCCAGAAAAAGGGAAGGACAATTTGCAAAGCAGCTTTAGAATGTTGTATTATGTTTGTTTAGTTTCCACGGGTTACGTAGTTACAATAATCAGTAACAAATTTCTCTCCATAAATTGATGGGGAGAGGGGAGAGGCTAGGTGTGAGTCAACTGTGTTTAATACCCTGTTTATGTTGTCAATTGGAGATCAGATCAAAGCCCAAATCAGCCAAACTCCAACCTTCAATTTGATGATCATGCTGAATTAGTACTTACTGATAAACTAATTATATGGAGAATTACCAGACAGTAATCTCAGGTTTCAGATGACCGTTATAAGCTGCTTGAGTTTCTCAGTCATGATTTATGATACTATCTGAACCCATCATCTAAATTAGAGCCTACTGATTGCTGGTGGGTATCCACTGTCTTCTTTATAATTAGCTTAGTGACATGCCCCACCGACTGATACATGATGATACTCTCAATCTTCAGTGCTGCTCTTCCACTGTAACCTTCCTAAAATAG
Source organism: Heptranchias perlo (assembly GCF_035084215.1). NCBI lineage: Eukaryota > Metazoa > Chordata > Chondrichthyes > Hexanchiformes > Hexanchidae > Heptranchias > Heptranchias perlo. The sequence goes on along the minus strand of NC_090347.1, from coordinate 11,328,886 downwards.
GCTCCAGCTATTTTTTTTCACAGAGCTTGGAAGAGGCCATTTTCATATAGAAGTCTGTAGGTGCAATTCTGTTAGCAAGAGTGACAATAGCATCCACCATTACAAAACAGATATGCTGCCCACACTGCTCACTCTCTGAAGTAAACTGTTACATCTTGCAAGACCTCAAACCTGCCAAAGGACTTGATGGGAAGTCAATGATCCACACAATGGAATCTCAGCAGTTCCTAAGGTTGAGAGGAGAAAAGTGGATGAAATCACTCAACTATTTTTCATTATCATTCACAAATCAACACAGAAGAGCTTGAACAATTGAGAGGCCACAAGATGATAGATTTACTTTCAAAATATTACAGTTCTGGGTGCTCCCAGAATCTTGATGACATTAACTCATCCTTCTAGATAGATGTTAGAGGAATTACATCAAAACTACAGCACAGAAACAGGCCATTCGGCCCAACTGGCCTATGCCGGCGTTTATGCTCCACACAAGCCTCCTCATGATTCACCTGACGAAGGAGGAAGCCTCCGAAAGCTTGTGATTTCAAATAAAACTGTTGGACTATAACCTGGTGTTGTAAGACTCCTTACATTTGTCCACCCCAGTCCATCACCGGCATCTCCACATCTCACCTAACCCTATCAGCATACCTTTCTATTCCTTTCTCCCTCATGTGCTTATCTAGCTTCCCCTTAAATGCATCTAGGCGATTTGCCTCAACTACTCCTTGTGGTAGCACGTTCCACATTCTTACCACTCTCTGGGTAAAGAAGTTTCTCCTGAATTCCCTATTGGATTTATTAGCGACTATTTTATATTGATGACCTCTAGATTTGGACTCCCCCACAAGTAGAAACATTTATTCTACGTCTACCCGATCAAACCCTTTCATTATCTTAAAGACCTCTATAAGGCACCATTCAGCCTTCTCTTCTCCAGAGGAGTTCAACATGTCTTATATCTGAGCATTTTGGGACATAATTGCCGTTTGATCCCAATAACCCAGTAGACACAGAGGAGCCACCACTTTTGCTGTGGGTCAGTTAGGAGTCAGTGAAGATATTCACAGCATTTTTACTAGAAAATGTCAATCAGTGATGGGAAAATGATATTGATTTTGAAAACTGTGAGTCATGGTAAATGGTTTCAAGGATGTAAATGTGTCTCTTCAGTGAGCATCCTACTGGACAGTATTAGAACTTGGAAATGTAAGTGAACTAAAAGATTAAAAGAAACATCTGTTCATTTAATTCTGGGATTCTGGAAATCAGTCATTCTAAATCAAGCATTATGTACAACAAAGTAGGAATCTCAATGTAATTTTTAAAATTTAATTGTTTATAGAATATATCTGTTCTGAGAATAATTTTGTGCTAAGGAGTCATGGTCAATGGGAACCAGATTGGGACCATTTAAACTCATTTCACTCAAGTCCCTTAACAGATGATTAAGCTGATCCAAACAGTATTGATCTAGTTGAACAGGCAAAACTCTGAACTTCAGTTCAAAAGCTATTATCAGCCCTATTTAGATGAAATCTGATGATTTACAAGGTTTAGAGTTAACTTGTGAACTCACATGAGTGAACTCATAATGTTGCTGCTGCAATCAGCCCACCAGTTGAGGCTAGGATCTATCTCAGAAGGAGCTGTCATTGATTGGTGTCTGGTTATGGATGTCATCAATGAATGACACAGTTTGGGAGCTGTTAGGGAGAAGTTTGGTTTGCAAAGTCATCAGGAAAGCCAGGTTGGAGAAAATGACTTGATAGTCCCAACGTTAATTTGGGGTGCGAATTGAGCAGGTAGTAAGCCTCCATGACGTCGCTGGCTTGAGGCCCAGGCAGTTTTAACTCCCGGGCCTCATTTCCATGTGGGAAGTCGGACTCCTGTCCAAACCCGGCAGGAAGGCCCATGGTGATGAAACTAACTTCTAGAGAGGGTTTCACACTCCAACTGAATTGCTGTGCACAGGTGCAGACCAAATTGGTCAGTGGGTAAACAAATTAACAGCAGCTTTTTGAAGACCAGGTCATTAAATGTTAAGAAAACTTGACAATGATAGCAGCAACAACAACAACTTGTATTTGCATAGCGCCTTTAAAGTAGTGAAACTTCCAAGATGCTTCAGAGGAGCGTTACCAGACAAAACTTGACATCGAGCCACATAAGGAGATATTAGGACAGGTCAACAGCTTGGTCAAAGAGGTAGGTTTTAAGGAGGGTCGTAAAGGGGGAGAGAGAGGTAGAGATGCAGAGAGGTTTAGGAAGGGGATTCCAGAGCAATATTACGGAGTGGAAGAAATATTTTATATTTGCACAGCACCAAATAAAAAGTATTTCCTCCACTCTTCTCTCCCTGGTGCTTTTCTTCTCCTCTCTGTTCATCTACCGCCTCTAATATTTTGCCCCATAGATTAGTATATGTGGCAACTTATCAAGAGCTGATCCTCACTGACCGCCAGTGACCAATTAACACTCCAACTGCCTGGACAACAACCAGTTCTCCTCTAACCACAATGCCTTTGCCTCCAGTCATAAGGAACGTATCAAATGCATCTTGTGATGACCAGTGTGATCCACATACGCAAATAAAACAAGTTCATCACAATCACATGTTTAAAAGTCTGTTTTACTCCTAATATTCCAGGCAAGACCACTTACAATGTTAATCTAAAACTTGAAGAACTCCTCTGGAAATGTTTAGCTGAGCTAATGTACCTTATTAGAGCACAAATGTCAACAAGAATTAACAGAAATGTTTAACATAAAATAGCTTGTGGTAAAATAAGTTCGGTTTTCCATTCAGAAGATTGGGGGGTGGGGGGACAGGAGTGGACAATTAATGTCACTGGCTGTCTGGCATTATTTCCAATAAAGATTAAATAATGTTAGCCTCAGAGATCCTCAGTTAACTACAATAAACAAAGCCGTACGCACGTCCACAAACATACAAAGAACAAAGAAGTATTCACAACAGGACCCACCATAAGTGGTACCAGAACTACAGCATGAGGGCTGTGGGTGTGAGCAGAACAGAAGGGGGGTAGGTGCACCAGTTATTTTAATTAGCTCTCTGCACAGTGGGTGACTGTGGAGTGGGAGTAGGGTTGGGAAATCATGGCAGCTTGCAGCCTTCAAAGGGTCGCAGCTTCGATTAAAGGGAAGTAGCCACTTAAAGGCTCAAAAATGATTGGAAAAAGTTGGAAACTTGTGCAAAGAGTGGATGAGGGAGCTTGTGGGCAACTGACAGAGCAGAGCAGCACTTGAACAACGGTTTCACATCAAGAGAAGTGGATGCTCTGCTGCATGAGTCGGGTTCAAGAAGGATTGGTCAGTTTGACACTCCAGGCCACCCTCCCTAGAGGACAGCAGTGCAACATGGGGCAAATAGACTGCCGCACATTGGTCACTGGCTCTCTGCTTGACAGGGCACTGAGGCCTCAGGCCTTCTAAGTGCCTGATGCACCTGAGAAACACCTCGATCATCTGTGCCAGCTTTTGCCATTCCCCTGCTGCTGGACGCCACCTCAGCACATCAAGAGATCTGTGTGAGAACGGACCATTGGGCAGTAAAGAGGTCGTTGGCGGTCTGCGTTATGGCTTCTCAACCTGATTACCCAACGTGGTGAATCCAGACAAGCTAGGCTGCTGCAAATTGGAACATTGGGTCTTGAGGAGCCCAGTCATAACATTCATTAAGGAATCTGTCACATGTCAGGATTCAGACTACGCTGACATGAGGAAACCTCAAAAAATACTCTTAATTGAGCTAAACTTAGCTCTCAAGGGGTTAAATTCAGAGGTCAGCAGGGCTTGAAAGTACATATTAGCTTTCAGAAGAGGTGTCTGAACCAGCACCGTCTCAACATTAAAATGTAATTTGACATTTAATGGCCGTTTACACTCTTTGCCGTTTCAACAAACCTATTAATTTGAACTCAGCAGGGGTGATTGCCAACTTAGACTGGTGGACTTCATTCCTTTCGATAAAAAGCTGTCACTGGAGCCAGGCTTTTAAAAAAAGAAATACAGACACTGAAAAGGCAGTCAGGCAGCAAAAATGCTGTGAGAAGGTTAAGAAAAAACACCAGGAGTGGAGCCTTGAAGTGTAGGACAGAATGCAGGGGAGTTATTCTGTTTAAGTTAAGTATGATGACCCACTGAAGAGGAGTAGAGTCGCACATGTATTATTTGCACATCACTACACGAAGATAAGTTTTACTGATTCAACTAAGGGAATCTGATCATAACTGTTACTCTGTTCATGTACCTTACTGTGGAACAACACAGCTCCCCTCATCCATTGGTAACTTAGTCCGCCGTTGGAGAGATTGAAGAGATACATGTGTAAAAGCCACGAGTATCCAGTTCAGGTCACAATGGGGTTTCAGTGTTACACCCCTGGGATCTGCTTTCATACAAGTAGGTTCAGGTCAGTGTGAGCCACCTAAATACGGCAGTGATGCCACTGAATCCAAGAAGGTAACTACAGCAGACCTGAATTCGTAACAGAACCTATGACTGAGCTTAAGACCTTGGTCAAAAGGAGCACTGCGACAGAGTCTTAGGCCTAGAAATTAGTTGATGCCACACCTGTTCTACAGGTGTAAAACGTGCGACAAAGCATCCCACTATGGCGAGCAGCACGTGCACACATTCTGTGCTGGAAGTGCGCTGCCCGCCATCTTGGTAAAGACATAAAAAGAGGTGTCCAGATCCCGTGCCTGAACCAGGTGTTAGACCCTTTGTATATGCAAATAATGGGCCTATCACCGGTTTGAGGCCCCCTTTGAAAAATTGGTCTGCCCTGAATGCAGCCGGCCCGTTCTGGAAATTGGTTTGCAGGACCCAGGCCTGCTACATTCAGGTTTACTTGGTCAAAACTGTCAATGATCCCACAGGCACAAGCAATAAGACCAAACCAAGCTTTGTTCAAATCTTCATTTCAGCAAGGTACACACTGTGCAAAAGCACAGTTTATCCACATCAAATGTGGTCTGCTTTCAAATAGAAATGGATATTAAGCTCTCATCTGATAGCTTCAGCCAGGGCAGCAGCTACAGTTGGCCTCAGCACCCCCTGGACTACAGAAAGGAGAATCTCAGCCATGGTTTCAGCTCCTGATTGCCATCTGGTGATTACTGCTAAAGGACGTATGTCTTTGATGTGTGTGTGTGTATGTGTGTGTGTATGTGTGTGCGTGTGTGTGTATGTGTGTGCGTGTGTGTGTATGTGTGTGTGTATGTGTGTGTGTATGTGTGTGCGTGTGTGTGTATGTGTGTGTGTACGTGTGTGTATGTGTGTGTGTGTGTGTGTATGTGTGTGTGTATGTGTGTGTGTGTATGTGTGCACGTGTGTGTGTGTATGTGTGTGTATGTGTGCGTGTGTGTGTGTGTGTATGTGTGTGTGTGTATGTGTGTGCGTGTGTGTGTATGTGTGTGTGTGTGTGTGCGTGTGTGTGTGTATGTGTGTGTGTGTACGTGTGTGTGTGTGTATGTGTGTGTGTGTATGTGCGTGTGTGTATGTGTGTGTGTATGAGCGTGTGTGTGTATGTGTGCGTGTGTGTGTGTGCGTGTGTGTGTGTGTGTGCGTGTGTGTGTACGTGTTTGTGTGTGTGTATGTGTGTGTGTGTATGTGCGTGTGTGTATGTGTGTGCGTGTGTGTGTATGTGTGTGTGTGTACGTGTGTGTGTGTATGTGTGTGTGTATGTGTGCGTGTGTGTGTGTGTGTGCGTGTGTGTGTACGTGTTTGTGTGTGTGTATGTGTGTGTGTGTATGTGCGTGTGTGTATGTGTGTGTGTATGTGCGTGTGTGTGTATGTGTGCGTGTGTGTGTGTGCGTGTGTGTGTGTATGTGTGTGTGTGTGTGTATGTGCATGTGTGTATGTGCGTGTGTGTATGTGCGTGTGTGTGTGTGTATGTGCGTGTGTGTATGTGTGTGTGTGTGTATGTGTGCGTGTGTGTGTGTGTGTGTGTGTATGTGTGCGTGTGTGTGTGTGCGTGTGTGTGTGGACCTTGGGTGCACGCAGGATTGGGTAACTGTGATGGCTTCCATGCTGACCACCACTGTTTGGCTTCAGAGATAAAGAACAACCCCTTTGGCAAGGTACCAGAGCACTGCTGGTGCTCATCGGGAAGAGTCAGGAGAGAAGATTAGAAACAGAAATGAATACTGAGATATTTCTCAAGAACAAAAGCACATATTTCACAATCCTGCCTTCGCTCCTTGGCAACAACAGCTGCCCCGCACAAGATCAAGGCATCCTCAGGAATCCATTCCAAGTATTCTCTTCCATGTTATAATTAAAGCCAGGTGAAACTTGGCTGGATGTATTGGAAAATCAAACATGCAGCATAAAGTCCGGCACAGGCTCAATGGGCCGAATGGCCTCCTTCTCTGTTGTAACCATTCTATGAAATGATGCTGAAGTGCGCCTAATAAATGTATCCAGTGCAGCAAATTTCAGTGGGGAGAAAGGCAGACTGCCGACACAAAATTAGAAAAAGAAAATGCAGCAAGGTACAGAAAGATGGAGCAAATATTAGTTGAACCCTAAAAAGAGAAGAGATTGACATGAGCCAGGCTGGAGGTCACACCCCCTCCAACATTGATAGTGCTGACTTTATGCAAATTTCTGGGGTTACCCCAATTAAAAACATCAGGGGCGGACTCCAGGCATGGGAGTGCTACTCAAATAAAGGCAATTCAGTGAGAAGGGCTGTCACTACGGGGTAGATATTCCTAAGCTTGAGTGTATTGGATCACTTGGGAGCAACAAATAGAGAAAAACAGACTCAACAGATTTTGCAACCATTAATTTAAATGGACAGAAATTGGGTGAGCTTCTTTAAGTGTTGTTAGAAAGCTCGCTATACAATAAAGTGACAGAGTTGGTGTAGTCCTAGGAATACAATGCAGATAAAATCAAGTGGGATGATTATCATCACAAGGACTGCAGTGGTTCAAAGAGAAGGTTTATAATGCTCCCCGCTCAACTTTCCTCTACTCACTGTGTCCAGGCGATCCATAACATCTGGAACCGAACCTTTAGGCACCATTGTCACAGCCAATTCCAAAATCAGAGACACACAAGTCAGGCATTCTGATCTTAATTCTGAAATAAAAACAGAAAATGCTGGAAAACACTCAGCAGGTCAGGCTTCATCTGTGGAGAGAGAAACAGAGCTCTCATTTCAGGCCGATGACCTTTCATCAGAACTGCTCATACAAACCTATATATACAAATGGGCATGTCTGTATATGTTGGGACAAAACAGTCCAAAATGCTTTGCTGCCTGTTACATTCTACACAATATGGCAGATGTACGATGGAGATAGAAAACCCAACTGGTGTGCCAGAGTAAGATTAAACTATCCAGAGAACGTACAGAACTTCTGAGACTGTAAATTCAAACTCAAAATCTGTGGAATGGCTATTTCTAGAATGTGCCTGGATTTTTTTTTTGTTTTTCCTTTTATTTGTTCTCGGGATGTGGGTGACACTAGCAAGGCTGGCATTTATTGCCCATTACTAGTTTTCCTGAGAAGATGGTGGTGGGCCTTCTCTTTGAACCACTGCAGTCCTTGTGATGATGATGATCCCGCTGGATTTTATTTGCATTGTATTCCTAGGACTACAGCACTTTGGTGTACAGTGGAAGCACGAGGGGGAGAGATCAAAAGAATTTCATGAAAGGAGGTATTAGGATATGGAATTCTTTACTACAAGTGGCCGTTGAAACTGATTTAATCACAATACTTAAAAGGGAATTAGATAAGCACTCAAAGAAAGAAATTATTAAAAAATGTGCCGTGAATGAAATGGAAAATCAGATTAGAATATAGTTCCGATAGATAGTTGGGACCCGGCACAGGTACAGTAAACCAAATGGTCTCCTTCTGTGCTGAAATCTCTATGATTCTATCTCATTGGCACAAATGATTGACTAATGCACACCTGCTAACACTTTGCGTACAAATCAGGAAATAATGAGCTGTAGCACACAGCCAATTTGTGTCATCTCATGTGTCGTACACTACTTAAACATGAACACGGAGAGAAGGAACAAAATTCAGTGCAGCAGTTTATTTTCCTCACTGTGTCCCAATACAGGATATTTGCAGGTCCCTTGAACATTAGCAAGCCTGAGTTTTAAGAGCAGGATTACTTTTTAAATAGAAAACTCCTCAAGTAGAACTGAGGTCCATAAGTACATCTACCACCAAGATTGAAAAGCGGAGGAGGAAAAAAATCGGGATTGTAGTAATTAGGTGATGTAGGAACAAACCCTCCACAGGGATTATTTGCCACGAAATGTGTTAGACATACAGCCTTGTAAAGATTAAGTCGGGGACTAATGTTTTGTTCACTGGCGTCATAACATGTGTCTGTCTTTAGTTTGTGTATTAAGTTGTTTGTCTGTAACAGAGACTAATAATCATTGGATTATCTCAACAACATGGACAGAATACTCGAAAGGCTGAATTGTTATTTTGTATTGACTTTGCAGTGGGAATGTAGGGAAAATAAAACTGATGACTCCGTTGGCCAATGTAAAAACATGGAGCAGAAATAGGCAGCCTGTAAATGCAGACTGTGCCTCACGTGATATTGTGCTTAAACTTCACCGCAGGGTCTCATTATGATCTGGTGTGGACTAGCTCTTTTTGGTCTAAATTGACTCAGAATACCAATATGAATGTTTTAGATAACTGAAATATCAGAACTGATTTTTTAAATACACACTCTGGAGGTGTGGAGGGGGTGGGGGGGGAACGGAGGGGTGGGATAGGGAGAACATCCTTGCCTGCCCATGACTTTCCATCAGAATGGGATCAGCCCTGTAACCTAAGCAAAGAATACCACAACTTAAAATGAAGGGTCGAAGATTTCAATTGAAAACTAATACGATTGGAGCGGCAGAGTACATCAGAATGAAATGCGCAAAGTGAGAGTAATTGCTGTTCTATTATATGTTGAAAGCTGAACTGACCATAGTTGTTCACTTTAATGAACTCTTATAAGAATACTAATCAATTACTAGTGCTCAAAAAGTTAAAATATTTTAGAATAGAATAGTAGAAACACGGTTTGTTTCTCCACATCAACACAGACAGATTTATTAAGGTAAAAGAATGCTGGCATTTATAAAACATTGGGGGTAATTTTAACCTCCAAGAACAGGCGGGTGGGTAAAATAATAGATTTTTTGAGTGGGACCACATCCCGGCTCCAACCCGCCCACTTCTGGGTTTGACCCAGGCAGGTTTGTATGTGTGTGGACAACAGACACTTGAGGCCCGATGTTAGCAGGGCTGCAGGTTCTTGGCGGGGGGGCTATCGGGCGTGTGGGTAACGCGCCCGGTGAAATTAGTCAGTTTCCCGCGCGATCGTAGCATCCAATCCACTAATTGGATCCACTTACGTGCTCCCCGGGTTCCCCACTGCTGATCTGCGCGTCGGGCGGGCTGCGCATGCGCAGTAAGATCTGTCAGCTGGAGGCGCTCTATTTAAAGGGGCAGTCCTCCACTGACAGATGCTGCAACAAATAGCAAAAATTACAGCATGGAGCAGCCCAGGGGGAAGGCTGCTCCCAGTTTAATGATGCCTCACACCAGGTATCAATACATGGGGTGAGGAGGAGGGGGAGGACAGAGATCTTCCACCCGGCGGGCGGGAGGAAGCGGCCCGCCTCTGCCACCAGGAAGGCTTGGCTCGAGGTGGCAGAGGAGGTCACCTGCGCCACCAACATATCGCCCACCTGCATACAGTGCAGGAGGCGCTCCAATGACCTCAGTAGGTCAGCCAAAGTGAGTACACGTAGGGCTCGATTTTAGCACCAGCTATCGGGTGCGTTCTCGGCGGGGGGCCCCCGAAAATCGGGAAATCCAGGAGCGGGACCAGATCCCGCCTCGATCCCGCCCACTTCCGGGTTCCCCGATGACACGCCGGCGTGCGCGCGCAGCCCCCGCTGGTGGGAATCCCGCAGGCAATTAAAGCCAGTGGGATGCCACTTGACAATATTTAGTTAGGTATTTCAGGTCATTAACTGACCTGGTTAAGGGACTATGTGGGATTTTTGAACAACATGGGACTGTTTCCCACACTGGGGGAAACACTCCCAGCTCGAATGGACGTGTTGCAGCTGTCAGCCTGTGGCAGCTGCAAAGGTCCATTTGACAGGTAGGGGGTGGAGACCCTCACCCATTGCAGGAGGCCACTCTGTCACTTGGGACAAAGTTTGGCCTCCACCACCCTCCTCCTGACAGTCAAAGTCACCAATCTGCACATTTACCCCGGGGTCTGGAGACATGTACCTACCTTGCGGACCCCCTCACATGTACATCTTGCGGATGGGGGCCGCCGTAGCTGCAGTCATGACCTCCTCGGAGGGCAAACAGCATCACCAGCCTCACCAGCCTCGCCATCCACGCCGTCCGCCTCTGACACGTGGAGCTCCACAACAGAGTGCTGTGACACATCCACCTGTACAGCAGGAGGGAGGGCTACCGCAGAGAGAGATGCGTCGCAGAGGGCACTACCCTCGCCACAGGGTCCACAGACCGAGGCTCAGCCTCCTGGACCTCTCTGAGCAGCAGTGCACACGGAGGCTCAGAGTCACTCGACATGTAGCCGTGGACATCTGCAGCCTCTTTCATGCCGAGCTGCTCCTGGCTGGCCCAAGCACCATCTTCTTACCTGTCGCTGTCAAAGTCACCACTGCCCTCAACAACTTCTCCTCCGCATCCTTCCAGGGTGCAACCGGGGACATCGCCGACGTCTCTCAGTCATCTGCGCAGAAGAGCCCTGCAAATACACCTACACCCACTCTGCAGTGACACAATGGGTAGCATCAGTGGTGGGTCCTCATAGTGATACCCAGGAGCGGGCATTATTGCACAAACCGGACAGGATTCGCGAAGACATGGCAGTTGTGGTGCCAATATAATGTGTGATGTGAGTTGTTGTGAAATTCAATAAAAGTAACACCCATGACAAACCCTCAAACACCCTTGTGCATCCCCTTCATGCTCACGACACGTTTGCCTTACGCTGCCTACTGCACATATGTGATGCATGCCCTGTGGCTGCAGCACAGGTAGTGGCAGGTTGAGTGAGGCTGGCCATGAGAGAGATGCACGAGAGGGTGAGTATGAGATAGAGCCATGAGATTGTATGAGGATTGGGTTGAGTGGTAGTGGCGGGGTGAGTACTGGCGAGGTGAGTAGGTGCAGGTAAGATGAGGATGGGGTTTGAGTGGGTATGAGGGGTGATGTGACAGAATAGTGTTGGCAGTGCAGAAGGAGTTGTGGGGTGGGGGCAGTGATGTGGCAGACGGAGTGTAGGGGAAAGACTACGTGTACTCACTGTGGCTGACCTACTGAGGTCATTGGACCGCCTCCTGCACTGTGTGCAGGTGGGCGATATGTTGGTGGCGCAGGTGACCCCCTCTGCCACCTCATGCCAGGCCTTCCTGGTGGCAAAGGCGGGCCGCTTCCTCCCGCCCGCCAGGTGGAAGATCTCTGTCCTCCCCCTCCTCCTCACCCCATGTATTGATACCTGGGGTGAGGCATCATTAAACTGGGAGCAGCCTTCCCCCTGGGCTGCTCCATGCAGTCATCTTTGCTATTGGTTGCAGCATCTGTCAGTGGAGAACTGCCCCTTTAAATAGAGCGCCTCCAGCTGACAGATCTTACTGCGCATGTGCAGCCCGCCCGACGCGCAGATCAGCAGCGGGGAACCCGGAGGAGAAGGTAAGTGAATCCAATTAGTGGTTTGCCTGCTACGATCGGGCGGGAAACCCACTAATTTCACCGGGCGCGTTACCCACGCGCCCGCTAGCCCATCCGCCGAGAACCCGCAGCCCTGCTAAAATCGGGCCCGTAGTCTTTCCCCTACACTCCGTCTGCCACAGCACTGCCCCCACCCCACATCTCCTTCAGCACTGGCAACACTACTCTATCACATCACTCCTCACACCCACTCAAACCTCATCCTCATCTTACCTGCACCTACTCACCTCGCCAGTACTCATCCTGCCACTACCACTCAACCCAATCCTCATACAATCTCATGGCTCTATCCCATACTCACCCTCTCGTGCATCTCTTTCACGGCCAGCCTCACTCAACCTGCCACCACCTGTGCTGCAGCCACAGGGCATGCATCACATATGTGCAGTAGGCAGCGTAAGGCAAACGTGTCGTGAGCATGAAGGGGATGCACAAGGGTGTTTGAGGGTTTGTCATGGGTGTTACTTATATTGAATTTCAGAACAACTCACATCACACATTATATTGGCACCACTACTGCCATGTCTTCGCGAATCCTGTCTGGTTTGTGCAATAATGCCCGCTCCTGGGTATCACTATGAGGACCCACCACTGATGCTACCCATTGTGTCACTGCAGAGTGGGTGTAGGTGTATTTGCAGGGCTCTTCTGCGCAGACAACTGAGAGACGTCGGCGATGTCCCCGGTTGCACCCTGGAAGGATGCGGAGGAGAAGTTGTTGAGGGCAGTGGTGACTTTGACAGCGACAGGTAAGAAGATGGTGCTCGGGCCAGCCAGGAGCAGCTCGGCATGAAAGAGGCTGCAGATGTCCACGGCTACATGTCGAGTGACTCTGAGCCTCCGTGTGCACTGCTGCTCAGAGAGGTCCAGGAAGCTGAGCCTCGGTCTGTGGACCCTGTGGCGAGGGTAGTGCCCTCTGCAACGCATCTCTCTCTGCGGTAGCCCTCCCTCCTGCTGTACAGGTGGATGTGTCACAGCACTCTGTTGTGGAGCTCCACGTGTCAGAGGTGGACGGCATGGATGGCGAGGCTGGTGAGGCTGGTGATGCCGTTCGCCCTCCGAGGAGGTCATGACTGCAGCTACGGCGGCCCCCATCCGCAAGATGTACATCTGAGGGGGTCCGCAAGGTAGGTACATGTCTGCGGACCCCGGGGTAAGTGTGCAGGTTGGTGACTTTGACCGTCAGGAGGAGGGTGGTGGAGGCCAAACTTTGTCCCAAGTGACAGAGTGGCCTCCTGCAATGGGTGAGGGTCTCCCCCCCCACCTGTCAAATGGACCTTTGCAGCTGCCACAGGTTGACAGCTGCAACACGTCCATTCGACCTGGGAGTGTTTCCCCCAGTGTGGGAAACAGTCCCATTTTGTTCAAAAATCCCACATAGTCCCTTAACCAGGTCAGTTAATGACCTGAAATACCTAACTAAATATTGTCAAGTGGCATCCCGCTGGCTTTAATTGCCTGCGGGATTCCCACAAGCGGGGGCTGTGCGCACACGCCGGCGCGTCAGCGGGGAACCCGGAAGTGCGCGGGTTCGGGGCGGGCTCCGGTACCGTGCCGGGATTCTCCGATTTTCGGAGCCCCCCCGCGGGAAACGCACCCGATAGCGGGTGCTAAAATAGAGCCCTTGGAAGTCCACTTAAAGCCAGCAGGCCGATACTTAAAAGGGCAATGTACCTCATTGAAATAGTTGAAGTACTTAATATTTTGTGTATTACAAAAGTAAAATGAATTTAGCCTCACCTGTTCAGGTTTCCCATCGCTTCCAATTCACGTCAGGTGAAAGCAGGCGGGAAGGACCAGATCCATGATGTGAGTACCTTTAATGCACTGCTTGTGGGCCCGGAGGAGCAGGAGTGCTTCATCCAGGCCCAACAGGCTCACATGGCTGACAGGACCCCGTGAGCAGCCGACCTCCGATCCCGATGCAGGACCCCCGATCTCCGATGCGAGCTGGGCCCCCCCCCCCCACGATCTCCGATGCTAGCTGGGGCCCCCTCCCCCTACGATCTCCGATGCTGGCTGGGGCCCCCTCCTCCCCCCAATCTCCGATGCTGGCTGGGCCCCCCGCCCCCCACGATCTTCGATGCTAGCTGGGCCCCCTCCCCCCACCGATCTCCGATGCAGGCTGGGCCCCCCTCCTCCCCCCAATCTCCAATGCTGGCTGGGCCCCCTCCCCCCTCCCGATCTCCGATGCTGGCTGGGCAACCCCCCTCCCCAATCTCCGATGCTGGCTGGACCCCCCTATCTCCAATGCTGGCTGGACCCCATATCTCCGATGTTGGCTGGATCCCCCTCCCCACCTCCGATGTCATCCACGGCCCGCGATCTCTCTCTCCCTCCCACCCCCTCTCTGATTTGCGGCTCCTTTCCCTTCTGACTGGCAGCCAGCCTGTCAATCTGGCTGCCTGGTGTGTGGGGAAACCCAGAAGCTCAAATAATTACCTTCAATTGAGTTGCGATTGCAGATTGCGAGGCACTCATTGGGCTTCTGGGTTCCCCACACGAATATCTACCGTCACGCTGGGTTTCCGGCTCCCAGTTAAGATCATGCCCATTGCTTCAACAGGGAAACTGGTAATTACATTTACTGTACATTCAAAGGTCTCAAAGGAAAAGCACAGTGTCACTGCCTGATAACTCAATGTCAGTGTGATCTGCGATCTGACTTATCTTCAGAACTTAATTACAGTAAAAAAAAACTTGGATGGAGAGAGCACAGTCCTTGTGGCTGCCCAAATGTTATTAACATCATGAGATCTCCTCTCTCAATGAGAGGTCTCCTCTGGGGTTTGTTGTTATACGTTTGGACATTGGTATATTCACTCATAAATGAGAATTCGGGGAAATTCTGGCCCACCCCCAGAAACAGACTTAATTCAACTAAATCCCAGCAGTAGGAGCTTAAGCTGTATTTACTTACTTAAGATGAAGCTGCAGTGTCCCTTCCAATTTGTTTCAGAGCTTAATTTTATTATCTAAATGCGGATTAAAGCAGAATTAAATCACACGAAGTTCCATCCGCATCCAGACTACATTCTATCTTAGATCACAAGGACATTTCAACTTGTTCACAAAACCAATTAGTCCTTAATAAAAAGGGATTAGAGAATGTACAAAAAGTATAAGGGTGGGAGTGCATATGGATCAGGACACTGAGCTGGCCCAAAGAGATGGTTGGGCTCAATCAGGCTGTACCCAAAGTGGACTTTTTAAAAATATCATTTGGACAGTTAAGTTGAACTTGCACTAAGAAAGAAAGAAGAAAGACTTGTATTTACATAACACTTTTAATGTCCTCAAGATGTCCCAAACCTCTTCACGGGCAATGAATTACTTTTGTAGTATAGTCACTGTTGTTTTGTAACCAGTGATGGGCAATGAATACAGAAGATGTACTGTACAACATTCTAAAGCTGCTTTGAAAATTGCCCTTCCCTTTTTCTGGCAACTATTGGACCTACGAGATGAATCTTTCCCACTCCTCCTCTACCACTGGGCTTTCAAGCATCCCGTGGACAGATACCATTAGCAGGAAATGAGAACAACTAGAAATCTCAGCACATCAATAAAACCAATGTTTTCAAGCATTTTCAGATCTTATCTCTTCTGACCAGATGTTTGGGTTATTATTCACTCCTTCCTGATGTCCTAATGTTTTGGAGGGGGATGGAACACAACCTATTACTGTCCCTACAATGCCATAAGAAATGAAAATACACTCGTTTATGATCTGCATGAATAGTTCTGGACTCACAGTAGTTTTTATTTATTCCCTACTCCCCCAGTATGCACCTGGGCACTCAAGTGTAGTTAGCAGGAAGAACCATGGCGCTTTCCCTTCATCCTCTGCTTACAGTAATCATCACTTCCACCAATATTACAATGTGAAGCACAGTTTAAGAGTCCTGGAAACCACAGGGACACCTTGAGCTGCTGACAGAACATCTAAATACATCTCTGGGTAACACTTTTACCCCCTTTTTAAAAAAAGTAATGCTGATGATGATACTTAGATTCGTATTTCAAAGCTGTGCAGGATTGGAAGGTCCATGCGATGGGTTTTGATGCACCAGGTACCTGCTGCTGACCTGTAGGTTCTGTGAGGTCTCAGAGCAATAATATATAGTTTGAGAAAACAAGGCTTTGAATCACATCAGTTCACAAATTAATTATATTTGATTACAAAACTTTCTCGGAAAGTGAAACAAAACAATCTGCAACCAAGTATTAATGCTTCTGCCTTTATGTTCACTCTGAGTTATCACATAGTCATTGAACAATATTTACTGTGATCATTACGTGGAAATCTGAAGTTTACTTTGTTACAAAGGAGTTGACTTAAGGGTTATATTTAAATATTCCCATTACTAAATGTCTCCCAGTTAAACATCGGTATGTTTGTGCTTTGATGCCATTCGACATTTACAGTGCTTTGATTTGAAGAGGCGCAGAGGCATTTTGTAACAGCCAGAACTGTTTGCTGATTTAAAACTGAACTTCCCACTCTGTGCCCATCCTGTTATTGAAAAACAGTGGGAGAGTTGAACAACTCATGGAGGGACACAGCAGGACATAAGAACATAAGAACATAAGAAACAGGAGCAGGAGTAGGCCAATCGGCCCCTCGAGCCTGCTCCGCCATTCAATAAGATCATGGCTGATCTGGTCCTAACCTCAAATCTAAATTCATGTCTAATTTCCTGCCCGCTCCCCATAACCCCTAATTCCCTTTACTTCTAGGAAACTGTCTATTTCTGTTTTAAATTTATTTAATGATGTAGCTAAAGGACATTGCAATACTTCATGGGCACACTGTAACCAACATGGAATTTGTAGGTCATAAGAGAACCAGAAAACTTGGAAACTGTTGGTACGCTCTCTATCTTTCTCTCACCATCTTGTGGATCAGTTATAAAATAAGTAAAGGGGTACTTATATCATTTATTGTGCTTCACTGTCATTACTGAGGGTAGCCATGATGTGGAGATGCCGGTGATGGACTGGGGTTGACAATTGTAAACAATTTTACAACACCAAGTTATAGTCCAACGATTTTATTTGAAATCTACAAGCTTTCGGAGGCTTCCTCCTTCCTCAGGTAAACGTTTACCTGAGGAAGAAGGAAGCCTCCGAAAGCTTGTAGATTTCAAATAAAATCGTTGGACTATAACTTGGTGTTGTAAAATTGTTTACAATTACTGAGGGGGCTTAGCAAGGGAAAAACTCTTCTATTTTACCTTCCTTCAGACTTCGGTACAAACGGAATTCCCCAGGGTTCTGTTCTTTGCAACAATAATCGTCTTGCACTTCCATGGATGGAATTCAATGCTGTCATTATGTCTGATACACTTTGTACTGTGGAAGTGAAAAATGCTTTGTTTTATGTTCTATGCGCCTATGAACTGAGCAGCTCCCAGCAGGCAGCACCTCTGATTGTCGTCCTAATCTGAGGCACCTCACAATAACCTGTTTTAACTGAACTGCGGTTGATTTTAATTCTAGGAACAGCTGGAACTGCTGATGGGCAATCCACGGTCACAATGTTGGCCTCCAGTTTTGTTGTATTTGCTAAAGTGCTAACTGTAAATGGAATGCACCTGTCTGTGGCTCTCAAGGACTCCAGATCCCTATTAAGAAGAAGAAGAAAATACAATTGTCTGCAGCCCATATTTCCCAAAAAGCTTCAAATCCCCACCCCCACCTCCTCCTCCACCTCCTCCTCCTCCACCACCTCCTCCACCACCTCCTCCTCCTCCACCACCTCCTCCTCCACCTCCTCCTCCTCCACCACCTCCTCCTCCACCACCTCCTCCTCCACCACCTCCTCCTCCACCTCCACCACCTCCTCCTCCACCACCTCCTCCTCCACCTCCTCCTCCTCCACCACCTCCTCCTCCACCACCTCCTCCTCCACCACCTCCTCCTCCTCCACCACCTCCTCCTCCACCACCTCCTCCTCCACCACCTCCTCCTCCACCACCTCCTCCTCCACCACCTCCTCCTCCACCACCTCCTCCTCCACCTCCTCCTCCACCACCTCCTCCTCCACCACCTCCTCCTCCACCACCTCCTCCTCCACCACCTCCTCCTCCACCACCTCCTCCTCCTCCACCACCTCCTCCTCCACCTCCTCCTCCACCTCCTCCTCCTCCTCCTCATTCCAAGAACAGTCAACGGCAAAAGAAACACAGAATCGGAGTTGGGAGGGTGAGTCTCAGAGGAACTGGCACAGATGGGCACATGGGTAGCACGGAGCAAGATCACCTCAAAAGTAGATGAGAGAGGCCTCTAGAAAGCACATTGCAAGAGACTACTGCGATGCTCTTTTGCCCCAACAACAACAAAGTCCGCATTTCTAGGCCTTGGGGTTCAGTTGCAGCATGGTGATATGGGGCAGGCTTGACAAACCAGCTGGTCTTTACTGGCCGCTATTTTTGTATGTTCATACGTCCAACCTGTTCCTTGTGCTACCTCCCTCACCTTGCTCACCCTGCCGATTGGCTGTCATCAGCAGCGTGCAAAAAATGCTGGAAGTTATTGAGACGGGTCTGTCAATCTGACACTGACCAGAATAATTGTGCGGCAGTGTGATAACAAATTACATTCGTTGATTTAAAATCTGGAGACAACACACTGGTCATATAAGTTACAGTTAAGAATGGAAAATTGTAAAACAAATCCATGCCAGCTGCAAACGGAATAGTGTTTTGATTCCCAGAATTAGACACTGTAATTCACTGCAGTAGCCAGCTGTTACTGGTTACAGTGTACTCTTTCAATCTGTGATATTATCTTGTGATTGCTGCACCAACAGTGCCTTGTTCCTGTTGCTATGTAAAGTTCCACTTCTGGTACATGCAACTTGTGCTAAACTAATTGCTCCTTTAAAACCCTTTTACTGTAAATTACCTAGCAGTAACCGACTAGCTAATTACGGTACAGTATTCCCACCTGAATATTGGGAGAAAACTGGGAGATAACTTGTTATCATTAACTGGAAGCTGAACTTCTTTCTAAATGTGTCCTAGTTATATTAACAGTAAATGGTGTGTGTTGTGTAACTAGTGGGTAAATAAGGCTTGTGATTAGGGCCTAGGGTGACTGTAATGTATAATTAAACAGGTTCTCTACAGAAAAGATTAGAGAGAACTGAGTAAAGCAAAGAGGCACAATATTTAAGAATAAAACCTGTACATACTATCTCATATGCATTAGTGGGCAGTTTGGTTCTCCATTGTGTATGATCCTTTAAGAATTAAGACCATCCCAATATTTGCTAAGCTAGCTTATCTCACCTGGAGCAGCAGTACAATTGGCCTTAGCACCCTGGGTTAAGGAGAGGAAAACTGAGCAGGGTTCCAGCTCCAGATTGCCATCAGCAACACTTGCGTGCGGAGTGGACGAATCGGACTCGGCTGTGAATCCCCCCTCCCACCCATCCTGCCGAGGTTCACACATGGAGAATGGCCACTTGGGTGAGGTATCTGAAGTCACACTAAAATGTTGTTACTGTGAGTGGAGTAGTGCCTGTGGTGAGGGTAGTCTGACTGGCTCCTGAACACACCATGATTCATCTCATCTCCAGTAATGGCTTTTCACGTGAATAATTTAACAGTGCTTCACATGAATTTAAGAGGAATTATGACATCCGAGGCTGATAGATTTGGTTGTAGTTAATGATAGGTTAATTGTCCTGTGTCATAACATGGTAATATTGCAACAAGGTGATTGAAAAATGACGAGCTAGATATTGGTTTTGGCCCGTTTGCGGGGTCCATAACCAGAGGTGTGCTAACTATGCATGCCAAACAGGAGGCCGGAGCCCAGACCAAAATTGTTCCTCGGGCCTCACTCTCGTTATTTGGGTAAGCTGCCAGCACCCTGTTGAGCAATGGTAATTCCCCCGTTGTTTGATCTGAAACACTAATTAAGTCATCAGCTTGTCAATTTTGACATGGGGCCAGACATTACTCATCATAACTATAGCAGTGTTTCAGGTATGTCACTGTACCATGTGCCAAAGTAGCAATTTCTGTTATGTTTGAATTGGTATTGCATGCTTGCAAGACTTACGGAACAATGAAGCTGGTGAAATTACATTGCTTTGTCACAACATCTATTTTTCAAGGACTTTATTCCCTCAAAGAATGAGTGGGGCGTTTAAAACATAACTTTTTTTTGGAGAATTGTCCTTTAATTTAACAGCAATGTGAAAGTCTGTTCCCTCTTGGTATCAGTCAAAATGTGACATGGAAATACAAAGAAGTCACAATGCAGAAACAGGCCATTCATCCCAACCAGTCCATGTCGGCGATTACCCTCCATGCGAGCAAATAGTCCCAATCATATTTACCCACATTATTTCCATATCTCTTCATTCCCTTTTCCTTCATCCACCTCTCCAGTCTAATCTTGAATGTTAACATAGTTTCTGCCTCAACCACTGACCCCAGAAGTGAATTCTACAGCCTCACAACTCTCTGTGTAAAGAAGTTTCCCTTGCTCTCTGTTCTAAATCGCTTACATTTAATCTTGTACCTGTGTCAAAGGCCGCTAGAGGTCAAAGAGGCCACAGTCACAGAGGATGTCATTTGTGAATTTGATTAAGGCCATTTCAGTGCTGTGGCAGGGCTGGAAACCTGATTGGAGACATTCAAACTCATTTCTGGCCTGCAACTCTGCTGATGACCTACCTCTAGGCCCAGCAACACAGGGACCATCATGTGTCACTGAGTATGTCAGGTGCAATCTCCCTTGGGTTGGGATGAAAATAAAATAATTCAAAATATATACAAGCTGAATAACACAGAAAGTCAAACTTTGTGTGTGGTGTACCTGGGGCATCGGGTTACATCGAGTCTACAGCACAGAAACAGGCCATTCGGCCCAACTATGCTGGTTTTTATGCTCCACATGAGCCTCCCCCCCCCCCCCACTTCATCTAACGCTATCAGCATGAACTTTTATTCCTTTCGCCTTCATGTGCTTATCTAGCAGATATCCAGCAATCCATTAAATTAAACCATCTGGACCTAAAGTAAGTTTCTGCAGCCAATAAAAATATAGATCAATTTTTTTTTCTAGAATGCACTGAATTATGAAATGTTCTGTGGTTTTATACCTTTGTCCAACACTGATTAATAATCAGCACACGGGAATGTGCAGCAGATGACCAACTGGTGCAGGACGTGGTGAACCAATGCACTGTGCCATGCAGAGGAAGGAAGTGGACTCACACCCGCAGTCCCCCACACATATCGAGTTCCCAGTAATAGCTGCGTCAATGAGAAGGAGTGTCACACAGGAAGGGAAACCAAATGAGAAAAGGTAGAACAACTTAACAGTGCTTCACACGGTGAGGTACTTTCCGCTGCACAGGTCATCACGTTCACTTGTCAGCTCCTCTCAATTAGCAAATAATGGTGGTGAGACAGGAGATATGAAGAGAGTGGGGGGCAGGGATAGATCATTTTAAAGAGGCGGGGTGAGACAAAGAACTTCCACAAGGAGCATCAGCACTCTAAGGGTTATATAAACAAGCTCTTTCAAGAGAAACTTATTGAATCCCTGAAGTGTATACCTCCAGAAAAATAAAATTGAAACATTTAATAGTCTTCATATTATCCTGTGACTTGTAATTATTTGATTTTAAAAATTTCTGTTCTGAGAAATCATATGACTTGCTGATGTCAAAGGAAATTACTTACATTCTGTCATTTGTAGAAAAAATTGAACCAGAGGCTTGTGTTTGATGGTAGACAGCCCCACACAAGCACATCTGTGTTGAATTATGTCATCTCAGCTGGTGTAGCAGAAGGGGGACTGTAATAGGGGCTCTCAACACCAAAGAAGGGGGGAAATGACTTGCTTTTGTATATGAAATATCCCAAAGTGCTTCATACAATGAATTACCTTAAAGTGAAATTACCAATATGGAGGCAAACACAGCGGTCAATGTGTACACAGCAAGCTCCCACAAACAGCAATTAGATGAATGACCACTTAATCTGTTTTGAATGATGTTGGTTGAGGGAGGAATGTTGGCCAGGACAAGGGAGCAGTACCATGGGATCTTTAACATCCACCGAACCACTGGTAGACTGGGTCTTGGTTTAACTGAAGGCCAGCAACTCTGACAATGCAGCACTCCCTCAGCACTGAAGTTAGGGTTGCCAACTCTGGTTGGACATATTCCTGGAGGTTTCATCACATGACCTCCCACTTCCAACTGCCCCGTCCAGTCAAACAGCACTTTTTCCCATCTCCAATATTTTTATAACTAAGAAGCGAAAGTGTTCAAAGAAAATAAAGAAAACAAACAATTTTTTTTAATGCTCCTATGATTTTTCTCCTGAGTTGCTCGCAGCAGTATCCTGGAGATTAATCTTTAAATCCTGAAAACTCCAACTCAATCCTGAAGTGTCAACTTAATATGTGTGCTGAAGGCCTAGAGTGGAATCTGAACCCAGAGGGGAGAGTGAGCCAAGGTGATACAATGGACTCAGTAGGGAGGAGAGAAAACAGTTCCTGATAAGTATACAGTGACCCCTGCTTATCAACACAAGACTGGGCTCAGCTGTACTTGTCCCCTACTTTGCCAATAGTCATTATCCAAGCTGATACATGAAAAGCAAACAGGTGGTCTAAGTATCAGAAGGCACCCAAACTTCAGATAAGATGAGACGCAGCTTCAGGGACAGAAGAGGAGAAAAATCAGGGGTGGGGGCAGGATGGAAAACTACAGAGGGTTAACAAATCATTTGCTTTCAGTCCGCATGGGAACAAAGTCTCACACTGCATCAACATTCCTGCCAACTTATTCTGAGGCCCAATTTCAACCCGGACTGGGATTTGGGCAGGATTGGGTTGAGGCGAGCGCCAAATCCTTTCCATCCTGACCACAGCAGAGTGAGGTCCAGGCAACACCCCAGTCATCTGCCTGCAGGAAACGGGCAGGAAGTGACATCTGACTGGGGAGGTGGGAGCATAATTTTAGGCGGCAGGAGGCCACTGGTCGGGAACAGAGGAGCGGTCACCGGCACTGAGGTAAGTCTGGTATCCACGTATGTAACCACGAAGCAGTGGGATTGTGGTAAAAGTCCAACTGGTTCACAAACGTCCTGTAGGGAAGGAAATCTGCCGTCCTTGCCCAGTCTGGCTTATGTGTGACTTTGGTCCCACACCAATGTGGTTGACTCTTAACTGCCCTCTGAAGTGGCCTAGCAAGCCACTCAAACTGCTACAAAGATAGACGGAAGTGTTTCAAGGAGAAGGCTGACCACCACCTTCACAGGGCAATTAGGGGTAGGGCAATATATGCCAGCCTTGCCAACAACGCCCACATCCTGAGAATGAATTAAAAACAAAGTCACTCCCGTGCCTGCTCCTGCTCCCCCTGGTCCCACAAGGAAAGTAAATTAAAAAAACTTAGCTGTTGGGGCCACTTCTGGCCCTGGCTCCTCTTCCCACTATCTTTACCTGGTGGGAAAGCCACAATGGCTTCCTTGCTCAGGCCACTGGTTAAAAGAGCAGTCGGGGCCCAATGGCATCACCGGCCCCCCGATCTGCATATTTAAAAGAGGACCCCGTCAGATTCAGGCGGGCGCCCTTGCTGCCTGCCTCGAAGAGTAGGTTTAAAATAGAGAACAGTGGGACGTCGGCAGGCAAGTCTCCCAGGCAATTTTAACTGCCTGCCACCTGGTTTCTGCTGGGCAGGGAGGGTTAAAATTGCCCTTATAGATGCCAATGGAAACAGATGAATGCGGGCAGCAAAGAAACATAAGAAAATAGATTTTAAAGAAACATGGATAATAAATAGCAGGAAGGATTAAAGAGGCATGAAATCTTTAGGAAAGATGGCAATGTAACTCCATATATTGAGGAACCGAGAGGCAATTTGTAACTTAGCCCTGTCACTATTGCCTCAGAAATAAAGGTCTTGATCCGAGTTCTGCCTGCTGGAAACTTGCTTTCAATAGTATCTAGTAATAAACTATTACCAAACCTGGCCATTCATAATAGATATGGCCCAACTGATTTCCAACATTTTTCTTAAATTTAGGGCTAAATATATTTTCTTACACAGAAACTCTACTGGCTTTAATTGCGTTTCGAAAAGTTCCATCATTTACCAGAAAACAATGCCCTGATGAAGCACAGTACAGAAAGGTGACAGAAACAGATGGAATCTGTAGGGGAGTTGCAGTAATAGAGACATGCTGAGGGCAGACTGAGTCAATCAGGCAACAGCATTACACAGAGGAGTTTTACTAAGCAAATATCATCAGTACAGTTTACAGGGAGATGCCAGGAACAATGTTAGCAAATAAATATCAGAAAGTAGCAGAACAAAGGGAACAAGCTCTGTTGTAAAGACTTACTCACTAAAACGAGTATTTTGGCTGCATTCCAAGATTTGTGAGACATGTACCTCCCCACATTTCACTAAATGGAATATCTGTCGCGGGGAGGAGGAGGGGACAGGGGAAAAGGACAAAGCAAGCTGAAAGAATCAGTAATAGCATACAGAAACGATTTTCTCGTGTCTTTGATCTTTCTTTAATCCATAATAAGAACAGCAGCAATACTGTCAAACCTACTTTCGAGCAATCAATCCTCACACAAGCAAACTCCTGCCATGTCTTTATATACAGGTGCCAATTCTTACAAAGTGCCAAATTTTCTCCTCAGTTGAGTACAGCTGGTCCTGTTGCACGTAAGACTGATAGAATCAATCTCCCTGAATATCCTAGCTATCACATATAACAGGGCACCAGCTGCAAAATACACTTCTGACCAACTGTAGGTGGTTTGAACTCTATTTCGGATAGTTTTGATCCAGCTTTGGCTCAAATAATGAACTGAAAGCTATTTTGACAAAGGCTCCACTCATGAAACATTAAATTGTCTGTTCTCTCCACATAGGATGACTGACAAGATGAGTGTTTCCAGCATTGTCTGTTTTTATTTCAAAGCCAGTTTCCCCCATTTGTTAGGCAACTCAGCCTGTTTCAAAACCAGTTGATCTAACCAGCACCAGTCAAGACCAGTTCAAAGCAGATTACTGACTGGAGTGGGTGAGTTGAAATAAGCAGCAGTAGGCATTGTACAATAAACTTCTCACAGTTCAGTCCACTTATTTTTAAAATGTATTTTTCTTCATCGTTATTTCAGTTCAGACTTTACTTTTGCAGTCCTTTCCTTTTAAGAAGGAAATACTTGATTAGATTACTGGTAGGAATCCGACTAATAAAAGGGTCCTGTTGTAAAACAGGGCAGCAATATCCAAGGCTGTGCAGCTGAGTCATTCCTCAGAAATGGTTTTCAAGTTAGATGAACTTCCTACAGCCAGTATTAGCATGAGCATTCCTGCTGTGTATATATTCAAGTTGTGTTAACTGGTTCTGGTCACTTTTTTACTTTCCCTTTGGGCCATATTTTGCTGTTGCAGGGCAGTCAGACTTGGTTAGACTTGGT
Source organism: Heptranchias perlo (assembly GCF_035084215.1). NCBI lineage: Eukaryota > Metazoa > Chordata > Chondrichthyes > Hexanchiformes > Hexanchidae > Heptranchias > Heptranchias perlo. The sequence goes on along the minus strand of NC_090347.1, from coordinate 11,303,615 downwards.
TAGACTTGCCCTTGCCTGTTTAATTACATCGATATTTTGCGTGGCAAGTTGCTGAAAGTGCGAGCTGGTAACGTCGCAGTGAGGGAAACAGGGCGTCTGGGACCTGAGTGAACAGGACAAGCAACTGTGTATCTCCTTAACCAATCAGATCGTAGGATTGTGAAATGAACAGCACAAGGACTGAGAAGGAAGTGTAAATTAGAGTGGGTGAATTCAATGTCAAATCAGGAACAGAAAGAGAAATAAAGAGAGGGAAAGAAAGATTGGATTAAGAGAGAGAGAAAAGAGACAGAAAGAAAAAGTTTTTTAAAAATGTATTTAAATTTTTTTTTTAAATTTCCAACAACAATTAAAACCTGAAGGAATGAGACTCCACACTTGTAATAGTTAATTTTCAGTGCCAGAGAGGTTCATTGGCAGTAACTAACAATTAGGACATTGTTAAAAAATTTCTGACAGCTAATCCAGGCTTAATTAAATATGCATGGACCTTAAATGGCTCCAAGACAGGATTCTTGCATCACTTCAAACCAACTCCAACTCTCGAGTATAGTTCGTATCTACCCCGCAAATACAGCAACTTCACGCCATTCAATGCATTTCAATGATGGGGCAGAGAGCGAGACACTGCTTTCACGAAGCTAACAGCGGAGCAATGCAACTCGGACAGCTACTTTTGGATATTCACATTTAACCGCGCATCCGTCCCTCGCCTGAAGTTGCTGTAGCGTTTGTGCATAAATAACGACGCGCGCCATTAGTCTCAACGTTATTTTGACAGCAAATCCTCGGCCATTATAACTGAAACAAAATAAATATAAAACACAGCCAACCACTGATTCACTGTACTTCTGCACAAAAATACAAAGTTTATAAATACTATATTATATATATATATATACAATTTTTCTATCAACAATGCTGAACAGGAGGTCTGCAATGAAACAAGCCATATTTGGTTGTATGAAGCAGGTAATAAAATGGTTAGTCTCTACACTAAAATAAAACAGTTTCTACACTCTAGCTTTACAGCTGACAGAAACTTGATTGATGAGTTCCTGAAAATTGTCCAAAAAAACACATTGATTTTCATATTTAAAGTACGAAGGCGACTGGATGAGGCTTTATACAATCCAAGTGCGCATGAAAAGTTTTTATTCTGAAAAGTCATGTGATTTACAAGTTATAGTGCTCTGAACCTGAATGCACACAGATGGTGCTCACTGGGAACATTACAAGGAACAGGAACCAATTATTCACAAGCATCAGTGTGCAGTCTAAATAGCCTGCCAAAATATTTAACCAATCAAATGTTTGCCTTTAAAAAAATGTATTTTATCAAATTATTTCATCAAATAATATCAAAGGAATTAAAAAACAGACAGCAAATACATACAGTTGGAATAACATCGAGAAAGTACTGGTATTGATTACAACCACTCATGTATGAAGTTCAATGGGACAGGAACAGCATAAAAGGGAAAGGGATAACTAAAGGTATTCTCTCAATTAGGAATGTCACTTACTCCAGTCAGTGCAGCACCCATGTGTGATCAGACATACAACTAAAACAGGGAAGAGCATTTGGTTTGCAAATGTTGGGCATGCACCAGAGACTTAACAGTACTCAATATGGGGGTACAGACGGAGACATTTTTTCCTGATCAAGTCAGTGTTGGGGGTGGGAGGGAGTCTCAAAACTCTTGATGATTGTATGCACCTAGTTCTCCCCTGTGCCATTAGAGGAACTGGACAAAGTAAACTACACAGGATAAAATATAACATAATGAGCTAAACCCGCCAAGGGACAGGAATCTCTTGCATGCCATTGAAAGGCATGCTTCCAGCTCGCCTGTATAAGGAATCAGACTGCTGTTCTTTACAGTAGCTATACAGCACAGGTACAGGCTGAAACAACATCAAAATAAAAGTACATAATGAATGAGTCAAGCCACAGGTTACTCATTTTAGCAGAGGTATCATTTTAGAACAGTGGCCCTGTTTCTGTCAAAAGGAGACAGAATAAAATTAATGAAAATGTTTGTACTTGATAGGAAGTAGGCGCCAGACAGAACAATAACACTGTTAACTAACAAAGGGTTTAAATTTTAGGTTGTATTGTAGCATGCGGCCACATACTTGTGGTAATTTATTAATTCCCTGGTAATTAAGCCAGTACATAAGGAATGCTATAAACTGGCTGGGGCATGGTGGCAGCCGTGACATATCAATCGGTGAATTATGCGGTCACAATAAAAGTAATTAATCAAACAGGCAATCCTTTTATCTAGTTCCAAGAAAGTATGAGTTTGTGATTAATTGAGATATAAATGCCAACAATCACCTTATTTTATCAATCATTTAAGTATCTTTCATCTCTATAGTATTCACCTTCAACTGGCATAGATGCAAAAATAAAAATAAAATTCCCAAATGGAACAGAATAAATATTGTGTGAATTGCTGCTAATCAGACCTACCTTGGAGTCAGGAGCAAGTGTGTCAGAGTCAGCAGTAAGTGCTCAGTAACAGCAGCCCGTTACCAACCTATTGATAGAATGAGGGCAATGTGCTCTTACTACCTAGAAATCCAAACAACTGAACACCAGAGCGAGAAATGAGGCCAGAACAACACTGAGAGAATACCCATCTGTAAGAGTTCTTTAAACATGTTCCTATTTATTCTGGTCCCAGAAGAATAATTAAATATTGTCAAATTAAATATTTGTAATATCTATTAATATTACAACAACAACTTGCACCTTAACGTAGACAAACGTCCCAAGGCACTTCAGAGAGGTGTAACCAAAAATGAATGGATGCCAAGCCAAAGAAGGAGATAATAGGAGGGGTGACCAAAAGCTTGGGTCAAAGAGGTTGATTCAAGCTTAAACAATGGGTGGGATGGAGATGGGACTGGTCACATGAGTACGGAGTTTGAGGTGGGGGCCAAAGACAATGGGCAGAATTTTGACTTCAAGGGGGGAATAGAGTGGGGGGGAGAAGATTTTCGGGTGCGAAACCCAGAAGGTAAGTAGGCAGGTCGCGATGAGGCCAATAAATTTTAGTTCCGGGCTACGCGCTGGCAGGCTGGCTGGATGGCTGGCTTTCGGGCAGGAAGGTCTGCGGCAGCAGGCACCAGCCTGGGATCAGAGGGAGAGGTTGTGGGGGTGGAGATCGGGTGGGCTGGAAAGAAAATCAGGAGGCTGGGGAGGAGATTGGGGGGCCGGGAAGAAGATTAGGAGGCTGGGGAGGAGATTGGGTGGGCCGGGAAGAAGATCAGGGGGCCGGGGAGGAGATTGGGTGGGCCGGGAAGAAGATCAGGGGGCCGGGGAGGAGATTGGGTGGGCCGGGAAGAAGATCAGGGGGCCGGGGAGGAGATTGGGGGGCTGGGAAGAAGATCAGGGGGCCGGGGAGGAGATTGGATAGGCTGAGGCATGGAGATCGGAGGTCGCTGGAGGTTGAGTGAAGAGTCGGAGGTAGGTGGGGGTCCACCATGGTGGGGGTGGTCTACCATCGGAGGGGGAGCCAGCCGATCGCAGGGTTCCTGTTGGCCAGTTGAGTTTGTTGGGCCTGAATAAAGCACTCCTGCTTCTCTGGGCCTGCATGCAGTGAAACAAAGGCACTCACCTCATGGACCCAGCCCTTTCCGCCTGCTTTCACCTGACATGAATCAGAAGCGATGGGAAACCCGAACAGGTAAGCTTAAATTCATTTTAATTTTCCAATACACAAAATATTAAGTACTTCAAGTATTTCAATGAGGTACATTGCCCTTTTAAGTATCGGCCCACCAGCTTTAAGTGGGGGCAGGACCTCTGGGTGTTTGCTGCGCACACGCAGACAAACCTGCCTGAGTTAAACCCAGAAGTGGGCATGTTGGAGCCGAGATGCAGTCCCACTCCAAAAAGGTGTTATTTTAACCTACCACCCGCCCCAACCCACCTTTCCTGGGGGTTAAAATTTACCCCAATGGCTTTTGTTTTCCCAGTGTTTAATTGGAGGAAGCTGTGATTCATCCAAGACTGGATATCGGATGAGCAGCCTGACAGTACAGAGGCAGTGGAGGGATTGAGACCAGTGGTGGAGAGGTAGAGACAGGCGTCAACAGCATTCAAGTGAAAGCTGACCCCATGTCTGTAGATGCTGTCGCCAAGAGGCAGCATGTAGATGAGGAAAAGGAGGCCAAGAACAGATCATTGGGGACTCCAGAGGTAACGGTGTGGACGCAGGATGAGAAGCCCTTGCTGGAGATGCTCTGGTTATGATTGCATAAATAGGAGTGGAACCAAGCAAGGGCAGTCCCACTCAGCTGGACAACAGATGAGAGGTGTTGAAGGAGGATGGCTGCATGGAAGTTGAAGAAGACAAGAGAGACAATGCACCACGGTCATAGTCATAGAGGATGACTTTGGATTGAGAAGTTTCAGTGCTGTGGCTGGGACAGAAACCTGATTGGAGAGATTCAAAGTTGTGGGAAAGATGAACATGGATTTAGGAGAGTTTGGAGAGGAAAGGGAGGTTAGAGATGGGGCAATAGTTTTCAAATACAAAGGGGTCAAGAACTTGTTTTTTGAGGAGGGAGGTGATGATGGCGGTTTTGAAAGGAAGGGGGACAGTACCTGAGGCGAAGCAACCATTTACAATGTCAGCTAGCATAGGGAAGATAGGTGATCAGCAGTTTAGCAGGAATGGGGTAATTAGAACAAATTTGTGCTTGGAGAAGGCATTAGGGTTGATAGGAGAGAAACTAGAGAAAAACATGGGTTTAGGGCTGGGGTTAGGAGAGCATGGGGGCAGCTGAATGGATGGTCTCAATCTTGGCGACAAAGTCCATGAGCTCCTTGCACTTGTTGTTGGAGGTGAGGGTGGAAGGGGCAGGGGAGAAGAGTCTAAGCATACTGTTGATAGTGGAAACTCATATGGTTATCTTTGCTGTCCAGGATTATCTTGGAGTAGTGGGCGGTTTTGGTCGAGGAGAGTGAGGCACTTGATTTGGTCTAGCCAGATGTGGTGAAGATGCCTAAACTGGTTGTGTGCCAGAGTCATTCAAATCTACACCCCTTGGACTTGAGGAAGTGATAATGGAGGCCATCCCATGGGGGAATGACTGTGAAGGGAGAGAGTAAAGGTTTTGCTGTCAGGAGTGAGCTTTGTCTCAGTAGTAGTATTACGGCCTCTGAATCGGAAGGTTATGGGTTCGCGACCACTCCAGGATGTAAAAGCGGTAGAAGAAATGTGCCACTGGGGATGGAAGAGAAGAAAGAAGAAGAAAGGTTTTGCTGGGGACAAGGGGATCAAAGGTGGAGGGGTAATTGAGCAGATTGACGGCAGCAGAAGTATTGAGGTGAATGGAGGGCCAGAGGCTCGGAAGTTGGACTTTTGTTGTAAGTGACTTGGTGGAGAGTTTTTTCCAGGGGCAGTCACAGAAAGAAGTGGGGTTGGAAGAGGGTGGGGGCATGTGGATAGTGAGGGATACAAGGAAGTGGCCAGAGATGGGCTTGTCTGTGATGGAGACTAAGGGGATAAAGAGGCCACAAGGGATGGTACAGTGGAGGGGGTGGTCGGGAATATGGGTAGAAAAATTTATGTGGTGAGAGAGATCTGGAAATGTGGAAACACCATACATTAAGGAGAGGAAAAAAATGAATCAAAAGCAGAACGTAATAGTATAGGCATCAATAGAACTTTCAAAAGGGAATTGGATATATACTTGATAAGGATGAATTAGCAAGGCTACGGGGAAAGAGCATGATTTTATCAGAATCATAGAATGGTTATAGCACAGAAGGAGGCCATTCAGCCCATCAAGCCCATGCCGGCTCTTTGTAACAGCATTCCAGTTAGTCCCATTCCCCTGTTCTTTCCCCATAGCTCTGCAAATTTTTTCCCTTCAAATATTTATTCAATTCCTTTCTGAAAGCCACAATTGAATCTGCTTCCACCACCCTTTCAGGCAGCGCATTCCAGATCATAACCACTTGCTACGTAAAAAAGCTTTTCCTCACGTCATCTTTGGTTCTTTTGCCAATCATCTTAAATCTGTGTCCTTTGGTTCTCGACCCTTCTGCCAATGGGAACAGTTTGTCTCTATTTACTTTATCTAAATCCTTCATGGTTTTGAACACCTCTATCAAATCTCCTCTTAACCTTCTCTGCTCCAAGGAGATTAACATCCGCCCCTCCAGTCTATCCACGTTACTGAAGTCCCTCATCCCTGGAACCATTCTAGTAAATCTTTTCTGTACTCACTCTAAGGCCTTCACATCCGTCCTAAAGTGTGGTGCCCAGAATTAGACACAATACTCCAGTTATAGCCCAACCAGTGTTTTATAAAGGTTCAACATAACTTCCATACTTTTGTACTCTATGCCTCTATTTATAAAGCCCAGGATCCCATATGCTTTTTTAACCGCTTTCTCAACCTGCCCTGCCACCTTCAACAATTTGTGCACATATACCCCCAGGTCTCTCTGTTACTGCACCCTCTTTAGAATTGTACCATTTAGTTTATATTGTCTCTCCTCATTCTTCCTGCCAAAATGTATCACTTCACACTTCTCTGCGTTAAATTTCATCTGCCATGTGTCCGCTCATTCCACCAGCCTGACTATGTCCACTTGAAGTCTATTACTACTCCCTCTCACTGTTTACTATACTTCCAAGTTTTGAAATTTTGAAACTGTGCCCTGTACACCCAAGTCCAAGTCATTAATATACATCACAAAAAGCAGTGGTCCTAGTACCGACCCCTGGGGAACACCACTATATACCTTCCTCCAGTCCAAAAAACAACTGTTCACCAATACTCTGTTTCCTGTCACTTAGCCAATCCATGCTGCCACAGCCATTTTATTCCATGGGCTTCAATTTTGCTGACAAGCCTATTATGTGGCACTTCATCAAACGCCTTTTGAAAGTCCATATACACAACATCAACTGCATTGCCCTCATCAACCCTCACTGTTACCTCATCAAAAAACTCATTCAAGTTAGTTAAACACGATTTGCCTTTAACAAATCCGTGCTGGCTTTCCTTTATTAATCCATACTTGTCCAAGTAAATTTGCCCTTCATTATTGTTTCTAAAAGCTTCCCCAAGGTTAAACCGACTAGCCTGTAATTGCCAGGTTTATCCTTATACCCTTTTTTGAACAAGGGTGCAACATTTGCAATTCTCCAGTCCTCTGGCACCGCCCCTATATTTAATATGCTACTTCTGAATTCAAAGCAAGATGGTGAGTGAAAATACTCAATGTAAAGATTTCTGTTAAGTACATTTCCTTCATACAGTTCCATAGAAAGCTTTGTGTGGCTGCACAATCCAAAACATTATTTGAAATTATGTTGAGCTTAGTCCAGAAGATTCATCAACCAAATGTACCAAAAAGTTACAATCTTGGTACATTTGTCATCGGCCTTACTGTAAGTGTTAAAAATAAACTTTAGTTGCATTGGTTCATGACATTATTGTTTGAATCACACTCCCAATCCTATTAACACTTGAGTTTCCCCAAACAGTAAGTTTCCAAATCTCAATCAGGCCATCAGGCGCAACACCCTGCACCAGCAGATGTGAGGTGGTGAGTAGCCAGCAGGGCAGAAGGAATTTGGCTTTGGTTTGTAGTCCTACATCCCTACCCGCCAGTCATACATACAACTGGGCCAAGATTCAATGTATTGGGTCACCTCCATTGAAATTTTTTAACTTCAGAAAGTAATGCAATATATAATTTTAAGAATATAACTACCTTGAGTAAGTGGTACATAGGAACAGGAGTAGGCCATTCACCCGCTCGCGCCTTTTCGGCCATTCAATTAGATCATGGCTGATCTGTGTAAGTGCTACTTACAAGCAAGCTAGTTGGTCTGTGGAATCTGAGATAAACAAGACCAATCATCAAGCCATGAGTTAGAACTGGTGTCATTCATTTTCCTAAGCAAGAGTTTCAGTGAATTAACCCACCAGAATATCATTGCATTTATCAAATGTCCTCAGTCTAGAAAGATCTCTGTTTCCAAACAGCCTATAGATCTCTAAAAAAGTATATTACTGGAAATAAAAACAGAAAATGCTGAAAATACTCAGCAAGTCAAGCAGCATGTGTGGAGAAAGAAACAGTTAACGTTTCAGGTCGATGTCTTTTTGTCAGAACTGGAAGAAGTAAAAGATTTAACAGTTTTTAAGCAAGTTGAGAGCCAGGGAAAGTGGGGGAGGAAGGGGAGGAAAGAACAAAAGTGATGGTCTCTGATAGGGTGGAGGGCAGGAGTGATTAAATGACAAAAGAGATGATGGTGCAAGTCAAGAATGGTGGTAATGGGACAAGTAAAGAAACAAAAGATGGGTCTAGAGGAGCTGTAAATGGCAACAGCAGAACCATTACCAGCACCTGTTGTCCGAAAAAATGGGAGCAGTGGTTATGATCTGAAGTTGTTGAAATCAATGTTGAGTCCGAAAGGTCGTAAAGTACCTAATCAAAAGATGAGAAGCTGTTCCTTGAGTATATTATTGGATAAAGTTTACCAAGAGTTACCGTTCTTGCTATCCATATGACATCACAACAGCATATTACATCAGATGTGCGGTATCCTGGTTACAGTAACAAGCTGAGAGAAAGTTTGATGAGAGAAAGAGATTGTGATTCGTGGTTGTGAACATTTTCAATAGTTTAAGTATTTAGATTCAAAATGGAGAAAAAATGTACGTCAACCCCCAGAGATGGGCAGTGCCCTCGAAAAATGGTGGAGGGTTTCAGGAGAAATGACGATAGTTCAGATCGTGCATTGTGCTCCGAGTGAGGCCTGGAACCCTTGGCTCAGCACATTTGGTAAAGAATTCCCTTCTGTGGGATGGGGGTGGGGGGAAGTAACATCTGTAGATATGCGTGTATACTTCCCAACAATCTATGCAGCAACTCTCACAACTGCTGCTGCAGCCACTCCGACCGATTCACAGTGAGGTTATAAAACTTTATCTTAAAGGGAACGACTACCTGTTTTTCTTGCAGAGGAAGAATGAGTAATGAGTCAGAGACAAACAGAAAGGTACAGAAACAGAGCGAAAGTGTTTGATGTGTGTTTATAAGGTTGGGCAAACATGACCTGGCGTATTCTTTGTAATACTCAGAAAGTACTCAACAGTAAGGAGCAATGCTCAGTTTTGTGATAGGGTCAAAGGTCCTACAATGTGGGGGAGTCCAAAACTAGAGGTCATAAATGTAAAATAGTTGCCAATAAATCCAATAGGGAATTCAGGATAAACTTCTTTATTCAAAGAGTGGTTAGAATGTGGAACTTGCTACCACAAGGAGTAGTTGAGGCAAATAGCATTGATGCATTTAAGGGGAAACTAGATAAGCGCATGAGGGATAAAAGAATAGAAGGATATCCTGATGGGGTTAGATGAAGTAGGGAGAGAGGAGACTCATGTGGAGCTTAAATGCCGACATAGACCATTTGGGCCGAATGGCCTGTTTATGTGCTGTAGTTTCGATGCAACTCGATGTAAGGCCAAAACATGATTAATCAGTCTGAAATATTACTACACATTAACTCATCCCAGAAGAAAAAGTCCACTGTCAAACACTTTTAAAAGCCATGTTGATGCTTTATTTTTTCCTGTGAAGTTGCCAGTAAAGAGTTAATTGTGCAACAAAAAACAGTGCCAAGTTCAAGTGAATAGATTACTGATATTTATCTCCAAAACTGCTAAAGTGTTCACAGGATGAACTAAACAGTGTGTCAGATTTCAGAACAAACATTTGTTTAAGAGAAGTCATGTGGTTTACTGGGACTGATTGTTTTTGATTTCCTTTCTTTCCTTCAAAATGCTGGAATCCAGCGTTCATTTTACCTTGAAGACAAAAGGCGGGGGTTAATTGTGTGAATTAAATGTGCTTAGATATGTTGTTTGTGATGGATACATTGTATGAATAGCTCTTTATAGTTAGATGTTTTGAAGTATTAGCCAGGGTTTTTTCTGTAGGTGGTAAAACTACCACCCTATTTAACCTCATCTCTGCCAGGTAAATGCATTCAGCACCAACAATAGTGCAAATAGCTCACCATTTGGGTGGGTGGAATAGGGTAATTGGGAGTGAGGTAACTGGACTAGTCCCACTGCTGATTTTTGCTCTTTTTTAAAGCACTGGTAGTAAGGACAGTGTTGTTTATCAGGTGATAAGGGTAATGTTATACATTGGCTGATGAGGTAAGTGTTATGTATTGTACAGTCAGTGTAGCGTTATATATTGAGTGGGAAGAGAAGTGCTACACTGACTTGCCCTTATCACCTGATAAACAACACTGTCCTTACTACAGTAGTAGTAGGCAGTGAGGGCAATGTTACTTATTGGGTGGTGAGGGTAGTATCTATTAGGTGGGAAGGCCAACGTTATGTGAGAAGGCCAATATTATGTATTGGGTGGGAAGGCCAGTGTTATGTATTGGATGGGAAGGCCAGTGTTATGTATTGGGTGGGAAGGCCAGTGTTATGTATTGGGTGGGAAGGCCAGTGTTATGTATTGGATGGGAAGGCCAGTGTTATGTATTGGGTGGGAAGGCCAGTGTTATGTATTGGGTGGGAAGGCCAGTGTTATGTATTGGATGGGAAGGCCAGTGTTATGTATTGGATGGGAAGGTCAGTGTTATGTATTGGGTGGGAAGGCCAGTGTTATGTATTGGATGGGAAGGCCAGTGTTATGTATTGGATGGGAAGGCCAGTGTTATGTATTGGATGGGAAGGCCAGTGTTATGTATTGGATGGGAAGGCCAGTGTTATGTATTGGGTGGGAAGGCCAGTGTTATGTATTGGGTGGGAAGGCCAGTGTTATGTGGGAAGGCCAGTGTTATGTATTGGATGGGAAGGCCAGTGTTATGTATTGGATGGGAAGGCCAGTGTTATGTATTGGATGGGAAGGCCAGTGTTATGTATTGGATGGGAAGGCCAGTGTTATGTATTGGATGGGAAGGCCAGTGTTATGTATTGGATGGGAAGGCCAGTGTTATGTATTGGATGGGAAGGCCAGTGTTATGTATTGGATGGGAAGGCCAGTGTTATGTATTGGATGGGAAGGCCAGTGTTATGTATTGGATGGGAAGGCCAGTGTTATGTATTGGATGGGAAGGCCAGTGTTATGTATTGGGTGGGAAGGTCAGTGTTATGTATTGGGTGGGAAGGCCAGTGTTATGTATTGGGTGGGAAGGTCAGTGTTATGTATTGGATGGGAAGGCCAGTGTTATGTATTGGGTGGGAAGGCCAGTGTTATGTATTGGATGGGAAGGCCAGTGTTATGTATTGGATGGGAAGGCCAGTGTTATGTATTGGATGGGAAGGCCAGTGTTATGTATTGGATGGGAAGGCCAGTGTTATGTATTGGATGGGAAGGCCAGTGTTATGTATTGGATGGGAAGGCCAGTGTTATGTATTGGATGGGAAGGCCAGTGTTATGTATTGGATGGGAAGGCCAGTGTTATGTATTGGATGGGAAGGCCAGTGTTATGTATTGGATGGGAAGGCCAGTGTTATGTATTGGGTGGGAAGGCCAGTGTTATGTATTGGATGGGAAGGCCAGTGTTATGTATTGGGTGGGAAGGCCAGTGTTATGTATTGGGTGGGAAGGCCAGTGTTATGTATTGGGTGGGAAGGCCAGTGTTATGTATTGGATGGGAAGGCCAGTGTTATGTATTGGATGGGAAGGCCAGTGTTATGTATTGGGTGGGAAGGCCAGTGTTATGTATTGGATGGGAAGGCCAGTGTTATGTATTGGGTGGGAAGGCCAGTGTTATGTATTGGATGGGAAGGCCAGTGTTATGTATTGGGTGGGAAGGCCAGTGTTATGTATTGGGTGGGAAGGCCAGTGTTATGTATTGGGTGGGAAGGTCAGTGTTATGTATTGGGTGGGAAGGCCAGTGTTATGTACTGGATGGGATGGCCAGTGTTATGTATTGGGTGGGAAGGCCAGTGTTATGTATTGGATGGGAAGGCCAGTGTTATGTATTGGATGGGAAGGCCAGTGTTATGTATTGGATGGGAAGGCCAGTGTTATGTATTGGATGGGAAGGCCAGTGTTATGTATTGGATGGGAAGGTCAGTGTTATGTATTGGATGGGAAGGTCAGTGTTATGTATTGGGTGGGAAGGCCAGTGTTATGTATTGGATGGGAAGGCCAGTGTTATGTATTGGGTGGGAAGGTCAGTGTTATGTATTGGGTGGGAAGGTCAGTGTTATGTATTGGGTGGGAAGGCCAGTGTTATGTATTGGGTGGGAAGGCCAGTGTTATGTATTGGATGGGAAGGCCAGTGTTATGTATTGGATGGGAAGGCCAGTGTTATGTATTGGGTGGGAAGGCCAGTGTTATGTATTGGGTGGGAAGGTCAGTGTTATGTATTGGGTGGGAAGGCCAGTGTTATGTATTGGATGGGAAGGCCAGTGTTATGTATTGGATGGGAAGGTCAGTGTTATGTATTGGGTGGGAAGGCCAGTGTTATGTATTGGGTGGGAAGGTCAGTGTTATGTACTGGATGGGAAGGCCAGTGTTATGTATTGGGTGGGAAGGCCAGTGTTATGTATTGGATGGGAAGGCCAGTGTTATGTATTGGGTGGGAAGGCCAGTGTTATGTATTGGATGGGAAGGCCAGTGTTATGTATTGGGTGGGAAGGCCAGTGTTATGTATTGGGTGGGAAGGTCAGTGTTATGTATTGGGTGGGAAGGCCAGTGTTATGTATTGGATGGGAAGGCCAGTGTTATGTATTGGGTGGGAAGGCCAGTGTTATGTATTGGGTGGGAAGGTCAGTGTTATGTATTGGGTGGGAAGGTCAGTGTTATGTATTGGATGGGAAGGCCAGTGTTATGTATTGGATGGGAAGGCCAGTGTTATGTATTGGATGGGAAGGCTAGTGTCATGTATTGGATGGGAAGGCCAGTGTTATGTATTGGATGGGAAGGCCAGTGTTATGTATTGGATGGGAAGGCCAGTGTTATGTATTGGATGGGAAGGTCAGTGTTATGTATTGGATGGGAAGGCCAGTGTTATGTATTGGATGGGAAGGCCAGTGTTATGTATTGGGTGGGAAGGCCAGTGTTATGTATTGGATGGGAAGGCCAGTGTTATGTATTGGATGGGAAGGCCAGTGTTATGTATTGGATGGGAAGGCCAGTGTTATGTATTGGGTGGGAAGGCTAGTGTCATGTATTGGATGGGAAGGCCAGTGTTATGTATTGGATGGGAAGGCCAGTGTTATGTATTGGATGGGAAGGTCAGTGTTATGTATTGGGTGGGAAGGCCAGTGTTATGTATTGGGTGGGAAGGCCAGTGTTATGTATTGGATGGGAAGGCCAGTGTTATGTATTGGGTGGGAAGGCCAGTGTTATGTACTGGGTGGGAAGGCCAGTGTTATGTATTGGATGGGAAGGCCAGTGTTATGTATTGGGTGGGAAGGCCAGTGTTATGTATTGGATGGGAAGGCCAGTGTTATGTATTGGATGGGAAGGTCAGTGTTATGTATTGGATGGGAAGGTCAGTGTTATGTATTGGATGGGAAGGTCAGTGTTATGTATTGGGTGGGAAGGCCAGTGTTATGTATTGGGTAGGAAGGCCAGTGTTATGTATTGGGTGGGAAGGCCAGTGTTATGTATTGGATGGGAAGGCCAGTGTTATGTATTGGGTGGGAAGGCCAGTGTTATGTATTGGGTGGGAAGGTCAGTGTTATGTACTGGATGGGAAGGCCAGTGTTATGTATTGGGTGGGAAGGCCAGTGTTATGTATTGGGTGGGAAGGCCAGTGTTATGTATTGGGTGGGAAGGCTAGTGTCATGTATTGGATGGGAAGGCCAGTGTTATGTATTGGATGGGAAGGCCAGTGTTATGTATTGGATGGGAAGGCCAGTGTTATGTATTGGATGGGAAGGTCAGTGTTATGTATTGGATGGGAAGGTCAGTGTTATGTATTGGGTGGGAAGGCCAGTGTTATGTATTGGATGGGAAGGCCAGTGTTATGTATTGGATGGGAAGGCCAGTGTTATGTATTGGGTGGGAAGGCCAGTGTTATGTATTGGATGGGAAGGTCAGTGTTATGTATTGGGTGGGAAGGCCAGTGTTATGTATTGGATGGGAAGGTCAGTGTTATGTATTGGATGGGAAGGCCAGTGTTATGTATTGGATGGGAAGGTCAGTGTTATGTATTGGGTGGGAAGGCCAGTGTTATGTATTGGATGGGAAGGTCAGTGTTATGTATTGGATGGGAAGGCCAGTGTTATGTATTGGATGGGAAGGTCAGTGTTATGTATTGGGTGGGAAGGCCAGTGTTATGTATTGGATGGGAAGGTCAGTGTTATGTATTGGATGGGAAGGTCAGTGTTATGTATTGGGTGGGAAGGCCAGTGTTATGTATTGGATGGGAAGGTCAGTGTTATGTATTGGATGGGAAGGCCAGTGTTATGTATTGGATGGGAAGGCCAGTGTTATGTATTGGGTGGGAAGGCCAGTGTTATGTGGGAAGGCCAGTGTTATGTATTGGATGGGAAGGCCAGTGTTATGTATTGGATGGGAAGGCCAGTGTTATGTATTGGATGGGAAGGCCAGTGTTATGTATTGGATGGGAAGGCCAGTGTTATGTATTGGATGGGAAGGCCAGTGTTATGTATTGGGTGGGAAGGCCAGTGTTATGTATTGGATGGGAAGGCCAGTGTTATGTATTGGGTGGGAAGGCCAGTGTTATGTATTGGATGGGAAGGCCAGTGTTATGTATTGGGTGGGAAGGCCAGTGTTATGTGGGAAGGCCAGTGTTATGTATTGGATGGGAAGGCCAGTGTTATGTATTGGATGGGAAGGCCAGTGTTATGTATTGGATGGGAAGGCCAGTGTTATGTATTGGATGGGAAGGCCAGTGTTATGTATTGGGTGGGAAGGCCAGTGTTATGTATTGGATGGGAAGGCCAGTGTTATGTATTGGGTGGGAAGGCCAGTGTTATGTGGGAAGGCCAATGTAATATATTGGGTGGAAAGGCCAATTTTGTGTAGTGGGTTGAATGGGCAGTGCTGTGTATTGAGGTCCAGAAACACTCCAGCCCCTACTTCATTAAAAATATCTGAGCAAAATAAACTTACCAAATAAGAGATCTCTCCAAAACAAAAATGCTTATATCGAAGCAATTCCGACTTAAATTCTATTCTGTGTAGGTCTATTCTGACTGCTGCCTAGCTGCAGATAAACTATTCTGCTTCTTGTTCTGCTCTGACCTATATGACTTTCCCAGAACTTTCTGATCAGTCACATTTTCAACACTGGAAACTTCCAAATGTTTATGCAGTATTAATTCCCTCTTACTTGCTCAAATTGTTCTTTCTCTTTCTACAGCAATACATTAAATGGGAATAGGTTGTAAATTTGAGTTCTACACCACCTGTCATTCGAACTCCCTTCCCTCTAGCGATGAGTTTTGTTGGATTTCATCCAGGTCAGTAGATGCCTCATCTTGCATGAAATGAAGGAAATCTGGAAGACAACAGGTTCAAACATAGAATACCACAACGATGTTAAACCTGGCTTGTGTTATGAAACATGGCACAACATTTATTGCTGTTGCAAATATTACATCTGACTTTAAACACAAGCTTGTTAGTACAATGGTTCAAAAGAGTTTTATTGGTCTTTCTACTTCTCAGACTCCTGGTTTATTCCGAGAATGTTGTGACAAATGTACATGTACATAGAACAGTGATCTGACACTTTAATATCAACTAAATCACACAATCACAAGATAGATGAGCAAGACATTTGGCTCATTTTAATGCATCCATCCATCCAAAAAGCAAAACCTATCATCTCCCCACATACATTAGGCTCTTGAATGATTCCAAGGTTTTGGCTTCCACTACTCTCCCTGGAATCTATTCCAAGCATTGATTGCTTTTTATGTGAAAATATCCTTCTTAACATCAGCCCTAAAATTGGCCTTCGTCAGTTTAACCCTAAGTTCACCTGTTTCACTGCCAAGGTTCAGCTTGAATCAATGCTCTGAGTTTACTCTTTCTCTACTCTTTAACATTTTGTTTTTAAGATTAATTTTTCTTGAGAGAAGAAGTATCTAGGTATATTTTGTGAAGTGACTGTGTTGTCACATGGTGCTTAAAGATGAATGCACTGGCCCATTGGAGCAGCTGGTAGATTGTGTGCATTGGGAATAGCGAGCTGTTTTGGAGTCAGGATAATTTAATGTCTTCAGAACAGTTCTGATGAAAGCTCATCGACCTGAAATGTTAACTCTGTTTCTCTCGCCACAGAGGCTGCTGAGTGCTGCCAGCATTTTCTGTTTTTATTTTATAAAAGTAAAATTCATTAGTTCTCTTGACGAATCCTCTCACTTTGCCTGTTGGTGATAGACAGATTATTTAAGGAAGGTTCTTTTTTCATATTTTCACCATTATTTTCTCCTACTAAACATGCTTATTTTAATAAAAGAAAGAAAGACTTGCATTTAAATCGCGCCTTTCATGATCTCGGGACGTCCCAAATCGCTGCACAGCCAATGAAGTACTTTTGAAGTGTAGTCACTGTTGCAATGTAGGAAACACAGCTGACGACACGTGTACATAAAGACTGAATCACAGTATGAACTTGATAAGCCTCTCAGAACGACTTCCTCTCATCAGACTCTTTTTTTTATATTTCAAAATATACTTTATTTCATAAAATTTAAAGATACACACAGTTCAATTCAAAAGGACACAATTTCAAGCAATATAGTTCGAACCAATACAATGCAGATCATACAATCTATGATCTCATTAATACAATCCAAAACACAGTACATAACTTCTAAAACATTCTGTTGTAAACAGCACACTGGAAACAGGAACTCCACGACTCCACAAAGAGTTGTTCCAATGACTGAGAAATCCTTTTGGTCATTGTGAGCTACTTAACAATCAACGGTGATGAAGGAGTGTGTGTGTTCATTTCTAACTGAGAGGCACCTGCTGCTTCATATTCAGCGTGCAGGCACTGAAGCTGACACACAACACCAAGAATAGTGGCACACAGAAAGATCTGAAATAGCTTTGTACAAAGGGACGGGTTACAGACTGAAGTAGGAAGCCAAGCTTGCTCTTTACTCCATACACAATTTAAAACCTCAAAGTAATTGAAAAATAAATTGGATTTCTTATTCTGATTTTATTGCCAATCACTGGATAAGCCTGGGCATGGTCTAAAGCATTAACCTTCGTGTTCAATAGGGCCATCAGTCACCCGCGCACACCCCAAACTTCCTGGATCGCGCTTACACTGAAATTCACTCTGGTTTCTACGCCAATCTTACTGACAGGAATTTACGCCAAGATTTTCTGCGGAGCTCTTTTGCCCATTCCAGGATGTAAAAACCCAGCATAAAACGAGCGCAAATGAAGTGCCACCAACAGGAGTAATCGCGAGTGGGCTGCTGTCTTCTGCAACGGTGCCTCACTCTCAGAGCCTCCTGCCTCTGCTGCTCCCCTTCCATTATTATGCAGAACAGGGGCATGCCCTTTGGGAAGGCCACTGCAGCTGGTTAGTCCTTCTGAATGTGTGTGTGAGGTAGGGGGGAGGGCAGCAGAGGCCCAAGAAACTTAGGGTTCACCGAGTCTGACAGCACTTAGATTAAGAATAACGCAGGCCTCTGTCAGAATTTTTTTTAAAATAGCACAGAAACTCCAGAAACTTCAGTTCCGCTGATTATCAGGTGGCTTCGGGCGGTCCTGCACCTAAATAGTCTACGCCAGCACGTTACTGGAAATAATGCACGAAACCTGAATTCATCACATTTCTATGTCCTATAAGTATATCAATCACCGTCATTTTAAAAAGCAACTAGAGTAGTAAATTGCAGTCTACCATGTGAACTGAGACTATTACAATTGGGGTTGTTGGCCGCATTCATGTTACAATTGGCGGGATAGAAACAGGCAAAGATAACACTTTGGCCTTGGTAGTGCGCTGGTCAAATTCCTGGACTCGAGGACGTGACAAAGTGGCACTCTCTCCATTGGGAAATACTCCTGTAGCCCACTTTGCAACAGGGCTCCAAGAGATTTAACACCCATGAGAAAAATATATAGAGGCAGTAAAACTAGAGCAGAGCAAGATCAACATCCTTACAGTTGAGGGATGGACTGCTCCTTCACAGACCAACACACAAAGGAAATATCAGAGTGGGGAGCTCATGGAGACCACCTTCCTGAGACTGAAACAAGCAACTTAAACCATCTGTGCAATGTAACATGCTTTCTACAGCATCAAGAGTGCCATTGCACTCCAGTATTGCAGGATCTGAACAAATGTGTTTAATATTTTGCAATCCCAACATTGAAATTGATCCTTAAACATTTTCACAATATGAACGTAATGGAAACAAAAGCCATTCGCTCACTGTCTGCCTTAAACTGTATTAAACTTCATTAATGAGCATCAGTAATTCATTTAGACATTAGTGCAGACAAATTGATTGCACTTTCTGTGTCTGGGCCAACAGCATTCAGATCCTCACCACAGCATTTAGATGGTAATTGGTACAATCTTTCTGTCAAAACATTCATTCCCCTTCACCGCAGCCTTGCATGTCAATTCTACTTCATCGCTCACATTGATGAAAAGCAGTCTTAGCTTCACATCAACACAAATTGTGTAGTGTTACTCAGGGTGTAGTTACCCGCATTGCATTTAGGCAAGAGGTATGAGTCCACTTCAAAGACCTGGTGTCGCACAGCTTGGGTTTTTTTTTCTGGTCTGACGTGTGTAGGAACCCTGTTGCTATGTTTGAGAATTTCGAAACCGAACTGCTGGCAAATCCACATCAGTGGAGTTCCTGCTTCCCTGTAATGGAGAGCACATTCTCTCTCTGTAGGGACACACTCCACGTTTATAAACCCAAAGAACTTAGGTGCCCGTTGGCAAGCCACCATGCCATTATCTCAGAACATGCTGTTCTTTGATCTCCCATCTAAAGCATTGAGCAGTTTAGCAATTTCTTCTTGCCTTCATTTTTGGCAGGACTTCAAATTTAAAGCAGCCCTGAGCTGGCAGCTCATCCCGAGGGCAGGCCGCCTCCAAGTGGCTCAGCAGCTCCGTTTGCACTTTGAATACGCAACGAACTCTTAAATATGTACGTATGTTTTAAAAATAGAATTACATAGAATTTACAGCACAGAAACAGGCCATTCGGCCCAACAGGTCTATGCCAGTGTTTATGCTCCACACGAGCCTCCTCCCACTGTACTTCATCTGATCCTATCAACATATTCTTCTATTCCTTTCTCCCTCATGCACTTATCTAGTTTCCGCTTAAATGCATCAATGCAATTCGTCACAACTATTCCATGCGGTAGCAAGTTCTACATTCTCACCATTGTCTGGGTAAAGTGAGAGATTGCCTTTAAGATAATAACAGGGCCCAGTATTCACATCACACCTCTTTTTAAATGTGAAGTTCTTAGAAAATCACACTGGAGCAGAAGGAGGGGTGGGACTTATTTCAGCTGTTCATGTTCTGTTTCCAAGTAGTTCCAACAATGGTTTTAAAATACTTTGTGTCATTGTACTAGAACATTCTGTAAAACAGGGAACCAGCGGATATTGTAACAACCATTCTTTCTCAGGCCTGTAGATGCAAAAACCACATTAGGACATTTTCCTAAACAGTAGCAGTATTCAGTTTCAAAATAGTTTCGGTAGAATCTGTCGTAAAACCATATTTGCGTTTCCCTATTTCCAGTGCCAAAGCAACTCGCCCTCAGTTTAGACGTAGATTTTGACTTGGCGGAGCGCATTGACTGACTGGCCACTCATTCTGACGGCAAAGAGGCGGCCACGATTTTGAGGCTTCGTTAGAATCTGGCAGGCAAGCTGCGGACGGCAAACAGGGGTCCTGAAGTAGCTCGTCGCTCTGCGGCCTCAGGAATGTCGGCAGAGGCCCGCGGGGAGGGAGGGAGGAGGAGGTGACAGAGGCCCACGGGGAGGGAGGGAGGGTGACAGAGGCCCGCGGGGAGGGAGGGAGGAGGAGGTGACAGAGGCCCGCGGGGAGGGAGGGAGGAGGAGGTGACAGAGGCCCGCGGGGAGGGAGGAGGAGGAGGTGACAGAGGCCCGCGGGGAGGGAGGGAGGAGGAGGTGACAGAGGCCCGCGGGGAGGGAGGGAGGAGGAGGTGACAGAGGCCCGCGGGGAGGGAGGGAGGAGGAGGTGACAGAGGCCCGCGGGGAGGGAGGGAAGAGGAGGTGACAGAGGCCCGCGGGGAGGGAGGGAGGGAGGAGGAGGTGACAGAGGCCGGCGGGGAGGGAGGAGGAGGTGACAGAGGCCCGCGGGGAGGGAGGGAGGGAGGGAGGGTGACAGAGGCCCACGGGGAGGGAGGAGGAGGTGACAGAGGCCCGCGGGGAGGGAGGGAGGAGGAGGTGACAGAGGCCCGCGGGGAGGGAGGGAAGAGGAGGTGACAGAGGCCCGCGGGGAGGGAGGGAGGAGGAGGTGACAGAGGCCCGCGGGGAGGGAGGGAGGAGGAGGTGACAGAGGCCCGCGGGGAGGGAGGGAGGAGGAGGTGACAGAGGCCCGCGGGGAGGGAGGGAGGAGGAGGTGACAGAGGCCGGCGGGGAGGGAGGGAGGAGGAGGTGACAGAGGCCGGCGGGGAGGGAGGGAGGAGGAGGTGACAGAGGCCCGCGGGGAGGAAGGGAGGAGGAGGTGACAGAGGCCCGCGGGGAGGGAGGGAGGAGGAGGTGACAGAGGCCCGCGGGGAGGGAGGGAGGAGGAGGTGACAGAGGCCCACGGGGAGGGAGGGAGGAGGAGGTGACAGAGGCCCGCGGGGAGGGAGGGAGGAGGAGGTGACAGAGGCCCGCGGGGAGGGAGGGAGGAGGAGGTGACAGAGGCCCGCGGGGAGGGAGGGAGGAGGAGGTGACAGAGGCCCACGGGGAGGGAGGGAGGAGGAGGTGACAGAGGCCCGCGGGGAGGGAGGGAGGAGGAGGTGACAGAGGCCCACGGGGAGGGAGGAGGAGGAGGTGACAGAGGCCCACGGGGAGGGAGGGAGGGTGACAGAGGCCCGCGGGGAGGGAGGGACGAGGAGGTGACAGAGGCCCGCGGGGAGGGAGGGAGGAGGAGGTGACAGAGGCCCGCGGGGAGGGAGGAGGAGGTGACAGAGGCCCGCGGGGAGGGAGGGAGGAGGAGGTGACAGAGGCCCGCGGGGAGGGAGGGAGGAGGAGGTGACAGAGGCCCACGGGGAGGGAGGGAGGAGGAGGTGACAGAGGCCCGCGGGGAGGGAGGGAGGAGGAGGTGACAGAGGCCCGCGGGGAGGGAGGGAGGAGGAGGTGACAGAGGCCCGCGGGGAGGGAGGGAGGAGGAGGTGACAGAGGCCCGCGGGGAGGGAGGGAGGAGGAGGTGACAGAGGCCCGCGGGGAGGGAGGGAGGAGGAGGTGACAGAGGCCCGCGGGGAGGGAGGGAGGAGGAGGTGACAGAGGCCCGCGGGGAGGGAGGGAGGAGGAGGTGACAGAGGCCCGCGGGGAGGGAGGGAGGGAGGGTGACAGAGGCCCGCGGGGAGGGAGGGAGGAGGAGGTGACAGAGGCCCGCGGGGAGGGAGGGAGGAGGAGGTGACAGAGGCCCGCGGGGAGGGAGGGAGGAGGAGGTGACAGAGGCCCGCGGGGAGGGAGGGAGGAGGAGGTGACAGAGGCCCGCGGGGAGGGAGGGAGGAGGAGGTGACAGAGGCCCGCGGGGAGGGAGGGAGGAGGAGGTGACAGAGGCCCGCGGGGAGGGAGGGAGGAGGAGGTGACAGAGGCCCGCGGGGAGGGAGGGAGGAGGAGGTGACAGAGGCCCGCGGGGAGGGAGGGAGGAGGAGGTGACAGAGGCCCGCGGGGAGGGAGGGAGGAGGAGGTGACAGAGGCCCGCGGGGAGGGAGGGAGGAGGAGGTGACAGAGGCCCGCGGGGAGGGAGGGAGGAGGAGGTGACAGAGGCCCGCGGGGAGGGAGGGAGGAGGAGGTGACAGAGGCCCGCGGGGAGGGAGGGAGGAGGAGGTGACAGAGGCCCGCGGGGAGGGAGGGAGGAGGAGGTGACAGAGGCCCGTGGGGAGGGAGGGAGGGAGGAGGAGGTGACAGAGGCCCGCGGGGAGGGAGGGAGGGAGGAGGAGGTGACAGAGGCCCGCGGGGAGGGAGGGAGGAGGAGGTGACAGAGGCCCGCGGGGAGGGAGGGAGGAGGAGGTGACAGAAGCCCGCGGGGAGGGAGGGAGGGAGGGTGACAGAGGCCCGCGGGGAGGGAGGGAGGAGGAGGTGACAGAGGCCCGCGGGGAGGGAGGGAGGAGGAGGTGACAGAGGCCCGCGGGGAGGGAGGGAGGAGGAGGTGACAGAGGCCCGCGGGGAGGGAGGGAGGAGGAGGTGACAGAGGCCCGCGGGGAGGGAGGGAGGGAGGGTGACAGAGGCCCGCGGGGAGGGAGGGAGGAGGAGGTGACAGAGGCCCGCGGGGAGGGAGGGAGGAGGAGGTGACAGAGGCCCGTGGGGAGGGAGGGAGGAGGAGGTGACAGAGGCCCGCGGGGAGGGAGGGAGGAGGAGGTGACAGAGGCCCGCGGGGAGGGAGGGAGGGTGACAGAGGCCCACGGGGAGGGAGGGAGGAGGAGGTGACAGAGGCCCGCGGGGAGGGAGGGAGGGTGACAGAGGCCCGCGGGGAGGGAGGGAAGAGGAGGTGACAGAGGCCCGCGGGGAGGGAGGGAGGAGGAGGTGACAGAGGCCCGCGGGGAGGGAGGGAGGGAGGAGGAGGTGACAGAGGCCCACGGGGAGGGAGGGAGGAGGAGGTGACAGAGGCCAGCGGGGAGGGAGGGAGGAGGAGGTGACAGAGGCCCGCGGGGAGGGAGGGAGGAGGAGGTGACAGAGGCCCGCGGGGAGGGAGGGAGGAGGAGGTGACAGAGGCCCGCGGGGAGGGAGGGAGGAGGAGGTGACAGAGGCCCGCGGGGAGGGAGGGAGGAGGAGGTGACAGAGCCCCGCGGGAGGGTGGGAGGAGGAGGTGACAGAGGCCCGCGGGGAGGGAGGAGGAGGAGGTGACAGAGGCCCGCGGGGAGGGAGGGAGGGAGGGTGACAGAGGCCCGCGGGGAGGGAGGGAGGGAGGGTGACAGAGGCCCGCGGGGAGGGAGGGAGGAGGAGGTGACAGAGGCCCGCGGGGAGGGAGGGAGCGAGGGTGACAGAGGCCCGCGGGGAGGGAGGGAGGGAGGGTGACAGAGGCCCGCGGGGAGGGAGGGAGGAGGAGGTGACAGAGGCCCGCGGGGAGGGAGGGAGGAGGAGGTGACAGAGGCCCGCGGGGAGGGAGGGAGGAGGTGACAGAGGCCCGCGGGGAGGGAGGGAGGAGAGGTGACAGAGGCCCGCGGGGAGGGAGGGAGGAGGAGGTGACAGAGGCCTCGCGGGGAGGGAGGGAGGAGGAGGTGACAGAGGCCCGCGGGGAGGGAGGGAGGGAGGGTGACAGAGGCCCGCGGGGAGGGAGGGAAGAGGAGGTGACAGAGGCCTGCGGGGAGGGAGGGAGGGGAGGGTGACAGAGGCCCGCGGGGAGGGAGGGAGGAGGAGGTGACAGAGGCCCGCGGGGAGGGAGGGAGGAGGAGGTGACAGAGGCCCACGGGGAGGGAGGGAGGAGGTGACAGAGGCCCGCGGGGAGGGAGGGAGGAGGAGGTGACAGAGGCCCGCGGGGAGGGAGGGGAGGGAGGGAGGTGACGGAGGCCCGCGGGAGGAGGGAGGAGGAGGAGGTGACAGAGGCCCACGGGGAGGGAGGGAGGAGGAGGTGACAGAGGCCCGCGGGGAGGGAGGGAGGAGGAGGTGACAGAGGCCCGCGGGGAGGGAGGGAGGAGGAGGTGACAGAGGCCCGCGGGGAGGGAGGGAGGAGGAGGTGACAGAGGCCCGCGGGGAGGGAGGGAAGAGGAGGTGACAGAGGCCTGCGGGGAGGGAGGGAGGGAGGGTGACAGAGGCCCGCGGGGAGGGAGGGAGGAGGAGGTGACAGAGGCCCGCGGGGAGGGAGGGAGGAGGAGGTGACAGAGGCCCGCGGGGAGGGAGGGAGGGAGGGTGACAGAAGCCCGCGGGGAGGGAGGGAGGAGGAGGTGACAGAGGCCCGCGGGGAGGGAGGGAAGAGGAGGTGACAGAGGCCTGCGGGGAGGGAGGGAGGGAGGGTGACAGAGGCCCGCGGGGAGGGAGGGAGGAGGAGGTGACAGAGGCCCGCGGGGAGGGAGGGAGGGAGGGTGACAGAGGCCCGCGGGGAGGGAGGGAGGAGGAGGTGACAGAGGCCCGCGGGGAGGGAGGGAGGAGGAGGTGACAGAGGCCCGCGGGGAGGGAGGGAGGAGGAGGTGACAGAGGCCCGCGGGGAGGGAGGGAGGGAGGGTGACAGAGGCCCGCGGGGAGGGAGGGAGGAGGAGGTGACAGAGGCCCACGGGGAGGGAGGGAAGAGGAGGTGACAGAGGCCTGCGGGGAGGGAGGGAGGGAGGGTGACAGAGGCCCGCGGGGAGGGAGGGAGGAGGAGGTGACAGAGGCCCGCGGGGAGGGAGGGAGGGAGGGTGTCAGAGGCCCGCGGGGAGGCAGGGAGGAGGAGGTGACAGAGGCCCGCGGGGAGGGAGGGAAGAGGAGGTGACAGACGCCTGCGGGGAGGGAGGGAGGGAGGGTGACAGAGGCCTGCGGGGAGGGAGGGAGGAGGAGGTGACAGAGGACTGCGGGGAGGGAGGGAGGAGGAGGTGACAGAGGCCCGCGGGGAGGGAGGGAGGAGGAGGTGACAGAGGCCCGCGGGGAGGGAGGGAGGAGGAGGTGACAGAGGCCCGTGGGGAGGGAGGGAGGAGGAGGTGACAGAGGCCCGCGGGGAGGGAGGGAGGAGGAGGTGACAGAGGCCCGCGGGGAGGGAGGGAGGAGGAGGTGACAGAGGCCCGCGGGGAGGGAGGGAGGAGGAGGTGACAGAGGCCCGCGGGGAGGGAGGGAGGGAGGGTGACAGAGGCCCGCGGGGAGGGAGGGAGGAGGAGGTGACAGAGGCCCGCGGGGAGGGAGGGAGGAGGAGGTGACAGAGGCCCGTGGGGAGGGAGGGAGGAGGAGGTGACAGAGGCCCGCGGGGAGGGAGGGAGGAGGAGGTGACAGAGGCCCACGGGGAGGGAGGGAGGGAGGGTGACAGAGCCCCACGGGGAGGGAGGGAGGAGGAGGTGACAGAGGCCCGCGGGGAGGGAGGGAGGGTGACAGAGGCCCGCGGGGAGGGAGGGAAGAGGAGGTGACAGAGGCCCGCGGGGAGGGAGGGAGGAGGAGGTGACAGAGGCCCGCGGGGAGGGAGGGAGGGAGGAGGAGGTGACAGAGGCCCACGGGGAGGGAGGGAGGAGGAGGTGACAGAGGCCCGCGGGGAGGGAGGGAGGAGGAGGTGACAGAGGCCCGCGGGGAGGGAGGGAGGAGGAGGTGACAGAGGCCCGCGGGGAGGGAGGGAGGAGGAGGTGACAGAGGCCCGCGGGGTGGGAGGGAGGAGGAGGTGACAGAGGCCCGCGGGGAGGGAGGGAGGAGGAGGTGACAGAGGCCCGCGGGGAGGGAGGGAGGAGGAGGTGACAGAGGCCCGCGGGGAGGGAGGGAGGAGGAGGTGACAGAGGCCCGCGGGGAGGGAGGGAGGGAGGGTGACAGAGGCCCGCGGGGAGGGAGGGAGGGAGGGTGACAGAGGCCCGCGGGGAGGGAGGAGGAGGAGGTGACAGAGGCCCGCGGGGAGGGAGGGAGGAGAAGGTGACAGAGGCCCGCGGGGAGGGAGGGAGGAGGAGGTGACAGAGGCCCGCGGGGAGGGAGGGAGGGAGGGAGGGTGACAGAGGCCCGCGGGGAGTGAGGGAGGAGGAGGTGACAGAGGCCCGCGGGGAGGGAGGGAGGAGGAGGTGACAGAGGCCCGCGGGGAGGGAGGGAGGAGGTGACAGAGGCCCGCGGGGAGGGAGGGAGGAGGAGGTGACAGAGGCCCGCGGGGAGGGAGGGAGGAGGAGGTGACTGAGGCCCGCGGGGAGGGAGGGAGGGAGGGTGACAGAGGCCCGCGGGGAGGGAGGAGGAGGAGGTGACAGAGGCCCGCGGGGAGGGAGGGAGGAGGAGGTGACAGAGGCCCGCGGGGAGGGAGGGAGGAGGTGACAGAGGCAGAGGCCCGCGGGGAGGGTGGGAGGAGGTGACAGAGGCCCGCGGGGAGGGAGGGAGGGAGGAGGTGACAGAGGCTCGCGGGGAGGGAGGGAGGGTGACAGAGGCCCGCGGGGAGGGAGGGAGGGAGGGTGACAGAGGCCCGCGGGGAGGGAGGGAGGGAGGGTGACAGAGGCCCGCGGGGAGGGAGGTAGGAGGAGGTGACAGAGGCCCGCGGGGAGGAAGGGAGGGAGGAGGTGACAGAGGCCCGCGGGGAGGGAAGGAGGGTGACAGAGGCCCGCGGGGAGGGAGGAGGAGGAGGTGACAGAGGCCCGCGGGGAGGGAGGGAGGGTGACAGAGGCCCGCAGGGAGGGAGGGAGGAGGAGGTGACAGAGGCCTGCGGGGAGGGAGGGAGGGTGACAGAGGCCCCCGGGGAGAGAGGGAGGAGGAGGTGACAGAGGCCCGCGGGGAGGGAGGGAGGGTGACAGAGGCCCGCGGGGAGGGAGGGAGGGTGACAGAGGCCCGCGGGGAGGGAGGGAGGGTGACAGAGGCCCGCGGGGAGGGAGGGAGGGTGACAGAGGCCCGCGGAGAGGGAGGAAGAGGTGACAGAGGCCCGTGGGGAGAGAGGGAGGATGACTGAGGCCCGCAGGGAGGGAGGAGGTGACCGATGACAGAGGCCCGCGGGGAGGGGTTCAGTGGTGCTGACAGAGGCCCGCATGGAGGAGTTCCTTGGTGGGGGGGGCGGGGTGACAGAGGCCAGCAGGGAGGAGTTCCTTGTGGGGGGGGGGGGTGGTGACAGAAGCCAGCAGGGAGGAGTTCCTTGGGGGCGGGGGTGGTGACAGAGGCCAGCAGGGAGGAGTTCGGGGGGGGGGGGTGACAGAGGCCCACAGGGAGGAGTTCGGGGTGGGGGGGTGACAGAGACCTGCAGGGAGGAGTTCGGCGGGGGGGAGTGACAGAGGCCCACAGGGAGGAGTTCGGGGGGGGGGGGGTGACAGAGGCCCACAGGGAGGAGTTCGGGGTGGGGGGGTGACAGAGACCTGCAGGGAGGAGTTCGGGGGGGGGGGGTGTCAGAGGCCCACAGGGAGGAGTTCGGGGGGGGGGGGGTGACAGAGGCCCGCAGGGGGACTCAGAGAGATGTGGGGGGGGGGTGGGGGGCGGTGACAGAGGGCCAAGGGGAAGGGTGGGCAGGGCTAGGCTGGGCCTGCAGTATTTTGGTGGAGCCAGGATGAGCACCTTGTAGAGATTTTTCTGGCCGTTTCCTGGTCGGAACGCCATTTTGCTGGGTCATAGAATCATAGAAAATAGGAGCAAGATTAGGCCATTCGGCCCTTCAGGCCTGCTCCGCCAAAATAATCATGGCTGATCGTCTAACTCAGTACTCTGTTCCCGCTTTTTCCCCATATCCCTTGATCCCTTTAGCATTAAGAAATATATCTATCTCCTTCTTGAATAACGAAGCACTCGCGTCACAAGCTCAGCCCACCGTCCCTTAAAATTGCAATCGAACTCCTAACCACATCATTAGGACGCCCGTTTGCCTGGAAAAGAGGCCGACTGCCAGGTTCAGGCAGGCGTTTCGGCCTCCCAGCGGTAGAAAGCTCCAACGGGCTGATTGTCGGGGTTAATGAGGCAGGGTGTTAACCTAGCCCACAGAGCCCTGTTTCCCTCCGATACGTAGGATGCTAACAGGATTGGTGTTGATGCTGATGAATTACTCCCTAGTCATGGGTGCAAATGGATGGTTTGTTCTATTACAGCCCCATCCCACTGCCTCTGGTGCAGTGGGGTGTGCACAATGGCTTAAGATAAGATTTCACATATGAGGCTCACAAAGAACAGTGCGTTTGGTGCAATTAACGCTGATTGGATTGAAAACAAGCATGCACAGGTTCAGTGCTGTGAAGGACAAGTTTAGGACAGGCAACAGAAAGTATTTCTTCACACAGAGGGTGACGAACAGGTTACCAGGAATGCTTGTCGAAACTTGGACACAGCCCATTTAATTTGTGCTCCAGCCTTCCTGCTAGTGCCACCCAATATTTTATGTGGTTTTCTTACAGTTCCATAGAAATTGGGCCTCAGACATCAACTAAATAATCTGGGTGTGCTGCCAGCACCTGTCACACCACCACAGGCAGCTCTCCCTACGGCACAAACGAATATCGGGCCCCCTGCCTTACCGGCAGTGGCCTCAGGTAAGAGCCGTGAGGACAGCTTTGCGGGGGCGGGGGGGGGTGGGTGCGATCGTAGTTGCCAGCGGCCCTCGGGGGTGCTGTGGTACTTACCTTTTTGGTGACGGCCGCTTGCTAGGCCGTATCCTCACCAGCAAAACCTCAGGGCCGCCCATTTTCGCAGAGTGGTCCTGAAACAGGTGTTAGGCACCTCATTAGCATATGTAATGTCTGTTTTAGGTGGACGCCTGAAAAACGGCCTGACCCAATATCAGGTTGGACATCTTTCAGGCATCCTTGGGGCGCAGGACATCGGTCTCTGAAATTGGCCCTATTTGCACCTGTTTTATGCCCGTAAAATGGGCACAACGGGGTCCAATTTTGCCTCCACAACTTTATCTCTTCTGTTCTCGGCACACTATACCACAGTTCCATTGAATACACTGTGCCTTTTTTTGGTTCCTTTTTGACAGATACTGATAAACAGTCTTGCATTTTGCGAAACACCCTCGTCAGACTTCCCTGATGGTCCAGCGAGTTTATCCAATGAGTAGCTGAGCCATACAGACCAGGAAGGACCCATCTTCAAACCTCAGTCTGGGCTGAGTTAGCTGATTCTCAGCTGTGACGGTGCTAGCGCCTTACAATTAGGGAGGGAAAGTTTTAAGCAGGCTTCCCACTCCCAGTTGCTATCTAGCAACCCCTGGTGGAAGTGCACATGTGTGAATGTTGGCTAAGGGCAGGATCAGGTTTAGTTGGATTAACCCCAGGATCAAATAGCCAATTCAGTTCATACGTAAATAATGACCACTTCAGCAAGGTACCCAGTGGAGTCATACCACAGCGGACCTGTATCCCTGTGGAACCATATCCTAATGGAACTGTACCCCAGTGGAACCATATCCAAATGGAACTATTCTCCAGCAGAACCATATCCTAGTGGAACTGTACCCTAGAAAAAATGTCAATGACCACAGGAGAGGAGAAATCTGGCAAAAAAAAAGAAATTCAGTAAAGTCAGATAACATTTTATTTGTTCAAACCTCAATGCCTGTACCAGTCTAAAGGTTGTAAATAGCCTGACAGCCAAAATGGCTTCCAGCTGAGTCTGCCAGGGTCTTTGGAGATCAGGTAGATCTGAAAGTGATTCTAGGGCTTGTTTCCCCCAAAGAGGTTATTAGAAGAGGCTGAAACTGCCAGTAACAGATTGTCGTGTTAAACATCTATGAAAATTGGGATCCCACACGAATAGCTGAAGGCAGACTGTGGGACATGTTCTTGGAAATCATTGGTTTTCCAAGCAGATATTCGAATTGCCATTTCCAATTCATAAAATGGAACTAATGACATTATCTTCAACATACACAAGGGAATCCCATGCCATTGTAATAAAAAATTTAATCTTTGTTACTGTAAAGCATTCACTGCACAGCAACATGAACAGTTGAATCTATGTGCTTTTAATTTAACAAATGCAGCTGAGAGGGAAGTAATTCGCCACTGGTTGCTTTTTAAATTGTAGTGCATAAAATAAGAGTCATGTCATTATAACCTGAATTGAATTTTACAAAGTTTACAAATCTGCAACATCAGTAATAAGTCTTTGTGAGCTGCTGAATTTCTTTTGGTTATAGTTTTGTCTGGGACATGGTGTCAGAGCCACTTTCTAACGTGAATCACCATCTCCAGGGCTGAGCAAGGCACCAAAACTCCATGGATCTTTCTGCACCATATTCAGAGTATCGTTGTAAGATGGCCTGATAGCTCAGTGAGTGTATGGATCAGCCAGTGTGGCACTAAGTCTACAAGGGTAGTTTGAGTCTTGCTGCTTAGTCTATGCTTTTGGAACTGCATCTCGGACTTCAGATGCCTTTTCAGCAGAGCTTTATGCCACCCCCTCTCCCCAACTTCAAAAAAACCTCCACAAAACCTTTAGTCTCTTTAATCACCTCCTTTAACTCTTCTCTTAACTCCTGCTTGATGTCTATCTCTGTCTCCTCCCTCCTCATCTTGCAAAGCATCTTGGTCTGTTTTACTACCTTAAAGTGCTACATAAGTACAAGTGGTTGTTGTTGTTGTTATGGTGTTCAGTGTCTTTGCTTTAACCCCAGAGCTAAAGCAGGTTGGACCTTAATTAAATCTAATGTCACTGTACAGAATTGTTCCAACAAGAAATTATGAACATTTCGTAAAATCAAGAGTTTGCTCTAAACAGTGGAACCTCATTATTTACCCTAATGGAGGAGATGCTCCAGGTGGTAATTGTCAGATAATTGAGAATTATAGATATGGTGTAGGAAAACCCTCAGCACTGGGAAGCAAACAAACACAATGCAAACAACATGCACTGAAATGAATCTTTCCTCGGCTATGTGCTTAATTACGTCAGACAGGAAGAGATGGGTGTGCATCTGATGTTAGGCTTTGTCTTATGCAAACTCTGGTGGATAGTTGAGAAGGTGGGTAATTAGAGCACAGATAATGAAGGTTCAACAGCAACAACTACAACTTGCATTTATATAGCGCCTTTAACGTAGTAAAACGTCCCAACAATAGCGATTTCAAACAAAATTTGATGCCGAGCCACATAAGGACATATAAGACCATAAGACCATAAGAGATAGGAGCAGGAGTAGGCCATTCGGCCCCTCGAGCCTGCTCCGCCATTCAATGAGATCATGGCTGATCTGATTTTTACCTCAACTCCACTTTCCCGCCTTTTCCCCATATCCTTTGACTCCCTTGCTGATCAAAAATTTGTCTAACTCAGCCTTGAATGTATTCAATGACTCAGCCTCCACAGCTTTTTAGGGTAAAGAATTCCAAAGATTCACGACCCTCTGGGAGAAAAAATTCCTCCTCATTTCCATCTTAAACAGGCGACCCCTTATTCTGAGACTATGCCCCCTAGTTTTAGATTCCCCCATGAGGGGTAACATCCTCTCAGCATCTACCCTATCAAGTCCCCTCAGAATCTTGTATGTTTCAATAAGATCTCCTCTCATTCTTCTAAACTCCAATGAGTATAGACCCAACCTGTTCAATCTTTCCTCATAAGCCAACCCTTCCATACCCGGAATCAACCTAGTGAATCTTCTCTGAACTGCCTCCAATGCAAATATGTCCTTCCTTAAATAAGGGCACCAGAACTGTACGCAGTACTCCAGGTGTGGTCTAACCAGCACCCTGTACAGTTGTAACATGACTTCCCTGCTTTTATACTCCTTACCCCTAGAAATAAAGGCCCATATTCCATTTGCGTTCCGGATTACCTGCTGCACCTGTATGTTGACTTTTTATGTTTCATGTACGAGGACACCCAGATTCCTCTGTACCACAGTATTTTGTGGTATTTCTCCATTCAAATAATATTTTGCTTTTTTTATTTTTCCTCCCAAAGTGGATGACTTCACATTTTCCCACATTATATTCCATCTGCCAAATTTTTGCCCATTTGCTTAACCTGTCAATATCCCTTTGCAGACACTTTCTGTCCTCATCGCAACTTGCTTTCCCACCTATCTTTGTATCATCAGCAAATTTGGCCACAAGACACTCTGTTCCTTCATCCAAGTCACTGATATACATTGTAAATAGTTGAGGCCCCAGCACTGATCCCTGCAGCACCCCACTAGTTACAGATTGCCATTTTGAAAATGACCCTTTTATCCCAACTCTTTGTTTTCTGTTAGTTAGCCAATCCTCTATCCATGCCAGTATATTACCTCCAACACCATGAGCTCTTATCTTGTGCAGTAATCTTTTATGTGGCACCTTATGGAATGCCTTTTGGAAATCCAAATATACTGCATCCATTGGTTCCCCTTTATCCACCCTGCCCGTTACTTCCTCAAAGAACTCTAATAAATTTGTCAGACACGATTTCCCCTTCATAAAGCTATGTTGACTCTCCTTGATTGTATTATGAGTCTCCAAATGTCCTGCTACTACTTCCTTAATAATGGATTCTAGCATTTTCCCAGTGATAGATGTTAGGCTAACTGGTCTATAGTTCCCTGCTTTCTGTCTCACTCCCTTCTTGAATAGGGGTGTTACGTTTGCGGTTTTCCAATCCACTGGGACCTTTCCAGAATCTAGTGAATTCTGGAAGATTACAACCAATGCATCCACTATCTCTGTAGGCGCTTCCTTTAAGACCCTTGGATGCAAGCCATCAGGTCCAGGGGACTTGTCAGCCTTTAGACCCATTAGTTTACCTAGTACTTTTTCTCTAGTGATAGTGATTGTTTTTAGTTCCTCCCTCCCCTTTGCCCCTTGATTTTCTACTATTATTGGTATATTATTAGTGTCTTCTACTGTGAAGACAGATACAAAATATCTGTTCAATTCCTCTGCCATTTCCTTGTTTTCCATTATTATTTCCCCAGTCACATTCTCTAAGGGACCAATGTTTACTTTAGCTATCCTCTTCCCTTTTATATACTTGTAGAAGCTTTTACTGTCAGTTTTTATATTTCTTGCTAGTTTACTCTCATAATTTATTTTCTCCCTCTTTATTATTCTTTTAGTCATCCTTTGCTGGTTTTTAAAGTTTTCCCAATCTTCGGGCTAACCAGTAATCTTTGCTATGTTGTATGCTTTTTCTTTTAACCTGATACCATCCTTGACTTCCTTAGTTAGCCATGGTTGGTTTACCCTTTTTGTGGAGTCTTTCCTCCTCACAGGGATATATTTTTGTTGCGAGTCATAAAATATTTTTTTTAATGTTTGCCACTGCCTATCCGCCATCATACCATCTAATCTGTTTACCCAGTCCACTTTAGGCAATTCCGCCCTCATTCCTTTATAATTGCCCATATTTAAGTTTAATACAGTAGTTTCAGACCCAAGATCCTCGCTCTCAAACTGGATGTGAAATTCTAACATGTTATGATCACTGCTTCCCAAGGGATCCTTTACTTTGAGATCATTAATTAATCCTGTTTCATTATCCATTACCAGATCCAAAATGGCCTGCTTCCTAGTTGGTTCCCTGACGTATTGGTCTAAGAAACAATCCCTAATGCACTCTATGAACTCCTTCTCAGGGCTATTTTTGCCAATTTGATTTGTCCGATCTATGTGAAAGTTAAAATCGCCCATGATTATTGCATTCCTTTTATCAAGCCCCCCTTATTTCCTGATTAATATTTTGCCCTACAGTGTAGCTCTTCTGAGCCAAGATCATTTCTCACTATTATACCAATTTCATCCTTTATTAACAGAGCTAACCCACCATATTGGGACAAGTGACCAAAAGCTTGGTCAAAGAGGTAGATTTTAAAGGAGGAGAGAGGGGAAGAGAGGTGGAAAGGTTTAGGGAGGGAATTCCAGAGCTTTGGGCCTAGGCACGACCGCCAATGGTGGAGCGATTAAAATCAGGGATGCGCAAGAGGCAAGAATTGGAGGCGGGTAGAGATCTCGGAGGGTTGTAGGGCTGGAGGAGGTTACAGAGATAGGGAGGGGCAAAGCCATGGAGGATTTGAAAACAAGAATGAGAATTTTAAAATCGAGGCATTCCTGGACTGAGAGTCAATGTCGGTCAGCAAGCACAGGGGTGATGGGTGAACGGGACTTGGTGCGAGTTAAGATACGGGCAGCAGAGTTTTGGATGAGCTCAAGTTTATGGAGGGTTCCACTGTAATGTAATCAGGAGGCGATCACACTGTAAGAATCCATCATGTAACCCAAGTTATTCTGTGATGTGCTAGTTGACCATTAAGAAGACCAAAAGACATGACTTATGTCAATGATCATGTGACATTGTGATACCATAAACAGCTGTGACAGATTTTATTTTTAAAGTTGTTGAATCTTACAGACATTCTAAAGTTAAACTTTTATCGCACTTTGATATAAGTACAGTGTAGATCCATTTGCAAGGCTGACCAGATAAGTCACAAATGTGTCACTGCCACTTTTGTGAGCTGAGAACGTCATCAGGTTACAGTGATACAACCAAGCAGCAGGGTGAGAGTTTTCAGCATGTTATATTCACAGTCTTAGCTGTGACTCCTTGGGATAGCGACTGCTTCCTCAGTCAGGGAAAGTGTATGACACCCCAGAAAAAGGAAGGAAAGGGAGCATTTTTTAGCCAAAGAGGATGGCGAAGAGAGACTGCTTTCTGACGTCACTCTGACAGCAGGAGTGAAAGTATTGCTTTTATTTTTCCTGGTATCCATCACACAAGTATTATAAAGTAAGATTATCTACTTCGTCAGGTCTC
Organism: Heptranchias perlo; assembly: GCF_035084215.1. Lineage (NCBI taxonomy): Eukaryota > Metazoa > Chordata > Chondrichthyes > Hexanchiformes > Hexanchidae > Heptranchias > Heptranchias perlo. The sequence goes on along the minus strand of NC_090347.1, from coordinate 11,269,149 downwards.
TTCATTTTCTGATGTTCATGTCATCAAAAATATTACTGGAAAGGTATGGACCATCACGTGGTTTCCCCAGAACATTAATACACTGTTGGAGTTGAGCCAGGGTTTTTTAAAGTTCTGGGGAATCCATGTAGTGATCAACGCCCTCAAGTCACATTTTTGATGATGAACCAACCCGTGTGGTTTACCAACCTTCCCCCCACCCCATCCTCGCCTCACCAGTTGCCGTGGGATACAAGAGGCCCTCCTTACCTCATGGAGGAGCAGAAGTTGTTTTTTTCCTAACCAGACACAACCTTCTAGCATCATCCATTTTACAGTAGACTGTTTATCAGAAGAATAAAAATATAAACATAGCAATAATAGCTTCTGTAATTCTTTTGAAATGGTCTGTGATCTCCATTTCATCAGTTGTTTGCAATGGTATACTGACCATCCCAGTGTGTTTATGGTGAAAAAAGAGCCTGTACCTGATTAATCCAGGAGGTACAAGTCAGCTTCAGGTCCTGTTTTCAATTAGGAAGCACACTGCGGTAGGGCATCACAGAGGCACAACTCATTGGCATCCCAGCACACTGTCATTTTTTTTTTACCTTCTGTATCAAAAGGAATCTTCAAGCAGAGGCCCCATAGTACAACATGGGGAATGCGAGATGGTTAGTCACCTTGGATCATTTTCTTGCCCCTCTAGGTAGCCAGCTTCCAGGAGCACTGGCATTTGGCCTCTGGGAGTGGGTCACATGCCCGCCCTCATACAGAGGAACGGTATATAGTGTGGAGAGACCTGATGGAAGGAAAGAAAAAAATCAGACAGTCGAATATTCGTTCTGACTATTAGTGGAAATAAAATAAATCAAGCATAGGTCAATAGTGGCAGTTTAAGAACGCACGCACTGTTACTTGTGATTAACAATCTCGGCAATTATTGTGTCAATGCTTAGCAGTCAGGTCAGATTGCTTGCTTATAGTTACTCCACTTCCTGATAAACTCCCAACAATTGGACATTATTATTGATCAGCTGCTGATCTATGTGTCTGAACTAGAGGTAACACAGAGTTGGACAAAAGAGGTTCAAATAAGTGGAACTTAGCAATCAAAGGGTTAAACTGATTATGCGGCGTTCAGACAATTCCATGTTTCATGGATAAAGAAATGTGTTGTATTTAATTTGAGTGATTAATCTTTCACTAATAAATGACGAAAATAAATTTCTCTTTAAATTTTTTGTTGAACGACAGGACAATACTGAAAACTTCTGCACTGCAATCAGAGATTGTAGAAGTATAGACCTTGTAATTATAAACCAATAACCAGCCCACTTACAAACAGCAAATAAAGAAATTAATTATTTAGGGGGCCAGGAACAGCTGATTATTCTCCAGAGGGCATTTTTCATTTCCCTGGTTCTCATAAAGAGGCTTTACACAATTTAGCTGCTCATTAATTAGTTTCTCCCCGTGTGAGCGGGTCAGTCTGAGGACAGATCTGCTTGATTTTTCCATTTAATTTAAATCAACTGGAATATTGTATAATGTTCCTAGCAGTCACCTGACTTCCCAGCCTGCAGACTGAAGAGGTATCAGTGTGTGACAGCTGATAGCAGAAAGCTGTCAGTTATTGATAAATGCTTGGCACAGCAGGGTGATTACCAGACCTATGCAAGCAATTTGCAACAGGAATAATTGCAGTTACATGATATGTTCTCTCATGCCCTTTGTAAGCAAAGACTAGAAGGGGAATTTCAGAACCATGCAAATAAGTGTGAAAGGCTAGACTTTCTGATCTGTTCAGTCAATAACTTACCATTATTTTGATTAAAAACCAAATCATAGTTCTCTTTTCATAATTGGTACTTGGCCTGAAGGTGATTTATACGGTAATTGTCAACTCATTTCAGAATGCTGATTTTCTTTTGGTTTAAGGGATGTACGTCAGACCTTGTTATGAATGTATTTTTTATTTTAATTTGCTCTCTGTTTTGTGGCGTTTTTGCTCTCTTTCTCCCCACCACGCCTAGCCCGCAAACAAGGGCTCTCGACATCGTGCAACGCTCTTCAGTTGCAGGACTGGCTCCCATGAAAGGATTCTTCGGGATTCTCACAGAAAAAGTGTGGGGAGCAGGTAGTCGGCGGGCACCGATTACACAACCATTCATATCCCGATTTCCCATATGGCCAGTCCGCCCCTGCTCAGTTGGGAAACCATTGAATGGGGTTTTCTTTCGTTCATGGGATGTGGGCGTCACTGGAAAAGCCAGCATTTATTGCCCATCCCTAATTGCCCTTGAGAAGGTGGTGGTGAGCCGCCTTCTTGAACCGCTGCAGTCCGTGTGGTGAAGGTTCTCCCACAGTGTTGTTAGGAAGGGAGTTCTAGGATTTTGACCCAGCGACGATGAAGGAACGGCGATATATTTCCAAGTCGGGATGGTGTGTGACTTGGAGGGGAACATGCAGGTGGTGGTGTTCCCATGTGCCTGCTGCTCTTGTCCTTCTAGGTGGTAGAGGTCGTGGGTTTGGGAGGTGCTGTCAAAGAAGCATAGGCGAGTTGCTGCAGTGCATCCTGCGGATGGTACACACTGCAGCCACAGTGCGCCAGTGGTGAAGGGAGTTCCAGATTTTTTGCTGGCTTTTCAGTGCTGGGGTCAGTAAAGACTTTCATGAGAAAGAACTCTCCAAGCCTGGGTTGTTGTAGGCCAGAGATGTACCAATATTTGTTTTTCTATCGTACATAATTGCTATGATTCTACTGAATCCCAAATTTCTGAATTATTTACAAAGTGTATTTTCCACCCAGCATTCCTTCTGAGTGTGCACGCTGGAGGTAACAGCTGTCAAACCTCATTTGGTCCTGACCACTGAGGAGTTAACTTCAGGGAATTGGAATCAGCTGCTGCTACCATTGATGTGCTAAATTTCTCGACATAATTTGATTTTCAAATTTTCTTCCCATTCAAAGCAGAACAAAAAGATAATTTCTCCACTTGTAATCTCCCCCCCTCCACCCCACTTCCATCACAATGTCCATGTTAGTGCTGTCCCATCTCATTTATCAGTCTGCATAGAATTTATTTCACCATTCTCCGCTCCGCGACTGCTGCCTCCTTGGTTCTGAGACAACGCAGCTCCATTTACTTCAGTTAACTGTATCACAGGACTCCCATGATGTAGTACAGTGCAGTCAGACAGTTGTCTGCATCAGCGAGTCCGTTGAAAAATGATCGAGAATTTTTTAACTTTAACTGAACCTTTCAACACGCAAGTGAGTTGCAAATAATAAGATACATTAAAAGTTAAAGCACTGGGTGGGTTAGCCGCGCGGAGCGGCAATATAAACTAAATGGTGGAATTTTAAAGGGTGTGCAGGAACAGAGGGACCTGGGGTTTACGTACACAAATTTTTGAAGGTGGCAGAACAAGTTGATAAGGCAGTTAAAAAGCATACGCGATCCTTTGCTTTATAAATAGAGGTGTAGAGTACAAAACAAGGAAGTTATCAACTTATAAACCTTTATAAATCATTGCTTAGGCCTCAGCTGCAGCATTGTGTCCAATTCTGGGCACCACACTTTAGGAAGGATGTTAAGGCCTTGGCAAGGGTGCAGAGGAGATTTACTAGAATGGTACCAGGGATGAGGGACTTCAGTTATGTGGAGAGATTAGAGAAGCTGGGGTTGTTCTCCTTACGGCAGAGATGGTTAAGTAGAGATTTAATAGAAGTTCAAAATGATGAGGAGTTTTGATAGAGTAAATAGGGGGAAACTGTTTCCACTGGTGGGAGGGTCGGTAACCAGAGGCCACAAATTTAATTGGCAGAAGAACCAGAAGGGAGATGAGAAATTTTTTATGTAGCGAATTGTTATGATCTGGAATGCACTGCCTGAATGGACGGTGGAAGCAGATTCAATAGTAACTTTCAAAAGGGAATTGGATATATACTTGAAGGGGGAAAAATTACAGGGCTATGGGGAAAGTGCAAGGGAGTGAGACTAATTGGATAGTTCTTTCAAAGAGTCGGCACAGGCACAATGGGCCGAATGACCTCCTTCTGTGCTGTATGATTCTATGATGACTCACTCGCTCTTCAGCTTTATGAGTTGGCAGCACTCTGATTTACGTCCTGACAACTCCCCAAATTCCACTCTATTCCCCACCCTCCTTGTATTTGATCTGTTGCCATTCCTCAAAGGTGAGGTGAACACCATTGCGATGTGCTTGCTCTGCATGCAGACTTTGCACGCGTGCAGATCGATTCTCAGGACCAGCTATACGGTGACTGCAATTTAGGGATTATTGCACGCAGATCACTAACAGGGTTTTATTATAGGAAGGAACCTCCCGCCTGCTACGTCTTGCACATCTCTTAAGATGCTCGCCCGTCATGGCTATGTGCTTGCTGGGAAGAGATTTGCCCTGTATGAGTGTTTCTTTTAAAGTGACTTGATCTCTTTCCATGGGGGCATCCCACATGTAGCAGCCTGACTGAAACCTTACAAACCTCATTATGTCTGTGGCTTGGCCACTGAACTGCCCAGAGACACAATTCAATAAACACGGGAGGTGCATGCCCTCATCATCTTCCTGAAAGATTGATTTTTTTTTTCTTTAAATGTTATTTTCGCATTGCTGTCTGGAGTCAGAATCCTGTTACTTCTGTTGGTACAGCTCAATAATCTGCCTACACGCCTAGCGATTTTCCAAATCAGTTCCCTTAATTTCCAAAACACACAGGGAGCTTATTACAGCAGATATCACTGCCAAAATCAAGGAAATAAGAACTCCTTCCACTGCTATTCCAATTACCAGGACAAACGTGCTATTTCATGTTGGCTGAAATCTGAATTTGTTGATCAATGTAACTATACAAGAGTTTGGAATCTGTCACACTTCAGAAGTCACATTTCAAAATGTCAAATGTACATAAAAAAGAAAATGAAAGGCAGTCATTTCATGCTGGATTCTGCTGACAATAAGCTGGGAATTTGCAACCCTCTGGCAATCTGCAAACTTCTCGCACCACTTGCAATCAGTTTTCAAATAGCCTCAGAATGTGCATTTTTATAGTAGAGACTTTGGGCTTGATTTTCCTGGGAAATTGCAGGTACGTTGGGGGCGGGGGTTTTGGGGGGGCTCCAAAATCGGGGAAATCCTGTTCGAGTTTGGAAGCCGGCTCCAACCCACCGACTTCCGACTTCCCCATGGATGCACCTGTGCACGTGCAGGCGTCCCGAATCTGGAAGTCCCGCCAGCAATTAAAGCCGGCAGGATGATAGTTAAAGAGCCAAATGTACCTCATTGAGGTACTTAAGGCACTTTACTTGTGACATATTAGGTAGTTGGAACGATTTTTAACTTACCTGGGCAGCTTGGCCACCGCTTCTGATTCATGCCTGGTGAAACCAGGCGTGAAGGGCCAGATCAGGCATAAAGAAACAAAATAAATTAAATAAAAAAACATTGCATGAAGTTAAAACACAAAATCAACCTACCTTTCCACCCTGCTCCGATGTCTCCCTCTCCGATCGCCTCCTCTTCACCCCCCCAATCTTTCCCTCTTCACCCCCCTGATGTCTCCCCGATCTTCCCCTCTCCCCCCCGATCTTCCCCTCTCCCTCCTCGATCTTCCCCTCTCCCTCCCCGATCTTCCCCTCTCCCCCCCGATCTTCCCCTCTCCCCCCCGATCTTCCCCTCTCCCCCCCAATCTTCCCCTCTCCCTCCTCGATCTTCCCCTCTCCCTCCTCGATCTTCCACTTCTCTCTCTCACTCTGTAAATCAGGCTGGCTGCCAGGCGCGAAACCCGGAGAGTACGTTAATCACCATCAACTACGATGCGATCGCATCGGAAACGGTAAGTTTTGTTTATGCGGGTTTGCCAAATGCACCTTCATGCCCCCCGCTGCCAACCTGCCACCATTTCAAAATTGAGCTCTTTGTGTCCCAAATCTCCTGTGAGTTGCTCAAAGGTAGAGGCCACTTAAACGCGTCTGCACATTAACAGCAGATTAACACATTTTATAATATCACACAGTGTAATATCCCTGTCCTTACAAAACAGCGTGTTATATCTGATGTACTGTGAGCAACACCACAGGAGATTTGCTAGTTAGAAAATGAAAGGACTGGAAGAAATTTTGAGGTGTATCTGAATCCCACTCATCAGCAATCTAAGTTGCAAAAGGTTTAGCTGCAGTGCCCTGATTTCATGACCATTTAATGTGAACGAACACCAAGGGGGGGATTTTAAACCCCAAGAACAGGTGGGTTGGGGGCAGGTGGGAGTTGAAAATAGTTGTTTTTTGGGTCGCGACAGCAACCCGGCTTTATTTCCGAGTTTAACGTCGGCGCGTAAAAGTATAGGTTTCCCACTGGGAATGTCAAGTCCAAAGATTTTGCGGCTGCGACCGGGTTTAAAATCACCCCCCAAGTGTACAAATGGGAATGGATTCAAATTCCTAAAGTGGCATCTTAGTAAATTCCGTGGAAGCAAATTACTAAGGTTTTCTGTTAGTAGAGCATGCTGGAATGCAAGATTCTGTAATCCTGATGCTTCCTGATATTAACAAATTCAAATGGAAGTAAAGTGTGGAAGTGCAAGGTTGTCTGGAAGAATGATAGAGCAGGGGAGCGTTTCAGTCTGAAGTATTCTCTCATCAATCATCATTTCAGAACTCAAAGTGCACTTCTCTACCTTGGCAGATACTGTTGAATTTTTATCACTCGGTTTCCCTCCCAAATGAGATCCCCCCCCCCCCATAGCCAAAAGTGGCCAGGCACATTGTAGGCCTGCCAGCAAGTGAGTTTTCACAGCAGTATTTCTGACTGGACTTTAACTCTGAATTTTTGAGACCAACATTCGTCATTTTTATTTGTCGCATTTTAATTTGTTTTGCTGGATCTTTGGAAGCAAGATTGTTGATTTGTACAGTTGCAAGTAATTGGCTGCGTCCCTTTAAATTCCAGTGTTTAGCCATTTCGTACACTATTTTCTGCCCGTCCCCCTTTGTCAGGCTCCCGCATGCGGCTCAAGTCTACTCCAGGCCTTGAGCTCACCTTGTGCACCAAATCAACGCCAACCCGGAAGATCGTATGTGATCAGACCCTTCCTGATTTGCACAAGTGAAAAACTCACAGCAATCAGTTCCATTTCTTCAGGTAAATTGCCCTGACATTTCTTGCTGACTTTGGAAAGCCAACATCTGTCAAAAGATTTATAAAATTGTTTAAGTAATATGAGCCGATTCTCTAGCTGTGAGTTCTGGCAAATTAATCCCTTAATCACCCTATGAGCCAGCTGCAGGGACCTTCCAGTACAATTTACTGGAAAAAAATCAAGTCAAGCCAACAAATAACTTCCAGTGAATCAATGAAACCTCTTTATCCAGTGTTGTTTCTCCTATCATATGACAAAGTAATAACTTTATTATCTCAACATTCCTTAAAGAATAATCTTTTCATTGTAGTGAATTAAAATTCCTTTACCGTAACATATGTCTGCAATGCCAGATTCAGCTTGCATGTATCAATGAAACGCAGCATGCAGTGAGTGGGATAGGAATGAAAAGCAATCCAATAAGATGTTAACTTATTATTGCAGGGCTCTCCCTTAATGGGTAAATGGGAAAATGCACCATAGATGTTGTGGTACTGATTGATACATTAAAAGGATCTCAGATTTGTTTCCTGGCCTGTACTGAGCTAGTTAATCTTCCTCCTTGGGATCCTACAGTTAGTTTCAGCGCCCCCAGGCTAACGAGGAATAAACATTATGCAAGGTTACTGCCCTGATTGCCAATCACTGATCCTTCCTGGAAAGTGGATTATTGGTAAGGATTGGGTTTAGCTGTGATGCCCTGCTTCCATTGTTGAATAGCTTGCTAAAACTCATTGGGGTGGATCGTAACTTTCACCACTGGGCTGTAAACTGGATGGTGTAGGTCGGGTGTATAACAAGCGGTCGATCTGCAACTCCGACTTTACCAACCGGCAGTGAAAGTTAAAAACTACCCCACTGTCTATGAAGAATGGACACTGGGGTGCTTTATACTCATGTCTACTTTTACATTCAAATCAGAGGAAGTTATACCTCACCACTCAAAAACCTGTTCATCAAAAACAACAAGAAAGTCTGGGGTGAGAAAAGGCAATTTAGCCTATCAAGCCTGCTCCCTGTAGGTGATAATCATATCTTGGGCCACACCCTTACCCCACCAATGTTATCTGTGGATCTCCTAAGAAACAACCAATTTCTCTGTATCCGCTCAAAAAATAAACGTTAGTGCTATTAATATCTCACCACCCCTCAGTCTCCCAACAGATACTGATCCAGTTCTCTTTTTTGATGTGTCAGTTAGCCCGAATCAACTACCTCACCATGATTTTCATTCTCATCCCACTTAAAATATCTGAGGTGACTAAAAGTAAAGTTTCTGTTCAGTAAAATTGTGAAGAAATCAAGTTTCCCAGAGGGTTAAATTCAATGTTCAGTGTATTTCTACAACAAGAATAAAAACCAAAATGAAGCAACATTCTCTTTTATTGCAGGATAACAGAATGATATGTCTTGTACAAATATTTGTTGGTCTGCTAACAAAAGGGAATCCAAACCTTTTCTTATTGGCCTTCCTCACGTTCACTGCTGCTGGATGTAAAAGTCTTTTGCACAATTGTAATGAGAGATATCACCTCCTGCGGGTCACCATTGACCAGAATCTTAAACTAAGGGTACTACAATAATCATAGAATCATAGAATCATAGAAGTTTACAACATGGAAACAGGCCCTTCGGCCCAACATGTCCATGTCGCCCAGTTTATACCACTAAGCTAGTCCCAGTTGCCTGCACTTGGCCCATATCCCTCTATACCCATCTTACCCATGTAACTGTCCAAATGCTTTTTAAAAGACAAAATTGTACCCGCCTCTACTACTGCCTCTGGCAGCTCGTTCCAGACACTCACCACCCTTTGAGTGAAAAAATTGCCCCTCTGGACCCCTTTGTATCTCTCCCCTCTCACCTTAAATCTATGCCCCCTCGTCATAGACTCCCCCACCTTTGGGAAAAGATTTTGACTATCGACCTTATCTATGCCCCTCATTATTTTATAGACTTCTATAAGATCACCCCTAAACCTCCTACTCTCCAGGGAAAAAAGTCTCAGTCTATCCAACCTCTCCCTATAAGTCAAACTATCAAGTCCCGGTAGCATCCTAGTAAATCTTTTCTGCACTCTTTCTAGTTTAATAATATCCTTTCATGGATGACTTTAATCTACATATAGACTGGCCAAATCAAATTAGCAATAATACTGTGGAGGATGAATTCCTGGAGTGTGTACGAAATGGTTTTTTAGACCAGTACGTTGAGGAGCCAACCAGGGAACAGGCTGTCCTAGATTGGGTATTGTGCATCGAGAAGGGGTTAATTAACAATCTTGTTGTGTGAGGTCCTTTAGGGAAGAGTGACCATAACATGATAGAATTCTTCATTAAAATGGTAAGTGAAGTCGTCCAATCCGAAACTAGGGTCCTAAATCTAAACAAAGGAAACTACGAAGGTATGAGGAGTGAGTTGACTATGATAGATTGGGAAGCTTCATTAAAAGGCATGACGGTGGATAGGCAATGGCTAACATTTAAGGAACGAATGCATGACTTGCAACAATTATAAATTCCTTTCTGGTGCAAAAATACAAAAGGAAAAGTGACCCAACCATGGCTAACAAAAGAAATTAAGGATAGTATTAGATCCAAAGAGGAGTCATATAAAGTTGCCAGAAAAAGTAGCAAGCCTGAGGATTGGGAGCAGTTTAGAATTCAGCAAAAAAGGACCAAGAGATTGATTAAGAGGAGAAAAATAGAGTATGAGAGTAAACTTGCAAGGAACATAAACGTGGACTGTAAAAGCTTCTACAAGTATGTAAAAAGAAAAAGATTAGTGAAGACAAATGTAGGTCCCTTACTGTCAGAAACGGGAGAATTTATAATGGGGAACAGGGAAATGGCAGAGCAATTAAACAAATACTTTGGTTCTGTCTTCACAGAAGAGGACACAAATAACTTCCCAGAAATGCTAGGGAACCAAGGGACTAATGAGAAGGAGGAATTAAAGAAAATTAGTATGAGTAAAAAAATAGTGCTGGAGAAATTAATGGGACTGAAAGCCAATAAATCCCCAGGGCCTGATAATCTGCATCCCAGAGTACTAAAAGAGGTATCCATGGAAATAGTGGATGCATTAGTTGTCACCTTCCAAAATTCTACAGATAATGGAACAGTTCCTGCAGATTGGAGGGTGGCAAATGTAATCCCACTATTTAAAAAAGGAGGGAGAGAGAAAACAGGGAATTACAGACCAGTTAGCCTAACATCAGTAGTAGGGAAAATGCTAGAGTCTATTATAAAGAATGTGATAACAGGACACTTAGAAAATATCAATGGGATTAGACAAAGTCAACATGGATTTATGAATGGGAAATTATGTTTGACAAACCTACTGGAGTTTTTTGAGGATGTAACTGGTAGAATAGATAAAAGGGAAACAGTGGATGTGGTTTATTTGGATTTTCAGAAGGCCTTTGATAAAGTCCCACATAAGAGGTTAGTGTGCAAAATTAAAGCACATAGGATTGGGGTAATATACTGGCATGGATTGAAAATTGGTTAACAGACAGGAAACAGAGAGTAGGAATAAATGGGTTCTTTTGGGGTGGCAGGCAGTGACTAGTGGGGTACCGCAGGGATGGCAGGACTGTCGTATGAGGAGAGATTGGGTCGACCCGGCCTGTATTCACTCAAGTTTAGAAGCATAAGAGGGGATCTCATTGAAACATATAAAATTCTGACAGGGCTGGACAGACTGGATGCAGGGAGGATGTTTCCCCTGGCTGGAGGGTCCAGAACGAGGGGTCACAGTCTCAGGATATGGGGTAGGATATTTAGGACTGAGATAAGGAGAAATTTCTTCACTCAGAGGGTGGTGAACCTGTGGAATTCTCTATCGCAGAAGGCTGTGGAGGCCAAGTCACTGTATATATTTAAGAAGGAGCTAGATAGATTTCTAGACACAAAGGGCATCAAGGGGTATGGGGAGAGAGCAGAAATATGGTATATGGAGATGGAGGATCAGCCATGATCATATTGAATAGCGGAGCAGGCTTGAAGGGCCGAATGGCCTACTCCTGCTCCTATTTTCTATGTTTCTATGTTAACTGCACCAGCCACATAAATGCTGTGGCTACAAGTGCAGGTCAGAGGTTGGGTATTCTACAGCAAGTGACTCACCTCCTGACTCCCCAAAGACTTTCCACAAGGCACAAGTGTGGAGTGTAATGGAATACTCTCCACTTGCCTGGATAAATATAGCTCCAACACTCAAGAAGCTCGACACCATCCAGGAAAAGCAGCCCGCTTGATTGGCACCCCATTCACCACCTTAAACATTCACTCCCTTCACCACCGGCGCACTGTGGCTGCAGTGTGTACCATCTGCAGGATGCACTGCAGCAACTCGCCAAGGCTTCTTCAACAACACCTCCCAAACCCGCGACCTCTACCACCTAGAAGGACAAGGGCAGCAGGCGCATGGGAGCACCACCACCTGCAAGTTCCCCTCCAAGTCACACACCATCCTGACTTGGAAATATATCGCCGTTCCTTCATCGTCGCTGGGTCAAAATCCTGGAACGCCCTACCTAACAGTACTATGGGAGAACCTTCACCACATGGACTGCAGTGGTTCAAGAAGGCAGCTCACCACCATCTTCACAAGGGCAATTAAGGATGGGCAATAAATGCTGGCCTAGCCAGCGACACCCACATCCCATAAATGATTTTTAAAAAAACAACTCAACTTTTAACTTTAAACTTTGTCTGTGGCCAGATTATATTCCTGAGCTTTAGGAAGGCTTGCATCGTTGACTCTGTTCCAAACTCAACCTGAGTACTGATGTGGAGATGCCGGTGATGGACTGGGGTTGACAATTGTAAACAATTTTACAACACCAAGTTATAGTCCAGCAATTTTATTTTAAATTCACAAGCTTTCGGAGGCTTCCTCCTTCGTCAGGTAAATGTTCAGGAGCTCCTCCTGAACATTTACCTGACGAAGGAGGAAGCCTCCGAAAGCTTGTGAATTTAAAATAAAATTGCTGGACTATAACTTGGTGTTGTAAAATTGTTTACAATTGTCAACCTGAGTACAGCAGTGTGTTAGACAGTAAAAGAATACCAGGCACAACCCAGCTGGACACATCTGTATTGTAGCACCTGGCAGAAAAATCGCACTCTGACACCAGTGATGGCTGTGGAAATGTCTGCAACAATGCGTGTGCTGCCTCTCAGCTGAAATACGCCTTGCCCCTGTCAGTGAAGCCATCACGTAGAAAATGAAGGCAAACTAGAAATAAAAGCACCTTCATTATCTGTTTTGTTCTTTGTTCCAGAGATTCAAGCACACAATCTAGGCTGACACCTCAGTGCAGTACTGAGGGAGTGCTGCACTGTCAGAGGTGCCATCTTTTGGATGAAATGTTAAACCAACCTCTCAGGTAGAGGGGAAAGATCCCCTGGCACTATTTAAAGAAGAGCAGGGGAGTTCTCCCCGTGTCCTGGCCACTATTTGTCCCTCAACCAATATCGCTAAAATAGTTTCAAAAGCAAAATACTGCGGATGTTGGAATCTGAAATAAAAACAGAAAATGCTGGAAATACTCAGCAAGTCAGGCAGCATCTGTGGAGAAAGAAACAGAGTTAACGTTTCAGGTCGATGACCCTTCGTCAGAACGGGAAGAAGTTGAAGATTAAACAGTTTTTAAGCAAGTTCAGAGCCAGGGAAAGGTGGGGGTGGGGGGTGGAAGGGGAGGGGATGAACGAACAAAAGGGAAGGTCTCTGAAAGGTTGGAGAGCAGGAGTGATTAAATGAAAAAAGGGATGATGGTGCAAGGCAAGGAGGGTGGGAATGGGACAAGTAAAGAAACAAAAGATGGGTCTAGAGGAGCTGTAAATGGTAACAGCAGAATCATTACCAGCACCTGCTGTCCGAAAAAATGGGAGCAGTGGTTATGATCTGAATTTATTGAAATCAGTGTTGAGTCCAGAAGGTTATATAGTGACTAATCGAAAGATGAGGAACAGCGTCTCATCATCGCTATTAAAATCCAAGTTCTTTCTTTATTTCTAGGTGGATATTTTCTAGTCCTGCCAAAGTAACAAAATCATGACCTAAGTTTGAAATCATACATCTGTGGAGAGTTTCAGCAAGGACACCTATAATTCATGTAATTTAGAAAATAATGTTCAAGTGCCACATTTTAACTGATAAGGAATGGCAATTGTTGATTTAGCTTCCCAGAAAAGTAACGATTCCACAAGGTTAATTGTTCAATTATGCATGAGCAACACAATCGTATGAATTACACCCCTCGTGGGAACACTTCAAAATCTGAGGGTTAATTGGGTTACGCCCACAGTGTGGTGAGATGCAATCTAAGCTGATACATGTGTCGCAGTACACTTTTCTCCATGATCAACTTGTACTGTGCTGTGGTCAGATAACACCTTGAGTACTATATTCAGTTCTGGTCACTAAGAAACAATCCAAACATATACCCACTGGAAGTTATGCAGACAAAAGCCACGACTCTGATTCCTAGTGTCAGCGCTCTGAGTTATGAGGAAAGGATGGAGCCACTTGGGCTTTTCAGCTTGGAAAAGAGGCTTTATACGGGTGTATAGGATAATTAAGGGGATGGAAAATCCAGACTACAACTTTAAATTGAACTGTGAGAATAGGACAGAAGGACACCAGATCCCTGGACTAGGGAAGGGTTAAAACAGATATGCAGGTGTGCAGCGACTCCTATTGAAAAGTGTGTGTGTGAGCACTGGAATGAGCTTGGCTTTGACGCCTCCACAGTCAAATAGCCTGCCGACACTTACTATTGAAGCTCACACATGAAGAATGACCACTTAGTTAAGATAACAGGGAATTGATGGGACCATGGAAAACATACTCCAACAGGAATCTGTGCTTCAGGAGAGAAAGTTAACAACAATAAAAAAAAGGTTCGTCAAACACTTTTTAATGAGAACAATGCCCATTTACGGCAATTTCTCTTGGTTTGTCTGTGCCACGCACTATCCCCAGTCAACAGGACAGGCAAGTCCTTGCCAACACTTCTCTGATTGAAAGGTAGTAATGCTCAGGGATCGCTGCCCTTTCATTTCTTCCCCTTTCTCTTTGGGGAGGTAGGTAGCCCTAACGTGTTTCCCTAAAGTGATTGTGACTGGGGTTGGGAGGTCAACCAGTGGAGGATGATTGGTGCGAACATCAATCCCCTGTGCCACCTCGTCACCTGCCAAGTTTACATAGCCAATGATACTGAAAGCTGGTGATGTAATGTGGGTTTGGTACATTGGGTCTGGTTGGGTGGACATGTGGAAGGGCCCAGTTGTACTTTCTGCACAGCAGCTAAAAATGTATGGTTTGGTGTACCGGTCGCATTAGCCTCAGTTTAAAAACCACTGTGTTGCTCTTTTGAAGGGGATTTATGAAGACTAAATTCCCAAAGCCATTTAAAAAACATGAACTCATTATTATTTATCACAATGCCCCTTGTGCAAATTTTGTAATTTGGGACACAGAGGAGCATTTTAAAAGAGCAGAACTATTAAAATGTAATGGTTTCAGGTTCTAGACACTGCCTAAACATTGTGGTGAGGCGGAGTTATTTGCAGAATATGTTCTCAATACTATTTTTTCCTCATTGGTGGAGTTTAACAAGAAGTAGACATTGTGGTTTATCATTTCTTTTTTAAAATAAGTCCAGTTTCAGTGCAACAAAGCAATTCTCTTAGGATGGGCAAAAAAAAAGTGGCAGACTTCATATTTAACTGAATGTAATTAAGAACAAGTTCCTGAAACAATCACAACAACCTGCATTTATATAGTGCCTTTAATGTAGTAAAACATCCCAAGGTGCATCACAGGAGCATTATCAAACAAAATTTGATATCAAGCCACTTATACAGATATTAGGACAGGTGATCAAAAGCTTGGTCAAAGAAGTAGCTTTTAAGGAGTGTCTTATAGAGTGAGAGAGAGGTAGAGAGGTTTGGCGAGGAATTCCAGAGCTTAGGGCCTAGGCAGCTGAAAGCACAGCCACCAATGGCGGAGTGATGAAAATCGGGGATGTGCAAGAGGCCAGAATTGGAGGAACGCAGAGATCTCGAAGGGTTGTAGGGCTGGAGGAGGTTACAGAGATACGGAGGAGCGAGGCCATGGAAGGATCTGAAAACAAGGATGAGAATTTTTAAATCAAGGCATTGGTGAACCGACAGCCAATGTAGGTCAGCGAGCACAGAGATGGCGGGTGAATGGGACTTAATGCGAGTTAGGGTATAGGCAGCAGAGATTTGGATGAGCTCAAGTTTATGGAGCATGCAAGGTGGAAAGCCAGCCAGGAGAGCATTTGAATAGTCGAGTCTATTACCACTAAATATCTTTAAAGAGTGTTAGTTTCTTTTTTTAGGAATTATTGTAAATTCTACTTTGGGAAAAAAAATCCAGTAATGTCCAGGAAGAAATTAGATTTGAAAGATCTGGTCTCTGGGTCACTTCTCAATGGCTCGATTTGCACAGACGAGCTGAAAAATGATTATTTCCCCCCCCCCTGGTTTCCTCCCCTCCAATACCTGGTGGCGCTGTCTCATCCTAGGATATAGTTCCTTGAACATTGGCACTCTCCAACACCTTGCAGGTGCTGACTCACACAGGAGGTACGGTTCAATGGGTGTTGACAGCCTCCCTTATGTTTGTATCAAGGTCCATCGCCCACTGTCAAGCCCAATCTTGTCTTCACCTCATACATGCAGGTTTTCCAGCAGAGTGTACTGAGTAGCAATTATTAGTGGGAATCCTGGCACATTTCTTCTCTTCCTAGCTGAGGCCAGTTGTAGTACCACTTCTGCCAGCCTGTCTGAGATCAGATAATCGAGCACAGATTGGGGATTAAAGATGGGACATTCCTAGGTTGTCACACTAAGGAATGCAATTGACAACTAAACCAAAATGTTGCTTTTTCTCAGCCATGTTTTTTCCCTATAACCCGCTGGCTGATTTGCTGATTTATTTGTTCTTCTAATGGAGTGGAACTATTTAGATAATCATATATATTTCAGCAGAATCCTGGAAACAATGCAGCATAAGGTGACTTACATTTTTGGCTCTTTTCTTCCCTTCTTTCTCTAGATATTTTGGCTTCAACATTTTAGATTCTTGTCATAGCTTAGTCTTAGTTCTCTATGTCCTCGAGAGTATCTTCACTGGCTCTCATGACTAAGTAAGTATTGATAGTGTACCCAGGATAATAAACAGAAAACCTTTCTTCAGATTTGGGCCGTCCAAAACTGTACACAATACTCTAACTGTGATCTAACCAATGTTTCCTACCAATTCATCATTACTGCTTTACTCTTATATTCTAAGCCTCTATTTATAAAACCTCAAATTCTATTGGTGTTTTTATGGCTTTAAGTATCTGCAGTTACACTTTCAGGGAATTATGTATTCAAGCCCCTAGATCTCTGCTCCTCCACAACCTTCAGTATCTTTCCATTAAGTGTATATTACCATTCCTTGTACTTTCTCTCACAATGTATTACCTCACACTTATCCACAATAAATTGCATCACCTATCTGCTATTCTGTCCATGTTTTCCTGAAGTTTTCTACAGTCCTCCTCACTGCTAAACCTCCGACTTTTGTGCAATTGGCAAATTTCAAGATTGTGTCATTTGCAAAACTGAGAACACTTTTAAAACCAGAAGTTGGTGAGGGGGGAGGGGCTGGGAGTGTGAACATTAAAGCAATTGGTGTCCCAGTTCTCTTGTTCAATCACAGCCCTCCCGTCCCATCCCCACCCCAAATTCTCAGTGGTTCAGTTCCAAATTGTGCATTTCCCTTTTATAGTGGATTGAAAGGCGTAGAGATACTTGTTTTTATATACTTATATTGCAACAATTGAAAAAGTTAGGAATTGTTATAAGTCCCACATAGCTCCGTAGGTAAATGCACTGGTGATGAATTGAATAATCATAATGATAGATAATGGCTCTGTAAACACCTATGGGGCCAAATGATTCTACAATTAATTGCTAAAGGGCACTACAAGGGGAAGAAAAATCAGCATGTGCAACAATACTATTGACCTAAAAAGTGGTATTTGACCTGTGGGCCCCTAGAAATGTTGTTATAATGCAAGGTCATACTTGTGAAGTTGGTTTGCTCAGTGCTTAAAAATACAATTTTTTGAGGAAAATATTTTTGCTTGGCAATCTTACTTTTCCCCAAACATGGAAGTCCTGCCAAGTTTTAGATTCATAAAGTGCTTCCTCTTTTGGTGAACAAGGTGCTCTACTCCATGTACAAAGTTCAGAATTGTGCTTCAGTCCCTTGTACAAAAGGTTAAACGTGCAGTGAGTCAGAAACCAAAGCAATAATATTTTTGCGTTTTATCCGGTATTCCCACAATGCTTTTGATCCCTGCTTCTCCCAGTCTCAATTTCCACTGGTGCCCTCAGTAAACAGAAATTCGAATATCAGGAAAGCATAAGTGTTTTTCTAGAGCTCTCTCCTCTCCTGAAGACAGTCACTCAATGCTGACGTACAGCCAGCCATCTGTATCCTGCCCAAGTGAATCTTTCTCATGTGTGAAGCTAGACAGTGAGTTTTGAGCAGGATCTTTGACTGTAAGGGTGCATTATAGCCAAGCCACACAAGTGCTGTCCAGTAAGGGAGAATCACTGGATTCTGGAACAAGAACAGGAACGCTAGCCAATTTATTTTCTCTTCATAATCTAGGGGTCCTGAGCCCAATTTAACCACGCCTACACCACCATACAGCTAAGAGCAGATAACTCAGCACAGGCTCGGTATCACATCAAATAGTGCACCCACTCACTGAGCTATCGGGGGAACCCAGTGTAATATTTTCATTCCCCACATTTTCCATAGTATTGACCCTTGAAGCAGGATTGTAAAACTAGTGCCGATTAATGCACATTTGGAATTTATATTTGCTGTAAAGTCACGTTCCTTGAGGACCCGGAGACTGCTCAAACCAGTTCCACTGGTGAGCCTCAAAAGCCTTCAGGACAAAGAAGCCTTCAGCCATGTACTTGGTTTGGATTTGAGCCTTGCCCCCAAAGGTTAACAGTTAGAGCTTGTGGCTTGTGCCAGTCACACTCTGCAGCTGTACTAAGTGAAACTTTTCCATGTTTCGGTCACACTGAATGTATCTTCCTGAAGTACAGTGAGGCATGAGCCAGCTCAGATGGCGTCTGACTTAGTGCATGTTTGTATTCTAGGATGCAGACTTCCTGCCTTAGCAACCATCCCTCTGACTCTGCATATTTCAGACTTTGTTTTATTTTATTTTAACTCTGGCCTTAAATTCTAGGTTTCTTGTGATTTGTTGTAACCACTCATTTCATTTCATAACATTTCAGGCAAAGTACATCGCAAGGTCAAATGCTTTCCACTGCCTCTTTCTTTTCATAGAACTTGTGACCAAAGTTGAGACAATGCTCAGAAGCCTTCAGGGCAAAGAAGCCTTCAGCCGTGTACTTGGTTTGGATTTGAGCCTTGCTCCCAAAGGTTAACGGTCAGAGCTTGTGGCTTGTGCCAGACAATGCTCAACCAATGGACTCAGCATTGTTTAAACAAGGCATCAGTATTTCTACTTTTAAACCTTTGATGTGTGGATCTATTTATATACCCCAATGTTTTATGTGCCCAGGTAATGATAGAGCCCATCAGAGAATGCAGTTTGTTCAGTACTTTACAGAGGATATAAGAAATATGAGGAGTGATTTATTTCTCTTGATTAAGCCTCCATAAAGCACTTTGGGACATTTTCTACATGCTCCTTCAACAGCACCTCCCAAACCCACGACCTCCACCACCTAGGACAAGGCAGCAGATGCATGTGAACACCACCACCTCCAAGTTCCCGTCCGATTCACACACCATCCCGACTTGGACATATGTCATTGTTCCTTCATCGACGCTGGGTCAAAATCCTGGAACTCCCTACCTAACAGCTCTGTGGGAGCAACTTTACCACACCGACTGCAGTGGTTCAAGGAAACGGCTCACCACCACCTTCTCAAGGGCAGCTAGGGATGGACTATAAATGCCAGCCTTGCCAGCGACACCCAAATCCAGAGAACGAGTAAAAAAAATATAAATGCAAGTTGTAGTTATTGATGTTGATGATAGTGACGATGATGATGATGATCTCATGGTCCCATCAGGGAAGCTGCGCTCATAGGGAGTGCAGGTCAGAGATAGGGCAACAACATCACAGAATTACCCCGACGGAGCACACTTGATTTCCTGTCTGTACATTTCTTGTTGTTCATTTATTAAGAAACCACGGTGAAGGCCGAGACCCATAGCACTTGGCCACTAACAAGATTGGAAAAAGAAAAGACAAGGAGAATCTGGAAATGGAGACAGCAAGCCTGGGTTTTAAAAGCTTGAAGATAGCAGAAGGAAGAAAAGACTGAGGGAGAGAAGGAGTTCCACAATTTCGAGATCCTGGAAAAGAATGAATTAGGAGACCATGCGTGGAATTCAGCAGCGTGAGGGATGTACAGAGGGAAACCCCCATTTAATCTGCATTAAAATAGTCAATTTAAATCATTTTGCTGGTGTTACTTGTGTATTTTGAAATGTGGAAAAACAACTCTGTACCAGCAGGATATACAGTGGGAATGTCTGATGGAAGGAAATCAGAAGGGTTTGTGTAGCTGGTTGTTCTGGCTTAGGTTGGCAGCAGATTTTTCCTGTTTCAATAATTGGGTTTGTAAGTTGAACCAGGTTTCAAACACAGATGGTTTCATTTTATGACCTGTTCATAATACAAAGATACAATTTCTGAGCAAACACGGTAAGGCACAACTTAGTTGCAGGAAACTGTGATGCAGCTCTCGCTGTCGGTCAAACCATCAAAGGCAAATCAATAACTCCATAATAGAGCTTTAGGGGTTGCTACATTTTCAGTCTGTGCTGAACTGCGAATGAAAGGGACCCGTTAAAATCTGACTATTTGATAAAACTATTGGTCCTATTACTTTGCTTTCTCTTTCATTTAGGAGGTTTCTAACCTTCACTCAGCAACAGTGAACCGTGACAGGATTGAAATCAGAAGCTCACTGTGTGAGGAATCACAGTCACAGGCCCACATGCCATCACTCAGTGGTGCAAGTGCATTCCACTACCCCTTGAGCAAGATACTGGTAAGAATTGTGGAGTTGAGAAAAGTTTGAGTAAAATTGATACAGGACGATCAGTACATTCATACACAGTCATCACATGTTTGACAGCAAAGATTACATTACAATGAAGGTGGCTCATTTTTTTCTATTCGTCCATGGGATGTGGGCGTCGCTTGCGAGGCCAGCATTTATTGCCCATCCCTAATTGCCCTTGAGAAGGTGGGGTTGAGCCTCCTTCTTGAACCGCTGCAGTCCGTGTGGTGATGGTTCTCCCACAGTGCTGTTAGGAAGGGAGTTCCAGGATTTTGACCCAGCGACGATGAAGGAACGGTGATATATTTCCAAGTCGGGATGGTGTGTGACTTGGAGGGGAGCGTGCAGGTGGTGTTGTTCCCATGTGCCTGCTGCCCTTGTCCTTCTAGATGATAGAGGTCGTGGGTTTGAGAGGTGCTGTCGAAGAAGTCTTGGCGAGTTGCTGCAGTGCATCCTGTGGATTGTACAGGCTGCAGCCACAGTGCGCTGGTGGTGAAGGGAGTGAACGTTTAGGGTGGTGGATGGGGTGTCAATCAAGCGGGCTGCTTTCTCCTGGACGGTGTCGAGCTTCTTGAGTGTTGTTGGAGCTGCACTCATCCAGGCAAGTGGGGAGTATTCCATCACACTCCTGACTTGTGCCTTGTAGATGGCGAAATGGCTTTGGGGAGTCAGGAGGTGAGTCACTTGCCGCAGAATACCCAGCCTCTGACCTGCTCTTGTAGCCACAGTATTTATATCGCTGGTCCAGTTAAGTTTCTGGTCAATGGTGACCACCAGGATATTGATGGTGGGGGATTTGGCAATGGTAATGCCGTTGAATGACAAGGGGAGGTGGTTAGACTCTCTCTTGTTGGAGATGGTCATTGCCTGGCACTTGTCTGGTGCAAATGTTACTTGCCACTTATGAGCCCAAGCCTGGATGTTGTCCAGGTCTTGCTGCATGCGGGCAAGGACTGCTTCATTATCTGAGGGGTTGTGAATACAACTGAACACTGTGCAATCATCAGCGAACATCCCCATTTCTGACTTTATGATGGAGGGAAGGTCATTGATGAAGCAGCTGAAGATGGTTGGGCCTAGGACACTGCCCTGAGGAACTCCTGCAGCAATGTCCTGGGGCTGAGATGATTGGCGTCCAACAACCACTACCATCTTCCTTTGTGCTAGGTATGATTCCAGCCACTGGAGAGTTTTACCCCTGATTCCCATTGACTTCAATTTTACTAGGGCTCCTTGGTGCCACACTCGGTCAAGTGCTGCCTTGAAGTCAAGGGCAGTCACTCTCACCTCACCTCTGAAATTCAGCTCTTTTGTCCAGGCTGTAATGAGGTCTGGAGCCGAGTGGTCCTGGCGGATCCCAAACTGAGCATCGGTGAGCAGGTTATTGGTGAGTAAGTGCCGCTTGATAGCACTGTCGACGACACCTTCCATCACTTTGCTGATGATTGAGAGTAGACTGATGGGGCGGTAATTGGCCGGATTGGATTTGTCCTGCTTTTTGTGGACAGGACATACCTGGGCAATTTTCCACATTGTCGGGTGGATGCCAGTGTTGTAGCTGTACTGGAACAGCTTGGCTAGAGGCGCAGCTAGTTCTGGAGCACAAGTCTTCAGCACTACAGCCGGGATAAGCAGGTTTATATGAAGTTGCATGTATATGATTCTAAAAAAGAAGTGCAGCCTTGAAATTCCAGGGACTGATGAAGGCGGGATACTTGATTTCGACCCAGGAGGAGGATCCAGGAATTTGGGGTGGAACCTGGCTACACAGCATTCTATCCCTTTAAATTCCAGTGGGGGTCATCCCATGGTTGATCTTCTGCCCGACCTCCCCGCCACCTCAGGGGGTGTCTCTGGGGGGAATTGCTGGGAATTTGGGACAAAGTCTCTGGCTTTGAGTTAAGGCAGACGGGGGCTCTGCTCTGCCACACTTGTACCAGCAGAACGGACCACCGGGAATATCGGAGCCTACATGATCTTATCAAATGGCAGAGCAGGCACGAGGGGCTGAATGGCCCACTCCTGTTCCTATGTTCCTACCACTCTCCCACTTGATGGAATGGACAACCCTATCCAACTTGGAGCTTGCTTCTCTATAGCTGTCTGTAATAGCAGGATGTACTGGCAGCTGTTAATTGAATGGCAGAATTTGGAAGACACATAGCAAAATGTTTGGGACGAATGAGTCACGGTTTTTAATTCTCCATCCCTCGGCAAAAATTCATGTCCAAGCACAAAAATACATCTATTGCAGAAAAGTTCAAAACTTCTTGGAACTGGTCTCAGCATCAAAGCAGTATTGAGCTACATGTAGTATGTGTAATATTTCAACAACACTTTTTCAACACGTCACTGATTTTGCACCAGTTCCCAGCCATAACCCAATTTCTAACAGAATATAAGGACCCCACAAAACAGCAGTAATATTATATACCCATGGCAGGTCAGTTGGAGGTATAGTATATTAACTTTCATCTTTCACATTAGTTTCTAAAGCACTGAAGGCCCTTTTAATTTTCAAATTTACACAAATGTTTTCTCATAAGAGCTATGAGTTCTGAAAACTATAGTTCTGAGTATAATGAGACCACAAGGTTAATTTAAGATGGCAGCTGAAATATTGCTCTGAACCCTTACCTCTATGAATTCTTCATTTTTTTCAAAGCTTTTTGGTCTCCTCTGGCCATTCCATTGCTTTGTCATGCCACACCCTTGATGTCCACGTACCATGCCTTGGTCTCCTCGTGCCATGCCTTGATGCCGTCGTGCCAAGCCTTTGTTCTCCTCATTCCTCACCCTTGGTCTCTGTTACTGCCCAGACTGTTGCCAAACACTTTTATCTTGTATTCACAGCAAAAAGCCAGTTTCCATAAGCCGAGACCGAAGGGCAAGTTTCCCTCTTCCTGGTCCCTTTGGGTGTGGATTGCCTGGGCACAGCCAATTCAGGAAAATCATGCAGGGCCCTTTATGGGCGTGTGCTCCACCTGCCCGATTTTCCAGTATTCATGTCGCCCAGGTAATCCAATAGCACCAGACATTCGAACAGGAAAATCTGCCCCCCGTTCTCCTATAATCTGAAACCTGCACCTTTATACTTGCTACGTCTAGGTTAATATTCCCATTAACTCCCAATTGTTCAGTGGAGATCACAAAGAATACAAATCTCTTCCAGAATGCAGAAAATACCATGCTATCAAGTCAACTGTACAGGTTAAAATCTATTTGGTGTATTTATTTACAGGTTAAATAATACACAGAAAACAAATTATGCTGAAACATAAGAATATAAAAACATAAGAAATAGGAGCAGGAGTAGGCCATACAGCCCCTCGAGCCTGTTCCACCATCCAACAAGATCATGGCTGATCTTCAACCTCAACTCCACTTTCCCGCCCTATCCCCATATCCCTTGACTCTCTTAGTGTCCAAATATTCATCGATCTCAGTCTTGAATATACTCAATGACTGAGCATTTACAGCCCTCTGGGGTAGAGAATTCCAAAGATTCACAACTCTCTGAATGAAGAAATTTTTCCTCATCTTGGTCCTAACAAAATATTACATCAACACAATACCTAAAAACAATAAAATTAGAATCAGTCCTCAAGGGGTTTAAGTACCACCTATTGAATGTATGTATTCAGCACCTGATAAGTATCAAAACTTTTGGATGAAAGAGTCAGGTTTGTCTCTTTGTGGATACATACTCCAGATGCAGTGTAGTATATGGACAGTGCGAACCACAGTTCATCCACAGAATTCAAATCTCCTGCCAGAACTAAAGATTACGGGAGAATTTTTCAGCATATATCCAGTCCAAGGGGCCCTGAAGTCAAAGCTGTCAATCATCCATGACCAAAGACACTATAGTAGGTATTATTGCATCAAATGCTAATGACCAGATGCTCACTCGTCATGTGAGTTCTGACACCCTGTTAACGCTGTGACCATGTACAAATTAATGTGCACCTGGAAAAGTACCCTGTATCCTGACTAATTTCAACATCAATCCACCTGGCTTGATT
This sequence comes from Heptranchias perlo, assembly GCF_035084215.1. Classification (NCBI taxonomy): domain Eukaryota; kingdom Metazoa; phylum Chordata; class Chondrichthyes; order Hexanchiformes; family Hexanchidae; genus Heptranchias; species Heptranchias perlo. The sequence goes on along the minus strand of NC_090347.1, from coordinate 11,244,820 downwards.
CCCACAGACAATTCATCGGCCAGCCTTCATTTTGAAATGTGGTAATTTGAGCTTCTATTTTAACTTTAATTATTTCAAACTGTATGAAAGAAAGGCAGGCATTTTCCTGTTTTGCCACTCATGTAATTCCTGGGTCTCCTTCAACATCACAGTGCCTTGCTTTAAATAATTTCTAGCCACAGCACAATGACTAATAAGATGTCTGTTGCTGTACTACACCTACACCTAACTAAGCCAGGGCAATGGAGAAAACAGACACTTAAACACAAAATATTCTTTGAAACTTTCAATTTCAGTAAAGCAAATCTACTCCGCCCTCATTACAAGACATTCCTAGAGAGCGGAGCATGTGGTTCTCGAGACTGAGTACCTTGCAAGGAGACTCTAAGTTATTTTACATTCAGTTATTAAACTTCCAAATGGAGAGGGCAGGACCCAGTGCCTATTAACCATCTTAGAGCTATAATGTCGGTTATATGCTGGAGAAGGTCCAATAAGCTGATCCTGCCACCAATCATATTTGGTGCTACACATTTATCAGTTTTAAATAAGCTGTCTGGTAAGGGCTGATGCTGCTTGCCTGAGTTTATCTGATGAATCCCTGGTCTGTGCTGAGTTAGCTGATCTCAGTAGAGGTGGTGATAGGCAGCCCCAGTTGGCCTCAGCACCACCAAGTCTGGGAGGGAGGGGGTAGAGGGGAGGGAGGGGGAGGAAGGAGGAGGATGAAGAGAGAGGAAGAGAAAGTGTGTGTGTGTGTGTGTGTGTGTGTGTGGAGGATTTGGGTGTGTGTGGAGGCGAGACTGCGTCTGTGGAATGGATGGGTGGGTTTGTGTGGAGGGGGATGGATGGATGTGGAATGGGTGGGTGGGTTTGTGTGGAGGGGGATGGATGGATGTGGAATGGGTGGGTGGGTGGGTGTGGAGGGGGACGGATGGATGTGGAATGGGTGGGTGGGTGGGTGTGTGGTGTGTGCTGGATTGTTGAGTGCGTGTGTAATGGGTGTTGGGTGTGTATGTAGGTGCACACATTTCAGGTGAGGGCAAGTACAGGTTCAGTTGTGATGCTCCCCACAGTCAAATAGCCTACCAAAACACACCGTCAAAGCTCAAAGATGAGTAGCGGCCACTTGGTCGAGGTGCCAAACAGTCACTGGTGTTGACAATTCCAGGAAGGTAGGGGAGAGGAGAAAACTGCAGAGAAAAAATAAATACTTTTTTTAAAAGTTCACACTGCAACAAATGTAGCGTGTATCACAGCACAAACACTATCTGACAAGCCAATGTGTCAACATCTCAGCTGTCTTTTCAGAGCAGATTCTGCTTGACTGTTCCAGGAAATGAGCCATGTGGCTGACACCTCTCTCGAGACTGAGTACCTGGTAATGAGGGTTTGGTGTAAATGCAAGTTATTCTAAGGTCAACTGAAAGCTTTGCAGCTGCCACTGGTTAAAGCTAATTGCTTTCTGGCAGGTAACAAGAAAGAGGGTCCATATCACCCAGTAGCGAGCTGGTGCCTCTCCAAATAGTAAACGGCCAGCAAAAAAAAATTGTACCTTACACATGGAACTGATGACTTAGTATCATAGTAGGTACAGCACAGGAGGAGACCATTCGGCCCATCATGCCTGTGCCATCCCTTCTTATCTTGATCTGCCACCTTCAAAGATTTGTGTGTGTGCACCTTCAGGTCTCTCTGTTCCTGCAGCTCCTTTAAAATTATACCATTTAGTTCACATTCTTCCTACCAAAATGTATCACTTCACACTTCTCTGCATTAAATTTCAGCTGACATGTGTCTGCCCATTTCACCAGTCTGTCTATGTCCTCCTGAAGTCTGTTACTATCCTCCACATTGTTTACTACATTTCCAAGTTTCGTGTCATCTGCAAACTTTGAAATTATACCCTCTATACCCAAGTCCAGGTCATTAATCTATATCAAAAAGAGCAGTGGTATACCCCTGGTGAACACCACTGTATACTTCCCTCCTGTCTGAAAAACAACCATTCATCACTACACTCTGCTTTCTGTCCCTTAGCCAATTTTGCATCCACGCTGCCACTGTCCCTTTAATCCCATGGGCTTCACAGTGTATCTTCATGGTAAACAAGTGATCACGTCTGCTTGAATTACTGGTTTCATTTTTATTTGCACAGCATGTTATTGCTGAAAGATATCCTACATTACAACAGTGAATACATTTCAAAATACTTCATTGGCTGTAAAGCACTTTGGGACATCCTGAAGCCATGAAAGGTGCTATAGAAATGCAAGTTCTTTCTTTATTAAGAAAAATTCAGTGAGTTGCAGTCAAGTTAAAATACCACAGCCTTTGTGAAAATGTTTGGCAAAGCTTTATCTGTTTTAGGGATGGAGACATTCTGTGCCTTATTTTGGTCACACTAACATGGGCTGGGTTGGAAGGCAGGTTTGATGTACGCAATTGAGTTAAAAACCTGTTGCAATGTCATCTCATAAGCAGCGAAGAGTGTCATTCATTTGTCATTCTCGTTGCTCAGGAGATAAGACTGTTCAGTGATGCTTGCAAAGGCTGATGTCTGCGCTGGAGGTCCAGGGACACATTGCTTGGCGGCAGAGAGAGGTCAACTGTCAGGGAGGGAGGAGTGTACAAACTTCCAATTACTCGCTATAACCCTGTAATGAGAAGACACATGCACACCTCAACAGAAATCACATCATCACCTCACATATTTCCAAGCACAGAAGAAATTCTGAGCAGTTTTACAAGAGAGTGGCCCACGTCTCAAACTCTATACCCTTGCCATTGATTCCTGCTCCCTCCTTTGGGTGCTGTCTCAGGCTGAACCAGATTATTCACAATCTCAGTGTCCAATTCAAGCTTGAGCTCAACTTCCAACCCCGTATACCCTCCACCGCAAACACCGCCCGCTTTCACTTTTGTAACAGCGTTCGCTTCCGTCCCTATCTCAGCCCATCTGCTGCTGCAACCCTCATTCATACCTTCATCCACACTTAACTATTCCAATGCTCTCCTGGCTGGCCTCCCATCCACCAGCCTCCGTAAATTTTAGCTCATCTGATACTCGTCTGTCCATATTCTATCCCGTACCAGATCCCGCCCATCCATCACCCCTGTCCTCACTGACCTACGTTGGCTCCCAGTCACCCAGTGCCTCCAGTTTAAAATTCTCATCCTCGCCCCATCCTTTCTCTGTAACTTCGGTCAGCCCTACAACCCTCCAAACTATGTTTCTGGCTTCTTGCAACCTCCTCATCCCCCAGAATTGGCTGCTTTGCCTTCAGCCGTCTAGGTCCCACGCTCTGGAAATCCCCCCTGAAACCTCTTCGCCTCTCTCTCCTCCTGAAGGATCATTGAACTCGTTCCATTGGGATTACGAGTTTGGCAGTCCCAAAGTCAGCTGTTTTCTCAGCCTCTGTATGAGCAACACAATCATGCCTGAAATCGCTGATGTTCACACAAGACCCAAAACAGTTGCCAGCTATGTATCACAGTAATCTTCACTGTCTTCTCTCAATAGAGCTGGGAGCCTGGAGTTGCTCATGATAAAAGCATTGTGACAATTCCCTCCAAATTTTGCAGCGACGTGGAGAATTTGTTGTAGCTGGTCACAACAATTTGAACATTGAGGGAGTGCAATCCCTTTCTGGTCAGGAAATTCAATGGGTTCATAATAGAAGCCCACATTGCAATGTGAGTGCCATCTGTTGGCCCCTAAACATTGTAAAAAAAAGCAACGTAATAGAACTAAATGGCCCTGTCATGCTGCTGCCTAGGAGTCATCCAAAAATGACTGAATTCCCCAGTTCTCCTGAAGATGGTATCAGTAACATGGTGAATGCAGCTTGTGACAGCATCTTGAATGACATTGCAGAAGTCCCCCATTGCAGCTTGGAACGGGCCAAAACCAAAAACGTTGTATAGACTTTGACAGTCACTGGCAGATCCGTTTGAGCAATTTTGGACTGCAGTTCAATGTACAGAAGCTGGCACAGGCCATCCAGGGCTTCCTTACTGAAATTAAGTCTGCAAAGCTCTTTACTCTCTCTCTCATTAAGGTCCCTGGGGCCAATAGACCAGTTGTGCAGAGGGATAATAGTGGGTAGGTCTCATTCTTATTTGATGCTGCCTCAGTCTCCTTTGTTCCCCTCTGATCTCCTTCTCCTCCTCCATCAAGATTGCATACAGAGAAATCCCCAGTGGAAAACTCATGTTTTTTAAAAATTTATTCGTTCACGGGATGTGGGCGTCGCTGGCGAGGCCGGCATTTATTGCCCATCCCTAATTGCCCTCGAGAAGGTGGTGGTGAGCCACCTTCTTGAACCGCTGCAGTCCGTGTGGTGACGGTTCTCCCACAGTGCTGTTAGGAAGGGAGTTCCAGGATTTTGACCCAGCGACAATGAAGGAACGGCGATATATTTCCAAGTCGGGATGGTGTGTGACTTGGAGGGGAACGTGCAGGTGGTGTTGTTCCCATGTGCCTGCTGCTCTTGTCCTTCTAGGTGGTAGAGGTCGCGGGTTTGGGAGGTGCTGTCGAAGAAGCCTTGGCGAGTTGTTGCAGTGCATCCTGTGGATGGTACACACTGCAGCCACAGTGCACCGGTGGCGAAGGGAGTGAATGTTTAGGGTGGTGGATGGGGTGCCAATCAAGCGGGCTGCTTAATCTTGGATGGTGTTGAGCTTCTTGAGTGTTGTTGGAGCTGCACTCATCCAAGCAAGTGGAGAGTATTCCATCACACTCCTGACTTGTGCCTTGTAGATGGTGGAAAGGCTTTGGGGAGTCAGGAGGTGAGTCACTCGCAGCAGAATACCCAGCCTCTGACCTGCTCTCGTAGCTACAGTATTTATATGGCTGGTCCAGTTAAGTTGCTCTATACTATCCTTTACTGTGGGTGGGGGTCAAAAATTTGTGAGTCACGAGATAGTCCCTCACTCTATCCACCTTCCCCGTTCCCCAGTGCAAACAAAATCCCCAAATATGAAAGCAGACTTGATGTATAGGCAAATGTTGTCTAGGCAGCAGGACAGCTTTAAATTGAACCATTGATCTGGAAAGCCACAATGCTTTATTTATCTGGTCATAACTTACACTTCTCCACTATAATGGCAAACTAAGGAATTCCCATTGGGAATCCCATACTTGCTCCTCAGAACCTCTCACTGTGGGTGGGTGGAAACAAATATCCCAGTGGTTGGACGGATTGGAAGGAGGTCCAAACCACAATCAGAAACTCAGATCTCGATTATGAGGTGGAAAATCAGAGGAATTGGCTTTCACGCCAATTTGCAGGCCAGTAAATTGTTTCTCCCAACACTGACAATGGCAAAGGATTTCAGGGCCTGTTTATTTGTTTCTTTCTTTGGGGCGCCCTTCGCTTTTCATTTTTATATTTTGTTTAATCTCCTCCTTTTCATTCAATGTCATCATAATCTTGCCTTTTCGTTCTAGGTCATCACAACATTTGTTTTGCTTTTTCACTTTCTGCTGTTTATTACTCCCTTATCTTTTCTCCGCTCCACTAGCTCCTCTTGTTCTCCCTGTTTCTCTTTCGCTCTTACCCTTCCAGATTGCCTGATAAATGTGGTAAAGGCATCTCCGATCTCCTTGGACCTGCACACTACATCACGCTGCAATTACACAATTGATGCCTGAACACAAAGCATTGAACAGTATGAATTCAGGGCTTGCACAAGTCAGTTATGCATTTCAATTAACCGGTGGCCCTGTGCTAACAGAATGACACAATATACTGTGCTTTGCCTGTGAATTCAATCGTCAGTTAATGACAACACGTACGGTACAAGTATTGCCAAAGCTCTGCAGAGAATAAAGAAAAACATAACATTCTGACCATCTTCCAACACACAGTTTACGTGCTGCTTAGCAAGTCTGAACGAGAGAAAGAATGAAAATAGCAGGATTTTTCCAGAACATTTTACAATTGAACGATGAACTATCAAACTTTTTTTTTCAAATTTTTATTTTTGTAACTTTTTTTTGTGCTTTATGGTCAACGAGATGAGGAACGTCTGTGCTAGGGATTGGAACAGAACACCCTCCATCAGCTTCGAGTAGTCCCAGTGCAGATAGAGCCTGCTTTAGGTCATGGTAAAGCTCCCCCCACTGTACTTCACTTCAACAAAGTGCTTCAACTGGTGCCTGATGCTTCCTGGATAGGGAGTGCCCAGTCCCCTTACCTCCCCCTAGACAGATGATCTTATGGACCCTTCATAAGGGGACTGACAACATCATCAATTGAACAAAGATGTCCCTTGTCTTTGTGGTTCCAAGCTGCTTCCCTGGCCTGGATAGACCCCGTGGGGCCCACTCACACCTTTCAAGAGGCCAGTTTGCCTCACCGCACCGGGCAAATGTATACCAGGTCTCTTTGAGGACAAGGAAAATGGGAACATCCTGCACATGGATCCCCTTCCCTCAGCCCTGCTCCCTCAGCATCAGGGACTGTCTTTAGGGCAGACAGAGGCTCTACTCCAATGCTATTCCTGGACCCAACATACCCGGGTCCGGGCAGAGTTGTAAGCCGATCCACCGGACTCTCGCCAGACTTACAGCGGAAGTCTGCTGAAACGGCTGAGCAATTTTGATGCCAATGTGCGAATCCAGTACATCACCCAGAGATGAAACAGCAACTGACAGCACCACGCACAGTGTTAAAACTGAGATCTATCAGAAATTTGTGAAATTTGTTACTGTACAATTTATAGGATTTAGGTCATTTTTGAGCTACCCTCTAACTCCAATAGTGAAAAGTGGGGACGAATATAAACAGAGATAAATATCAATCTATGCACAAGCTAGTGAATAGTACTGTATGTACTCTGGTGTACTGGAGTCAACTGTGTTTGTGTCAAGTTGTAATCAACATTTAATAGCATCTTTCATTTATTCAATAACAGGTATCTAGGGTATTATCACTGCATCCCTTATTGTCAGTATTAATATTGTTAATTGCTTGCAGGTTTTAGAGTACTGTCCTTCTAATCAGTGGTTGCTGTATTAAGCATTACTGTTCCTGTTATGGTGCTGCCTCCTACGGTCCCAAGTCTGGCATTACAGGAGATTATACAAATTCCTGAATTCAGTGACAAGCCTATTGCTCATGATAGTTTCTTCATTTGAGTCTAAACAGGATTTCCTGTAGGATTAGTAATTAAATAATCATAGTTTTTTTTAACAGATATATTTCATGACTTTTTACTTTGAATTTTGCTCGAGATATTTGTACCTCAATTAAATGATGGGCACTTGCAAGTAAATCTGCTGCAACTTAAGCACTTAATGAATATTGAGGCTGTTGTAACATCAAGTAAATGAGGACCATGGGTTACCCAATGCTTTTACATCCAGAGAAAGCGGTTCTGGCCAGCAATGGGCCATACTGGTCACCCCCCTAACTGACAGGTGACTGGGTGAAGGCTGAATTTGGGTGAGAATGAACAGTGTGGCTCACTGATGGTTCAGAAGTCTATCCAAGCAGTAGATGATGCATCCAGACCAGGAAGGTCCAAGTTTAATCCTGGTCTATGCCAAAAGGCACTGCCTTTGGTCTCAGGTTTATGAGAGGAAACAGATCAGGTTCCCCCGCCTCCCACCCCCCACTGGAAGTACACATGTGGACATCTTGTCAGGACAGGATTAAGTTCGGTTCTGATGCTCTTCCCCCCACCACCAATCTCCCCCATCCTCCTTAAGTTAATTATCCAGGCATCACTCAGTATCAAGGCGATTTGAATATTGGCGCCTTGGGAATGAGGGTTCTGGGACTGCCCTCCCCAACCTGGAACCCTCACCTCCACAAGGATTCATCTCCTTCAGGAGACCACGTGGGGAGAAAGGAAGCTAGTGTGTTGGTGTGCCAGCGTACCGTGTCATGGCATGAAAAAACTACAGCTTTTCGCCTATGATTCCCCTCACATAGTTCCTGAGTTTGACTGTCATCAGGGAGCAGTAACAAGTGGTAGATAAATGCTATTCCATGGGCAATGTGATAAAATTGGAGCAGGGCACTAGAAGCTGGCTGCCCACTCACCTCTCAACTGAGCAATCAAGCGAAGGCGAAATCAAGCGAAAGAAACAAAAAGTAACCTTGACCAAACATAGAAACACAGAAAATAGGCCCAGGAGTAGGCCATTCAGCCCTTCGAGTCTGCTCCGCCATTCAATATGATCATGGCTTATCCTCTATCTCAATACCATATTCCCGCTCTCTCCCCATACCCCTTGATGCCTTTTGTGTCTAGAAATCTATCTAGCTCCTTCTTAAATATATTCAGTGACTTGGCCTCCACAGCCTTCTGTGGTAGAGAATTCCACAGGTTCACCACCCTCTGAGTGAAGAAATTTCTCCTTATCTCAGTCCTAAATGTCCTACCCCATATCCTGAGACTGTGACCCCTCGTTCTGGACCCCCCAGCCAGGGGAAACATCCTCCATGCATCCAGTCTGTCTAGCCCTGTCAGAATTTTATACGTTTCAATGAGATCCCCTCTCATTCTTCTAAACTCGAGTGAATACAGGCCGAGTCGACCCAATCTCTCCTCATACGACAGTCCTGCCATCCCAGGAATCAGTCTGGTGAACCTTCGCTGCACTCCCACTATGGCATATATATCCTTTCTTAGGTAAGGAGACCAAAACTGCACACAATACTCCAGGTGTGGTCTCACCAAGGCCCTGTATAACTGCAGTAAGAGATCCTTGCTCCTGTACTCAAATCCTCTTGCAATGAAGGCCAACATATCATTTGCCTTCCTAACTGCTTGCTGCACCTGCATGTTTGCTTTCAGTGACTTGTGTACAAGGGCACCCAGGTTCCTTTGTACATCAACATTCCCCAATCTATCACCATTTAAATAACACGCTGCCTTTCTGTTTTTCCTTCCGAAGTGGATAACTTCACATTTATCCACATTATACTGCATCTGCCATGTATTTTCCCACTCACTCAACTTGTCTAAATCGCCTTGAAGCCGCTTTGCCTCCTCCTCACAACTCAAGATTCTACCTAGTTTCCCAAACGAGAAGGATTGAGAGATCCCGTACTAACATGTTATGTGACCTGGTTCACAATAAGAGAGGTAATGAAGCAAATATGTATTTGCATGAACTGAGGTTGCACATGGTGTTTTGCATAAAGTATGAAGACAGATTTATTTGACACAATAGGTGATTAATACAAAGAAAGGTGTTTCCCTCTGGATTTTGCATTATAGATGACGCAGCCATTACAGGGAATTCAGAATTATAAATGTGCTATCATATATCTGGACAATATGATACATGGGCACACTTAGAGAATTAGGAACAGAGTAGTAGAGGGGTTTTTCTCCCTTTACAATTGATTCTCTTTGCCCTCTCTCAAGTATGTCACTGCCAAGCTAGGCAGACATGGAGTTATTTTCTGCACAAGAGAATGTATATCCGGATAACCAATTGTAGACACTTCCTATTACCGGGGATTACCTTAGCAATACTGAGTGGGAAAGGGTGTGTTAAACACTCACTCTGTGCACCCACAATCATAGTAATTATCTTACCATAAAAAGAGGGCAACAGCTACCTCAGCATGGGTGGGGAGGGGGTTGGAAACAAAGGTTGGGGCAGCGACACAGGGCTAGGCCTCACCACTCAATTCTCCTTTGTTTTTTTGCTGCGATCTGGGTCGAATGCCCAAGGTTTTATTGAAAAGAAAGTATGAAGGTGACATCTGAATGAGACAGTGAACAAGCATTACAAAGAACAAAAGACTGTGAAGGCAGCTAATGAGAGAAAGTGGACGGACTGGAAATCTGAAATAAAAACACAAAAATAAAATTCTGGAACCGCACAGCAGGCTGCCAGCACCCAAAAAGAGAGAAAACAGGCAACGCCCCAGGTGTAGAGTCCCACTAGAAATGTGTTCTAATAAAAAGTCCATGCCTCCAACTCCAAGCCACCTCCCCTTCCCCTCACCTTCTATAGTCAAATAGCTTGCCAATACTCACTGTCTAAATTTACACTTGAAGAATGACCACTAGGTTGAGGAATTGGAGGGGTAATGTATGATGTTAGTGCCTCCAGGAGAGGAGGGAGGAAAATTGGGGGCAAAAATATATCGGCTATCTCAACAGTTCCTCCAGAATGGAATTCCAAATCCCTTTTCCAGATGTTTGAACAAAACAATAATGACATTAAATGAAAAGCAACAAAAGGTGCTCACCTGCCCTGGTCCTGTTGACAAGGGTCTCGCTGTGCTATTCCAAACTGTGACTTCAGCATGGCAACTCAGCACGAACTGAGAGTTTGGAGGGCAGGGATGTTCACCAAACTTTGGTCAAGGGTCAAGTACTGACTAGCTCATGGGCCTCTGGTTATCACCAGGATTTAGTTGCAGCAAACAGTGGGCATCTCTCAATGCTGCTGCCCACAGTTGAATGCGAGACCTTTTCAAAAATAGAAACATTTGAAGTAATTTGTTCAAAAGCTCTAAGTCACTGATATGCTTCAGTTATCATCATGTCTTCTGGTAACTACAAGATGCAGTGGTGAAGGTCACTTTTCCAGAGCAGGATCCCAGAACCTGATGTCTAAGTGACAAAGTCACAAAATGCCTGTAGACATAGAAAATAAGTGTGTGTGTGTGTGTGTGTGACAGACAGAGACAAAGAACGTGAGACCAGAGAGAGGGAGAGAGATAGAGAGAGAAACTAGGATGAGAGTTGATAGAGACACAGAGCAAGACACAGCAGGCTGGACTGATAAGGATCAGCTGTTCTAGTCCAGTTTCTATTGAAATGTTTAACATTTTTCAAGAGGCACCAGTGACAATCTGAGAGATAAGTATGACTTTTTATGTTATTGATGAGTCAGGACTAGTTGACCTGACCTGTCCAGTTTGTCTGGTTGCAAATAAAACTCATTGCAGATTGCTGAAACACAATGGTGGTATTACAGAAGTACAAAATGATTTCACTTTGAACACATGGTCTAGCCAGTTGGATCTCATACATTTCCACTGAATCTATTGTTTACTGTACAGAAATGATTTACTTAAAAGATAACAAGTTAGAAATAAAACAAAACCATACATAACTTAACGTGTTATACAGACCAATCTCACTTCTCATATCTTGGTGTCGAGCCCATATCCCCTCCACTCCCTCTGTTTAGCAACACTGTGGTAAAGTTTTACAATGGTACCTTTGCCCAGCTATCTGTGCAAATCCACAACCCCACAATTACTGATCCATCCTTCAGCCATTCTGAATTTAAACCTCTTGCGTTCTGTTTCCAACTCCACCAGTGGGTTACCTGGTACAATTAACAAAACTGTTAAGCAGTCTTTTGATTCAAGTTTTGAAACTAAACCCCTCTGTTACCAAGTGCATGACAGGCATGGTGAACAAATGCTTGTCGTTATGCTTTATTCATGTTTTTGTATTTAGCAGGCAGGTTAAGATATATGTGCTGACATTACAGCGTATGCTTCCAGACAGGAGACACCAGGGGCAATTTTAACTCCCTCCGCCTGGCAGAAATGGGGCAGTGGCAGAGTTAAGATCTAGGTGGTCGACTTACTGGCCCGTTACCGCTCCACCACCACTTTAACTTGGGCCTTCCGCTGGGCGGTCCAGGCACCCACCTGAATCAGGCGGGACCCCCCCCCCCATTAATCTATGCAAATCGGGGTCCTACAACGTACATAGGAGCCGATGGAATTTTCAGGGCCTACTGGCTTGTGCTGCAGACACTCCACCCAGTAAAACCTGGCGGTCAAAAGGAAGAGGCCCCAAAAAAGTAAGTCTAAAATTATTTTTTGGGCTCCACAAGAATAATGTGGATTGCTGCTGCCTCGGGCTCCTCTCCCCACCCCCTACCCTCTGCGATCGCCCCTCCCCCTCCCCAGGACCCACCTTTCTGCTGGTTGGGTCAGCTTCATATTGTGCCAGCCCAGATGGAGCCAGCAAGCTGCAGCAGGACGCCCATTCAGGATACGCCCAGGGTTGCCAACTCTGGTTTGGATGTATTTCTGGAGGCCTCCAACCACCTCGTCCACACACTGCCGTCATTGGTTGCCCAACATGTCCATCCTCACGGAGGAACACCCTCCCACAGCCAATTGGAGAGCAAAAAGACTCTTCATTACCCGATTGGATGATTCCCGACATGTCTGTCAAACAGCCTTTTATTCCCCATCTTCAATATCTTATAAGAAATAAACGAAAATGAAATAAAACACACAATCTTTTTTTAATGCCTCAATGATTTTTCCCCTGGGTTTGCTCGCTGCAGTGTCCAGGAGATAAATCTTTCATTCCTGGGGACTCCAGGACAATCCTGGAGGGTTGACAACCCTAGATATGCAGCTCACCAGCAGCATATTAATGAGACCCTGCCCTCAAAATGGTCCAGGCCTTCCGCTGGAGGGATCGGGCAGTTGTTCTGCCCGCTAGTTAAAATCACCCCTATTGTGTCACCGCCTGCCACCCTTTTGAGATACAATTAGTGGGGCTGCAAAAGACGTAACAAAGTCGTGCAATAGCAATGTGGGAAGCACAACAGTGTCCATAGATCTGGTTACATGCTAAATGCGGGCAAGACGTGCATAGCTAGGCACTGTCGCATACAGGTTAAATGATACTTTAGAGTCAGTTACTGATATTATAGCTCTGTGGAATTAACAGTAAGTGGGAAGGAATGACTGACAGGAACAAGGATCAGGGGAAGTCTTGGCATGGTATTGTAAGAGATTGGTTAAATGATCATCACCAACAAGAGAGAGTCTAACCACCTCCCCTTGACATTCAACAGCATTACCATCGCCGAATCCCTCACTATCAACATCCTGGGGGTCACCATTGACCAGAAACTTAACTGGACCAGCCACATAAATACTGTGGCTACAAGAGCAGGTCAGAGGCTGCATATTCTGCAATGAGTGACTCACCTCCTGACTCCCCAAAGCCTTTCCACCATCTACAAGGCACAAGTCAGGAGTGTGATGGAATACTCTCCATTTGCCTGATGAGTGCAGCTCCAACAACACTCAAGAAGCTCGACATCATCCAGGACAAAGCAGCCCGCTTGATTGGCACCCCATCCACCACCCTAAACATTCACTCCCTTCACCACCGGCGCACTGTGGCTGCAGTGTGTACCATCTACAGGATGCACTGCAGCACCTCGCCAAGGCTTCTTCGACAGCACCTCCCAAACCCGCGACCTCTACCACCTAGAAGGACAAGAGCAGCAGGCGCATGGGAACAACACCACCTGCACGTTCCCCTCCTAGTCACACACCATCCCGACTTGGAAATATATCGCCGTTCCTTCATCGTCGCTGGGTCAAAATCCTGGAACTCCCTACCTAACAGCACTGTGGGAGAACCTTCACCACACGGACTGCAGCGGTTCAAGAAGGCGGCTCACCACCACCTTCTCAAGGGCAATTAAGGATGGGCAATAAATGCCGGCCTCGCCAGCAATACCCACATCCCATGAATGAATTTTTAAAAAATGTGTGAAACATATAAATAGTGCACCATTAAGTGGGATGTAACACAGTCACTGAAATACTACTCGGCTTCTAATAAAAGTTAGCTGATACAAACAGAATTTCAGCTACAGTAAATTCTATGGACCCACTGAACCCAACCTGTGTCATTAGTCAGCCATTTGTGTCCCTCAAAATGTGAAGAAGCTGATGTGCTTTCTTTAACAACGCAGAGTCTGAAGTACAGGACTTTTCCCAAAAGGGGTTGGATTTTACTCTAATAATAACTATTGCAGCCACAAGGGCTGAAAATCCTCAGCCCTCCAGGTGCACTCGCCCTGTAACTCAGGCGAGAGCCCAGAAATTAGACCAGTACCCGGATATCTGGCTCCCAGCCTTTCCTGGTGCTTTCTGGTGGATCTTCTTGGGGGTAGAGCCTCCACCTGCCTCAAACAAGGACACAGGCATAAGGGCGGGGCGGGGGGTTACGGGGACTCCCAGGTCAGGTGTTTCCTCATCCCCAGCTTGGCTGAGCATCAGCAAATTGGTACACCAGATGAAAGCAGGCTTACCAACCTGCCGAACGGCAGAAGTGGGGCCCATGTGGGGGACCAGACCTGGATCGTGGCCTGGTCCCCTACATGGGATCCACTTGGAGGAGTCAGTGGACATTGCCTGATTCCGTGGAGGCCATTTGCCTGCTATGGTTGACCCTGTGGGAATTAGTACTGCTGCACCAGCAAACAAGTCCGCAGCACCCCACCCCCGTGATCTGGGTCAACCGCCCATCCCCAGGGGCGTTTTCACATACGGGTGACTATGCAAATGTGCTGAACGCAGAAGTCCATCAGGTTCAGCTGCATTCCAATCGGGTTCAGTGCATCAGATCATCAAGCAACTTACACAGGGGCGGGGGGGGGGGGGGAGGAAATCAGCCCCAAGGTGTTTCACAACATAACGCAGAGCGTAACATGAAAAAGTCAGAAGAGAAGAAAGACTTGCACTCATATTGCACCTTTCAGGACGTCCCAAAGCACTTTACTTTTTTACTAATTAAGTACTTTTGAAGTGTAAGTCCCAAGCGCCTTGGGACATTTTACTACGTTAAAGGCGCTATATAAATGCAAGTTGTTGTTGTGTAGTCACTTTTGCAATATAGGAAACGTGCCAGCAATGAAATAAATAACCAGATAACAGCCATCTTATAACAAAGGTAATGTTATAATTGACGGCCTTACAATGAGGCTGGACAATGAGGTGATTTATCTACTCACCTTCTAAAGGTTTTGTGATAATGTTAATCTCACTGTTTGTCACTGGCCTTCCCTCTGCTATGGCTGGACTGTGTTGGATTTAAAATAAACATGACTGAGAAACCACTGAAAGCATTTCCCACTGTTATTTGATTTAACAGTAAATTAAATGAACATTTAAGCTGGATGCTGAAGCCTCACGGAGGCCCATTAGCTCTTTTTGAATAATGCATACGGAATGGAGTTAAAGCATTCATAAATCAGCATTTCTTAGAGTGGAAAAGCAGTTTGAATTGCAAAGGAAGACTGATAGAGAGTTAATTCACTGAACATAGTGCTCTGTCGGCAGGTCCACTTTGATCTAAAACGCTGTGTCCCAGTCAATACGTTCTGTGCTCTAAATGCTCCCGAAGGAGTTATTACTATACCACAAATGTCAAAAGGCTTCTCCTTGTAGGTAGTAATCTTGGCAGCAAGTGGTTTACTACCATTAGGCATCACAGCATCCCAGATATATGCCAATCAGAAATCTGCCAGCCTCTCATCTCTTTTGATAGAAGGGGGCCTGAACAAGCTCTCTGGATATGGAGAGGAGCTTTTCATTCTTAAAAAAAAAAGACTGGATTAGATCACAGTTCTCAGCATTTGATTCTCAGCATAGGTGCATTGTGCTGATAGAAAGGATTTACAGTAAGGAAATGACCTTGGCACTCGTGTTCCTTCCAGTCAAGTCGCAGTCAGAGCTTCTCGTGATACTGGCCGTCCACTGGCATGCTGGAGGTCCTTCTGGTCAGCTCTTGTACCATCCTCCCCCTGAGCTAATATTCAGACAGATGGTGACTGGTGGGCCCCACCAAATCAGTTTTCAACACAAATCCCCTTGAGGTTCTGATAGCTAAAATGTTTGTGAGAATTTAACATACTTGACACAACATTTCAATTTACCCAGAGCCTCCAAGGTGTCAGTGTTTATATTTTCAGGTTTTAGACGTTATTTACAGGAGTGGAGCAGAACTGGTTTTACTTCAGGTTACAGCTTGTCTATATTGGAACTGTTCTACCCACAGCTCCAGATTAAGAACCAAAGTTCTCACACCTTTCACTCATTTCTGGCCTCTCTTTTCCTTTCTTTTTTCCCCTCCAGTTTTTTTGTGGCTCTCCTGATAGTAACACAGGCACCAGCAACCCTCCAGTGCCTCGTCCAAGTGGCTATTCTGCACGTGTGAGCCTAAACGGTGAGTGTCGATGGGCTATTTAACAGTGGAGGGCATCACAGCTGAGCCCAATCCTATCCTTATTGAACAACCAAACGTGTAGACATCCAGCAGGGGTCGGCCGGTAGCAAAAGGCCACAGGAACCTTGGCTAATTTCCCTCCCTAACCCAGGGGTCCTGAGGCCAATTGCAGCACCCCAGCAAAGACCATCAATTGAACCTGGGACCTTCGGGATTCTATGGCTCAGTTACACACTGCTTTAAATCAGCTGTGCTATTGGGGGAGTTATTCTGTCTATCACAGAACAAAGTGCAGTTTACTTAATATTATTTTCATACTAACCCTCAATATAGTTTGTCTATGTATAATTTAAAAATATTTTTCTCTAATGTGCATTACAAACAGTTACAGTATCTCTCATGTGCTGACAGCAGTAGCCCAGATAATCTAACCCGTTCTGTGTAAAAGTTTAAAATAAATTGATGAAGGCTTTAATGCAGAAGTCTGATACATAAACCCACCACTGCAAGGATCACAACCTCCGATATAACAACAGTTGGTTAGGACAGTCACTAATAGCAAAGGAACAATATAAAAGACCCTGTTTAAAAACAGTGCGGTGTCACTGTGCACTGAAGATCAATATGCCGCTCCATGGTGGCTGAGGGTAATGGATGGAAGCTTGACATTAGGCGTTGCATTTACCAACTCAGCCAACTTAATTTTTTTTAAACTAAAAGGACACCTAAACTAAAAGGACAGGCCTGGATTTGTTTCAGATCATTTATATGGGGACTGTACACCCATTGCTTTGATCGGTTTAAACTGGTCACCTCTTGAAGTGGCATGTCTTTATAGGTTTGTTAATAAATGTACATTCTTTTTCTCAAAAACTCCAGCCAAAGAAATGAGGAACCTAGACAAACCTTAAAGGTTAATGTTTTACGAAACTCCCTCAAACCAGAATATACAGCATTGGGACAATGAGCAATGTGCACATCACAGTATGCTAGCCAACAATGTGATCATCCAGTAAGTATAATTTACACCAGGGGATCCCATACAACTGTTTTTTTTCCCTGTAATTTGTTAGTTGCCTGTCATACGATGGATTTAATATTCAGATCAATATGACACAATATGTTTCTCGTTTAATTATTTTGTGGGGGGTTTTTTAATATTCCGAACAAAGCATTTATTTACAGGAATGTACCTTTTTGCCATGGATGTGGTCTTTGGATTTATTGAACCTAACAATACTCAGCTGTCCTTTCAACCACAAAATCTTTGGCTCATTGTGAAATAAATTAAAGACACCCCATGTAAACTCTATGGCACAGAAGTGACTTCCTCTAAAGTGCAGTGTCTTGTCTGAATGACACTTATAGAATAAAAATTTACCACATTGAAATCTTAACTCTCTAAACTGATCCTGTTGTTCAAACTGGCTTTATATGAGCCAGAGCACGTTTTTTTTGACCAAGATCACAGGTATGTTTTAACCCATCAATTCTGTGAAAAAAAACTACAAGGACAATACAATGCCATTTGGACGACTTGGGAAGATCAAAAGAATTCCTTCTGGTAGTAATCACATGTTCAGTCGCATTATGAGAAAAGAAAATGGACATTTTGTGGCAGGAGCCAAATCTCCCCGAAATCCCACGTATTGAAAAAGAATTAAGGTGATTGGCAAAAGAACCAAAGGTGACATGAGGAAAAACTTTTTTACACAGCGAGTGGTTAGGATCTGGAATGCACTGCCCGAGGAGGTGGTGGAGGCAGATTCAATCATGGCCTTCAAAAAGGAACTGGATAAGTACATGAAAGGAAAGAAATTTCAGGGTTACGGGGATAGGGCAGGAGAGTGGGACTAGCTGGATTGCTCTTGCATAGAGCCGGCGCGGACTCGATGGGCCAAATGGCCTCCTTCCGTGCTGCAATCTTTCAATGATTCAATGTCAAAAGAAACCAGTGACCCAATAGAGTCCTCTCTGTTGGGTAAGAACCCGGGGTCTCAGGCTTACTCTTACCGTAAAAAGGTACAATCACATTTTCCAGTGTTAGTCCAGTTATACATTGAGGTTCAACTACCCAACATCTTGGGTGGTTCCATCAACTACCCCAGATGTTCAATCTTACATCCCACCTCGGTATGTGTTTTACTAACACCAAGTGTTTAAGCAATAAGTCTAGCTCCCTTATGAAATAGGGTGGTAATATATTGACATGTAACATCCTAGCTTTTAGATGAGAAAGGGCCTTACTATATCGGGAGTAATTTTAACCCCCAAGAACAGGTGGGCTGGGGGCGGTTGGGAGGTTAAAGTACCAGCTTTTTGGAGCAGGAACGCATTCCATCTCCAACGCACTCACTTCTGGGTTTAACCCTGGTGCGTTAGGATGCGCGCGCACAACAGAAACCCAGAAGTACCATCGCCACTTAAAGCCGGCGGATATTTAAAGGGCCAATTCAGGTGGTTGAAACACTTTAGGTACTTAACTTTTTGTGCATTCTGCAACAGAAACGGATTTAACTACTCCTGAACATGTCTCCCGTGGCTTCTGAGACATGCCATTCAAACGGAGGCGAGTTGCAGCCGAAGCTCATTTGGCCCTTTAAACCAGTGATTGACACATCTCAATAAAAGGTGAGGTATTGCTGCTGGGCACTCAATTATCTCAGACAAACCTTTGGCTGGGAGTTCTTTGTGTTTGGACTGAGATTTCTTTGTTGAGACTGAGAATTTTTGTGTTCAGACAAATTTACCAACATTTTGGAGCCCCTCAAACTGACAAGGTCAGGATGGGGTGGGGGGGTGGGGTGGGTGCAATGAATCTATTCTACAGTACATCTGAGGAGGAGGAGGAAAATGAAGATGGGGAACATTCGCCAGAGCAACTTCGCACATTGCTGCCCGTGATGCCAGAGATTCCCTCATCTCTAACAGATTCCCATACTGAGATGTGCAAATTGAAGACTTTGAAATTCTCAGGCCGCCTGGAACAACCACCAACCCCCTCCCCCCCCCCCTTCCCTTTGCACAAAACAGTCCTTCAACCACACATACACCCATTGCACATGTGCCCAATGGGTGGCATCATGTCTTGGTATTCATGATGAAGCACAAGACAGGGCGAATTCACAAAAGGGACTCAATAATTGCCAAGATGTGGCAGCTGTGCTGATAATGATTAAATTTGATGTACCATAACAAAAAATATATAAATTAACAACATGACAGCTTGTCAAACACCCTTGTGCATACCCTTGGTGAATTACAATTGCTTAGCCTTTCTCTTCCTACCGCTTCTACGTGGTGCATCCCCTGTGGTTTCAGCAGAGGTATTGGCAGGTTGCTCAGATCCCTGCCCTGACTGCTGAGATGCTCTCAGCCTACGACCTCTGGGTTTTGGAGGCGGTGAGGGTCCCACCAAAGACTGCTCCACTTGCACCTGTGCAGGGGCAGACTCAGCCATCGGGAGAGGAGGCAGCATTGCAGATACTGGTTGGGGTGGGAGGGGACAACAGGTAAGAAGTGGGAGCGCTTTGAGTGGAGTCCCCACTTCCATGTCCCCTTTCAGCATCATCCCTCTCCCGGGCCAGCGCTACATCACTCCCACCACTCTGCTGGCCAGCAGGCTGGTGAGCAGATGTGCCACCTTGTAAGGCCACGGCTAACGTGTCTGTCTGTCTATTTAAGATGGCAGGCATATTGGCATCCAGAGTCAACACGGCCGTTGTCATGGCCTGCATGGATTCATTTGAGAGCCATGTTTGAAGCTCAATGTCTCTCCATCGCAGACATTCCCGCACTTACCTGCACCACTAATTCGCTAGCGATAGAGTTGGACTCCTCCATCCTCTCCACTATTGTGGAGAGTGTGCATGACACTTTTTCCATTACCTCGTAAAGTTGCTGCTGTACGTCTATCATTCTCCTTATCAATGTTGGCCCCCGGGGTTCAGTATCTGTGTCCTGCTGAGCAGAGCTTGGAGAGGAGCAAGCCTCCTGACACAGACTCTCCACAGCCGCCCCTGCCACCAGTGCCTGCCCGTGCTCATTTGTGAGTGGTGAATCACCAGGTAATAACCCAGCTAACTATCTAACAGGACCCACCGAGGTGCCAGTATGAGCGCTGGTGCACGGCTGGACGTCCTGTGATGGAGCACTCTCAGAAGGAATGAGCTCCTCTGCGGAATCGCTTTCTCCCATTTCTGCTGATTCCTTGTGAAGGTGCTGGAAGAAAACAGAAAGCGATATGAATGACTCGTCGCAAAATTGACAATCTTTCCAATGACCATACTGAGGTCTGGTACAGTTACATCATTGATAAAATCAATTCAACATGTGTGTGAAAGATGTTAAAGTTTTGTCATCAGCCATCTGCAGGTTGCCAGGCCCTCCATCTCCGATGGATAGGCATGTGATGGTCTGACTTATTTCCATGGCCTCCTCCTCTGCATCTGTCACCTCCATTATGTGGTGGCCACCTCCAGTTCTGCTCTTCTCCCTTGCGATTTGCGCTCTCTTCTCCTACAGGGGGAGAAAGAACAGTCCTGTCAGTGACTGAAGGTGATGTATTCACCATATGAATGCGTTGTTTTGGGTGAGGCTGACTGTGAAAGAGATGCATCAGAGGGTGACTATCAGACAGTTACATCACTTTGCATCAGGATTGGGGTCAGTGGCAGTGGTAGGTGAATAAATGGGAAGTGCATAGAAAGTGAAGGATGGTTGTTGCTGCTGACACTTAAGTGAGTGCGAGGAGTGACGCAATGGGGCAGGTGTGCCAACACAGAGTGACGCGGGGAGGGGGTACGGGGATTGTTGAACAACCCAGGATGTGGGTGAATCAGCAAATGTACTGACTTTTCCTGACCTGGTTAGGTCATCAAAACACTTCCTGCACTGAACCCAAGACCTGGCACCCTGCTCCTGCTGCTCACCTCTTCTGCCACCTCCAGCCAAGCATTTTTGGTTACAGAGCCAGGTTTCTTCCTGCCATCCATTGAAAACATTACCTCCACCCCCTGGCTCTTACTGCAGCCAGCAGTACATCCAGGTAGGTATCATTAAATCTAAGGCCTTTCCTGGACTCCATTTCTCCTTCAAAATCCATTCTTGGAAAGGTTCTTTAAATAGTGGGCTTTAAATCGCATCATTCGGCTGCGCAGTAGGCCCGCTGCACATCTTGGAAACGCGAAACCCGGAAGCAGAGATAATTGCCTGCAATCGAGTTGCGATCGCAGATTTAAACGCACACACTTGACTTCCCGGTTCCCCACACGCAAATCCACCCAACCCCATTGTGTTCCCAGCTCCAAGTTAAAATCATGCCCATCGTTTTTGATTTATTATGGAAAGGCCGACTGGGAATGGAGATAATCTTTTCTGTCTCGCTAGAGTTGTCGTCACGTGAAGAGGTAAAAGGTCAGTTGCTGCCAGTTCCCAGGATGCAAGGAAAAGCTTTCATGAATTATTGTGAATATGCTTGAATTTTGTCTTGAGGCATTTCAGATCTGGAGAGATATTCCTTTGGTGAATATATACCGCCAATGCTATCTCAGAGATTTAATTAACGTATCTATTTATAATATAATGCATTTGACTCCTTGGGCTCGAATTTAGCAGGCCTGCGGGTTCCCAGCGGGTGGTCCTCCGGGAGCGTGGTCAACACGCTCGGCGAAATTAGTGGGTTGCCCACGCGATCGTGGCAGGCAACCCACTAATAGGAATCAATTACCTGCTCCTCCGGGGTCCACGGCGCTGGCCTGCGCGTCGGTCGGGCTGCGCATGCGCAGTGCGATCTGTCAGCTGGAGGCTCTCTAGTTAAAGGGGCAGTCCTCCACTGACAGATGCTGCAACCAATGGGACAAATTGCAGCATGGAGCAGCCTAGGGGGAAGGCTGCTCCCAGTTTAATGATGCCTCACCCCAGGTATCATCAGATGGGGTGAGGAGGAGGGGGAGGACACAGATCTTCCCCCCGGCGGGCGGGAGGAAGCGGCCTGCCTCTACCACCAAGAAGGCCTGGCTCGAGGTGGCAGAGGGGGTCACCTGCGCCACCAACATATCGCCCACCTGCATACAGTGCAGGAGGCGCTGCAATGACCGCAGTAGGTCAGCCGCAGTGAGAACACGAGGTCTTTCCCCTACACTCCGTCTGCCACAACACTGCCCCCACCCCACATCTCCTTTGGCACCGCCAACACTATTCTGTCACATCACCCTTCATACCCACTCAAACCCCATCCTCATCTTACCTCCACCTACTCACCTCGCCAGTACTCATCCTGCCACTAACAGGCAACCCAATCCTCATACAATCTCATTGCTCCATCCCATACTCACCCTCTCGTGCATCTCCCTCACGGCCAGCCTCACTCAACCTGCCACCACCTGTGCTGCAGCCACAGGGCATGCATCACATATGTGCAGTAGGCAGCGTAAGGCAAACGTCTCGTCAGCATGAAGGGGGTGCGCAAGGGTGTCTGAGGGTTTGTCATGGGTGTTACCTATATTGAATTTCAGAGCAACAAACAGCACACATTATATTGACACCACCACTGCCATGTCTCCGCGAATCCTGTCCGTTGTGTCCAATAATGCCCGCTCCTGGGTATCACTATGAGGACCCACCACTGATGCCACCCATCGTGTTACTGCAGAGTAGGTGCAGGTGTATTTGCAGGGCTCGTCCGCACAGACGACTGAGAGACATCGGCGGTGTAGCCGGCTGCACCCTGGAAGGATGCGGAGGAGAAGGTGTGGAGGGCAGTGGTGACTTTGCCAGCGACAGGTAAGCAGTTGGTGCTGGGGCCAGCCAGGAGCAGCTCGGCATGAAAGAGGCTGCAGATCTCCACGACTACATGTCGAGCGAATCTGCGCCTCCCTGTGCACTGCTGCTCGGAGAGGTCCGGGGAGCTGCGCCTCGGTCTGTGGACCCTGTGGCGAGGGTAGTGCCCTCTGCGACGCGTCTCTCTCTGCGGTAGCCCTCCCTCCTGCTGTGCAGGTGGGCGTGCAACAACACCGTGTTGGGGGGATCCACGTCTCTGCGGCGGACGGCGTGGACTGCGAGGCTGCTGGTGCTGGTCATGCTCTTCGTCCTCCGAGGGTCTCCACACACCACCCAACTGGCAGGTGTTGGTCTGAGGGGTTGTGCAGGGTAGGTGGGTGGTTCCTCGGACTGGGGCTGCGGTTTCGTGTCGGTCTGTCCTCTGGCTTGGCGGGGGGTGGTGGAGGGCATGGGTTGCCCTATGTGACGCGGTGGCCTCCTGCGTGGGTGAGGGCTCTCCCCCGTGGAGCGCACCTTGGCACCTGCCACAGGCTGCTGGCTGCAACACGCCTGGTTGAGGAGGGACTGTTTCCCCCAGTGTGGGAAACTCACTGCCTTGAACCGAAAATCCCACACTTCCTCTTTTGACAGCTGCTTCAGCTCATTAACTGACCACAACAAGCAAGGTAAGTACTCTCAAGTGGAACCCCGCTGGCTTTAATTGCCTGCGGGATTCCCACCAGCGGGGCTTGCGCGCGCAGCCCTGCACGTCAGCGCGGTACCCGGAAGTGGCTGGGATTTCGTCGCGATCCGGTCACGTGACCGGATATCGGGATTTTCGGGGCCACCCCGCTGGGAACCCGCCGGAAACACGATCCTAAAATCGAGCCCCTTGTGTCAACTTTTCCCATTATAAATTCCTATGTCCACATTTATAATGGCAACTGCCTATGACATGTTGGAATTCGCTCCTTCCAACAATGGAGGTGCTTGAAGCGACAGGTCATCTTAAATACTGCCCCAGCTTAGCAGCAGAATAATACGTTGTCTTTCTGTTGCTAGAAAACACCATAGGTGTAATTTTAACCTAACCATACCCAGCAGGAAACTGATCGGATGGTCTGCCCGTTTTACACACCGTCCGTTTTACACTCCGCCCGTTTTACACTCCGCCCGTTTTAACACTCCGCCCGTTTTACACACCGTCCGTTTTAACACTCTGCCTGTTTTACACTCCGCCCGTTTTAACACTCTGCCTGTTTTACACACCGTCCGTTTTACACTCCGCCTGTTTTAACACTCTGCCTGTTTTACACACCGTCCGTTTTACACTCCGCCCGTTTTAACACTCTGCCTGTTTTACACACCGCCCGTTTTTACACTCTGCCTGTATTACACACCGTCCGTTTTTACACTCTGCCTGTTTTACACACCGTCCGTTTTTACACTCTGCCTGTTTAACAGACCATCCGTTTTTACACTCTGCCTGTTTTACACACCGTCCGTTTTTACTCTCTGCCTGTTTTACACACCATCTGTTTTTACACTCTGCCTGTTTTACACACCGCCCGTTTTTACACTTTGCCTGTTTTACACACCATCTGTTTTTACACTCTGCCTGTTTTACACACCGCCCGTTTTACACACCGTCCATTTTTACACTCTGCCTGTTTTGCACACCGTCCGTTTTTACACTCCGCCCGTTTTTACACTCTGCCTGTTTTGCACACCATTCGTTTTTACACTCTGCCTGTTTTGCACACCGTTCGTTTTTACACTCTGCCTTTTTTACACAACGTCCGTTTTTACACTCTGCCTGTTTTACACACCGTCCGTTTTTACACTCTGCCTTTTTTACACAACGTCCGTTTTTACACTCTGCCTGTTTTACACACCGTCCATTTTTACACTCTGCCTGTTTTACACACCGTCCATTTTTACACTCTGCCTGTTTTACACACCGTCCATTTTTACACTCTGCCTGTTTTACACACCATCCGTTTTTACACACCCCCCTTTTCACATTCTGCCTGTATTACACTCCGCCCGTTTTACACACCGTCCGTTTTTACAATCTGCCTGTTTTACACACCATCTGTTTTTACACACTGCCCGTTTTTACACTCTGCCTGTTTTACACACCATCTGTTTTTACACTCCGTCCATTTTTACACTCTGCCTGTTTTACACACCGTCCGTTTTTACACACCGTCCGTTTTTACACTCTGCCTGTTTTGCACACCGTCCGTTTTTACACTCCGCCCGTTTTTACACTCTGCCTGTTTTGCACACCATTCGTTTTTACACTCTGCCTGTTTTGCACACCGTTCGTTTTTACACTCTGCCTTTTTTACACAACGTCCGTTTTTACACTCTGCCTGTTTTACACACCGTCCGTTTTTACACTCTGCCTTTTTTACACAACGTCCGTTTTTACACTCTGCCTGTTTTACACACCGTCCATTTTTACACTCTGCCTGTTTTACACACCGTCCATTTTTACACTCTGCCTGTTTTACACACCATCCGTTTTTACACACCCCCCTTTTCACATTCTGCCTGTATTACACTCCGCCCGTTTTACACACCGTCCGTTTTTACAATCTGCCTGTTTTACACACCATCTGTTTTTACACACTGCCCGTTTTTACACTCTGCCTGTTTTACACACCATCTGTTTTTACACTCCGTCCATTTTTACACTCTGCCTGTTTTACACACCGTCCGTTTTTACACACCGTCCGTTTTTACACTCTGCCTGTTTTACACACCACCCATTTTTACACCCTGCCTGTTTTACACACCGTCCATTTTTACACCCTGCCTGTTTTACACACCGTCCGTTTTTACACTCTGCCTGTTTTACACACCGCCCGTTTTTACACCCTGCCTGTTTTACACACCGTCCATTTTTACACTCTGCCTGTTTTACACACCGCCTGTTTTTACACCCTGCCTGTTTTACACACCGTTCGTTTTTACACTCTGCCTGTTTTACACACCACCTGTTTTTACACTCTGCCTGTTTTACACACCGCCCATTTTTACACTCTGCCTGTTTTACACACCACCCGTTTTTACACCCTGCCTGTTTTACACACTGCCCGTTTTTACACACCGTCCATTTTTACACTCTGCCTGTTTTACACACCACCCGTTTTTACACTCGGCCTGTTTTACACACCACCCGTTTTTACTTTCAGTTGACTTCAATGAAAAGTAAAATCGGGCGGCCAATTCAATCCTGTCAGTTTAAAATTACTGCCCCTATCATGCAACTAACCACGGGTAATGTCACAGTAGATCTACTAGTTTATACACAAAAGTTTTGACTTGTCTGTCACACTTCTGTTGTCACAAAACAAAATTTTTGTATTTGAAAAACATTTTGCTGTGAGCGGCGAACGAACAGCGCCCGCCATTCGTTAGACTTCCATTTGCCCATAGATTTTCCATGGGCTTTTGCACGGCAAGTTCCTCTCATGGGCCCTCAATCCAGTGCATGCCCTCTACAGGGCATCTGGGACCTGTGTGAACGGGGCAAGCAGCTGTCTATCTCCTTAACCAATCAGGTAAAAGCATGTTAATAGGCCACGTAGAGTCTGAACCAGGAAGTGTAAGTTGGAATAGTGAATTCAATGTCAAATCAGGTACAGAAAGCGAAATAAAGAGAGGGAAAGAAAGATTGAATTCAGAGATAGAGATAAAAGAGACAGAAAGAAAAAGTCTAAAAATAAAAAATGTCCAACAACAATTAAAATTGGAAGGAATGAGACTCCACACATGTAAAAATTAATTTTCGGTGCCAGAGAGATTGGTTGGCAGTCATTAAGACTTACCAGGCCATTAACAGGGTGCTTAGACTTAATAAACTTGACATACCTTTTTTTTTGGTGAGATTACTTCATATCCATCAGGACAGTGCAGGAACTTCATGCTGTTCCATTCATCTGAACGGTGAATCAGCCGGCCAAATGTCCTTCCCACGAAGCTTATGGAGGAGCAGGGCATCTGGTACAGCAACTTCCGGATTTCCACGTTTAACTGCACATGTGCGGTCACCGGAAGTTGCTCTACCATTTGCAATGAAATAACGGTGAGCGCTGTTAGGCTCACCCAATATAAAGGGAAGAAAGCCAGTCATTTCCAATGTATAGGAAAATATTCCAAACAATAGGAAATATTCTCTAATTCACCTCAGGATGTCCTGAAGACCGATTAGCCTTTAATTTACTTCAGCATGTGTGTACTTACATCAATTAGATCTTGTGCTGCTCTTTTTTTTGTTCATTAAAATTTCTATTCTTGTGGAGTTTTGAGTGTTTAATAAATAAATATGAACTAAATCCTGTCAGAACCATATAGAAATAGAGGCCAGTTTCATTCACATTTTTATTAAGTAGAAGGCACACATGAATTGTCTACATTACACAGTGACAGCACTTCAAAAGTGCTTAATTGGCTGTAAAATGCTTTGGGATGATCTGTGGTCATAAAAGGCTCTATATAAATAAAAGTTATTTCTTTATATGATCAAGTACTTGTGAAATTTCAAAGGTTCCAGAGTGGAGGAGGCCAAAACTTATGAGTGGAGTCAAAGGTTGCAAGAGCATTGTGAAAGGTGCACAAGCTGGGACGGGGAGGTATACTCCTTAACAAATTACACTTTAACTGCTGTCTAGAAAACTCCTTTAGGAAGCACTTAAAAAAAGATTATAGTGAAGGTCATGTTTACAGAATTGGAGTTTTAAAGGATCCTAAAATGTCACAGCCTAAAAATAAAGACAAAGGTTAGAACGTAGCTGCTAATAATTGAAAGTAGCAGAACCTCATACATGCACCATGATGTCTATTGAACGAAAAAATGATACCGGGGCTTTGAGAATTAAATTATGAGGACAGGTTGCATAAACTTGACTGTATTCCCTTGAATATAGAAGATTGAGGGGTGATTTAATCGAGGTGTTTAAAATGTTAAAAGGATTTGATAGGGTAGATACAGAGAAACTATTTCCTCTGATGGGGGAATCAAGAACGAGGGGACATAATCTTAAAATTAAAGCTGGGCCATTTAGGAGGGAAATCAGGAAGCACTTTTTCACACAAAAGATGGTAAAAATCTGGAACTCTCTCCCCCCAAAAGGCTGTGGATGCTAGGACAATTGAAGCTTTCAAAACTGAGATCGATAGATTTTTGTTAGGTAAGGGTAGCAAGGGATATGGAGCTGAGGCACAGATCAGCCATGATCTAATTGAATGGCCTACTCCTGTTCATATGAAAAGCATTCTACTATATTTATCTGCATGTAATATTTGGAAATGCAACAAAATTAAAGCATTTTTGTCTATGATATATAACATTACTGGCTTCTTACAGTACCTACGGGGTTAAACTAGGTTCTTTAAAGAAATGACCCAGTCTGGCTGATACACATCAATGCAGGAACAGTGAAGTTGCAGCTGTAGTTTACTGCAATGTAACATAAGGCTGATTTAATATGCAATTGCCTATTAAGAGCAACGCGATTAGCATTGTTCTACACATAAGCACCTCTAATATCTTGTATATGAGTTCAAAGGAAACTGCCACAATGATGTAATAATGACATTACCTCCACTACTATTAGATGGGCAGTGACCCATCTTGGCTCTTTAACAACTTCTGGGACGGATTCTGGGAATGCAACTAGTGAACAAAGGGGATCGCAAATATTTCTCTCCTGATTGCTCCAGGCTATCACGCATCCTGTTTGGCAGGGTGATGCAATCGTGAAGGATACATATTTGATCTCCTTTGTCCACTAGTTACATTCCAAATGACTTAGAAAGTATATCGCGAACAGACACACACCATTTTGGCAGTCCTTTCGGAGCCAGCAGGCTGAGAATGCCAAGGGAACTCTGTGGAAGGTTAGCAGAGAACCCCACACAAGGTTATGGTCAGGGACCTTCTTCAAATCCAGATTAATATTGAGCTTTATTGGAGGAGGTACAAATCATTATTATCTTCTATATTCCGAAGGAAAACTACTCTTTACTTATTTATTGACTGTTAATAGCTCTGATAGTTTATAGCCGAAGCCATGGTTTGTTAGAGGATTTATTTTATCACTTTCCAAAGTCAAGGAAATCACTTGAGGGCACATGATATATCCAGTAAGTATAGTAACAAGGCATTGTGTTCAATCCCTGGGACCACTGCAATTATTTAGATATTAGGCAAGTAAAGGCACATTAAGGTTCATAGGGATTAAGGGATCACTTTTGGGATGATCTTTGGATCTGAGCATGAGGAAAATATCTGAGATATTTCAGTTCAGAAATCAACCGGAAACTCCTTTCGCACTTCTTTACAGGAGGCCCAAGTAATCCTGCTTGGGAAGGAGTTATTGAACAATGTCTGAATCGTGGTTTGAGGTGTGTCTGAGAACATTAAACAGAGCGCCTGATGTACTTGCACATCTTAAAAGCTGGAAAGGAAATTCAATTCTCAAAGGTTCCTATGTTTTAACAAATGACTTTAAAAGGAACTCAGTTTATTCTTGGGCCAATTTCAGAACAATTGCTTATATGGTTCATTGCCAACTAAGTCAAACATCACAAATTTGTGCAGCAATACGTTTCATACTTTATCACCATTAGGTCATTTTTGCCCTATTTTGTTCCACTTTCTGTCTATCTCCACACTGACCTCTTCAAAGCTGGGAAGGTCTGAGTCAGACTTATTTAAACAGCTGCTCTTGACACATTCATATTGGGTAATGGCAGCAGTGTGAATCAGCCTTCATTGCTCATTCCCATCGTTAGAACACCCTAAAATCCAGTTTTTTTTAGGAAAACAGAAGCGAGCTACTCCAATGGCTCTGTAGTACATGCAACATGGCACTCGGCCATACAGATCAGAATCCCATCTTCAATCCCTGGTTCATGCAGAGTTAGCTGATTTCAGATACTGCAGTGGTAGATGTACCACAATTAGCCTCAATTCCCCTGGTGAGGGGAAGAAACAGCTGGACCTACTGCTCCTACTTGCTATTCAGTGATCCCTGCTGGAAAGTGCACTAGTGTGGACATCAGACTCCAAGGGTTAAATTACGAGATGAGATTACACTAACTAGGGTTGTATTTAGAATTTAGAAGATTAAGGGATGATTTGATCAAAGTTTTCAGGATATTAAGGGGAACTGATAGGGTAGATAGAGAGAAACTATTTCCGTTGGTTGGAGAGTCTAAGACTAGGGGACATAGCCTAAAAATTGAACCAGGGCTTTCAGGAGTGAAGTTAGGAAACACTTCTACACGCAAAGGATGGTAGAAGTTTGGAACTCTCTTCCGCAAATGGCAGATGATGCTAGCTCAATTGATAATTTTAAATCTGAGATTGATAGATTTTTGTTAACCGAGGGTATTAAGGGATACGGGACTAAGGCGGGTGTATGGAATTAGGTCACAGATCAGCCATGATCTCACTGAATGGCGTAACAGGTTCGAGGGGCTGAATGGCCTCCTCCTGTTCCTATGTTCTCATGATAGGATCAGCTGCCCTCCAATTGTGGAGCATAAGAGCCCGCTGACATTCACTGTCTGTGTGCTCAGGTGAAGAGCAGCCATTTGGGCAAGGTAGCCGAGGGCAGCCATCTAGCGTCCTTGGAACCGAGCCAGGGAAAAGAGAGCGGGAAGAGAAAAAGAACAAGAGAGGTCTGTGATTAGATGGAGGACAGGAGATGATTAAATGACAGAAGTGATAACGGTGCAAGACAAAAGGAGACAGTAATGAGAAAAACAAAAGACACATCTGAGACCCAGAGGTTATGTCCCCTAGTCTTAGACTCCCCAGCCAACAGAAATAGTTGTTCAAAAAAGGATGTAAGGATAAACCCAGCAACTATAGGCCAGACAGTTTAACCTCAGTGGTGTGGAAACTTTTAGAAACGATAATCCAGGACAGAATTAACAGTCACTTGGACGAGTGTGGGTTGATTAGGGAAAGCCAGCATGGATTTGTTAAAGGCAAATCATGTTTAACTAACCTGATAGAGTTTTTTGATGAGGTAACGGAGAGGGTCGATGAGGGTAATGCAGTTGATGTGGTGTATATGGACTTTCAAAAGGCGTTTGATAAAGTGCCGCATGGTAGACTTATCATCAAGATTGCGGCCCTTGGCATAAAGGGGGCAGTGACAACATGGATACAGAATTGGCTAAGTGACAAGAAACAGACAGTAGTGTTGAACGGTTGTTTTTCGGACTGAAGGGAGGTGTACAGTGGTGTTCCCCAGGGGTCGGTGCTGGGACCACTGCTTTTCTTGATATATATTAATGACATGGACTTGGGTGTACAGGGCACAATAACCAAATTTGCAGATAACACAAAACTTGGAAGTGTAGTAAACAGTGAGGAGGATAGTGATAGATTGCAAGAGGATATAGACAGGCGGGTGGCATGGGCAGACACGTGGCAGATGAAAATTTAACGCAAAAAAATGTGAAGTGATACATTTCGGTGGGAAGAACGAGGAGAGGCAATATAAACTAGAGGGCACAACTCTAAAAGAGGTGCAGGAACAGAGAGATCTGGGGGTATATGTGCACAAATCGTTGAAGGTTGCAGGGCAGGTTGAGAAAGTGGTTAAAAAAGCCTACGGGATCCTGGGCTTTATAAATAGAGGCATAGAGTACAAAAGTATGGAAGTCACGATGAACCTTTATAAAACAATGGTTCAGCCACAACAGGAGTATTGTGTCCAGTTCTGGGCATCGCACTTTAGGAAAGATGTGAAGGCCTTAGAGAGGGTGCAGAAGAGATTTACTAGATTGATTCCAGCGATGAGGGACTTTAGTTACGTGGATAGACTGGAGAAGCTGGGGTTGCTCTCCTTGGAACAGAGAAGGTTGAGAGGAGATTTGCCGGAGGTATTCAAAATCATGAAGGGTCTAGACAGAGTAGATAGAGAGAAAATGTTCCCATTGGTGGAAGGGTCAAGAACCAGAGGACATAGATTTAAGGTGATTGGCAAAAGAACCAAAGGTGACATGAGGAAAAACTTTTTTACATAGCGAGTGGTTAGGATCTGGAATGTACTGCCCGAGGGGGTGGTGGAGGCAGATTCAATCGTGCCCTTCAAAAGGGAACTGGATAAGTTCTTGAAAGGAAAAAAATTGCAGGGCGACAGGGATAGGGCGGAGGAGAGTGGGACTAGCTGGATTGCTCCTGCGTAGAGCCGGTGCGGACTCGATGGGCCGAATGGCCTCCTTCCATGCTGTAACCTTTCTATGATTCTATGAAAGAAAAGGGAACATGACTGGGGAACAGAAAAACAGGTGAATTTACACCAAAACACAAAGCAAAATACCACAGATGCTAGAAATCTGAAATAAAAAACAGAAAATGCTGGAAACACTCAGCGAGTCAAGCAGCCTCTGTAGAGAGAGGAAGGTAGAGTTCACATTTCAGTTTGATGACTTTTCGTCAGCACCAGAAGATGTTACAGGTGAACAGCATATAAGGAGGAACTGAGCCAGTGACAAAATGGGATGACAGAAGTGATAATGGTGCAAGACAAAAGGAGACACTAATGAGAGAAACAGAAGACACATCTGAGACCCAGAGGATGTGTGAACGGTCATAGCAGAGAGAAAGGGAAGCATGGAAAATCTGGAAAAGCGTTGAAGGCTCCAGTGGCTCAGGACTGTGGCAGAAAAAAAAGGCATGCAGACACCAGAAGTGCTAGCCATGTACCAATAAGGGAATCCCCATCCCAAGCACCTGCCCACAACACCCCCCCCCCCCCCCCGCATTCCAGGAGGAGCTAGTGCACCCATCCTATTTTGAATTTACACCAAACATCATCTGGATTATCTCATTTCAGATTTCCAGTATCTGCAGTATTTTGCTTTTGTGTTATCGTCTGGATTATACTGTACTAAGAAAACATTCAAATTATTTGTGAAATATGAAATGTGACACTGAATATGATGTGATTCAACCAGGGTACTATGTAAATTCAAATTTTTTAATGAATCAAATGACCATTAGTAGATGGCCAGTCTAGCGGTTTTAACAACTAACTTCTTATTTTAAGTTAAATTGGTGACCAAGTTAATATTCTACATGTCCACTA
Source organism: Heptranchias perlo (assembly GCF_035084215.1). Taxonomy (NCBI): domain Eukaryota; kingdom Metazoa; phylum Chordata; class Chondrichthyes; order Hexanchiformes; family Hexanchidae; genus Heptranchias; species Heptranchias perlo. The sequence continues at coordinate 11,211,959 of NC_090347.1, read as the reverse complement.
CTCTGTTGGGAAACACTTCTCGTTTGTTTTGTTTGAGGCCTGGTATTCTGTTGTAAATTTTTTGCAAAAGTGTTGACCAGCTAACTGGCTACCTATATTTATATAAACATTTTGCTTCATCATGTGCCAAATGTTACACTGCAAATAAAATACCAACAAATCACAACCAAACAATCTTTTAAAAATCTATATAAAAGGAAAGCCAGTTATTTTCCTGCTGTTTTTTGACCTTGAAATAACCTGTATAAAGCTTGATAAAATAATAAATGCCAAGGAGCTGCCAATCTGGAGAAACTTCCAGTAACAATAATTAGCCTCTAATTGACCTCAGGAACTACTTGCATCATAGGCATATAGGAGATCAAGCGTATCTGAGCAGTGGCTTTAAATGGACAGTACAGGCTAAACATTGCAATCAGACTTCAGACTCCAGAATACCATGTACCCGAGTTGCGTGACCGTTAAGGAGGCACCTTGCTGGTCTCTGTATTAAAGAATGGCCACTTCTTTACATATGCTGGTGTGTCCGACCAGGCACGGCAGCTAACACCATTTTTAAAGCAAGAGTACTCAGGACAGAGGAATGAGTGAGGGTCATGTGTCATGCACAATATGTAACAGACCTCGAGGGTTCTGCTAAAATATAAGCGTCTGGTAAGGTTTGGACTATGGAGGACTGGACGCAGCCATCAGGTGAAGAGGCAGTGTGCGATCTTACAAGCCGTGACGGATTAGCATAGAATTCAATACATCTGCCAAAAAAGTTCATAAAAGGCACCTAGAAAATGACATCATCTTGTTTTTCCAAGTTTCCCCATCTGCACTTTCCAGTCAATTGCCTTAAATTATCTTCACAGTTACCTGTCTCCACTCCCATTCTGTTTCTGCTGGTTTACTTGTTGGAGTTTTCTCCGTTCCGACCTTTCTGCCTTGATCCTTCACAAACTCCAGCTTATCCAAAACTCTGGGGTTAATTTCCTACCCACACTAAGACCTAGTCACCCATCACCCCCACCTGGTTATTCTCCACTTGCTCCCTGTACCCCAACAAATCAATTTCAGGTTCCTAGTCCTCATCTTCAAATCCCACCCTGGCCTCATCCTCCCGATTTCAAAAATCTTCTCCAGCCGCATGTCCATGCCTGAACTGTCCTTTTCGCTTCCGCGTCCCTGCCAGCACTCTCTTTTCCACTCACTCCAGATTACTTGCTCCCTGCAGGGAGTGATGTAGGGAAAAAGAAATCGAAGAGAGGGCTGGGAAGGGAGGAGAGAGGGATGAGGGGAGGAGAGAGGGATGAGGGGAGGAGAGAGGGATGAGGGGAGAAGAGAGGGATGAGGGATGGAGAGAGGGATGAGGGATGGAGAGAGGGATATGGGGAGGAGAGAGGGATATGGGGAGGAGAGAGGGATATGGGGAGGAGAGAGGGATATTGGAAGGAGAGAGGGATGAGGGGAGGAGAGAGGGATGAAGGGAGAAGAGAGGGATGATGGATGGAGAGAGGGATATGGGAAGGAGAGAGGGATATGGGGAGGAGAGAGGGATGAAGGGAGGAGAGAGGGATGAGGGATGGAATGAGGGGAAGAGAGGAATGATGGAAGGAGGAATGGAATGAGGGGAAGAAAGGATGAGAAGAGAGAGGGATGGAATGAGGGAAGGAGGGATGATGGGAGACTTGAGGACAAGGGGTGGGGAGAGAGGAATAGGAAGAAAGGAATGGGTAGAGAAGGATGGGAGGAGAGAGGACCTTGTTTGGAGTCCTCCAACATCTTGAGGTTCTGCCCATGCACTGAATGAAGGAAGCCCCAAAATATTTAACATCACAACACAGTCTACAGATTTGGGCTTTGATCAGAGATTCACTTTTGTGCAAAGCCCTTTGTATAAGTTTAAATAAAGAGGCAGTGGATGGGCGGCCGCTCCTGCACCAACCCCTGGCCCAGGACACCGTGTCCCCGGCCGACCCTACTCTCCCCCCCCCCGCCCCCCCGCCGCCGGGGAACTGCCTTCAATCGCAGGGCGCTGCAGTAAATCAGGTTAAAGTCCAGGCCCGGCGGCCTTCCCCTCAGTCACCGTTACAACTACCCGGCCCCCAGGCTTAGGGCCCGGCGGAGGATGGGCTCGGTGTTGCTGAGGCGGCTCCTGCGCCGCTTGGGGCCGCTCCCCGCCCTTCACCTGCGGCGGTACCGCGGGGCCGGGGCCCCGAGGGCCGGCTCGGCTCCCCCGCTCCGGGACTCGGTGTGCACCGTGGACCTGCGCAGCGACACTGTGACCAGGCCAGGCCCGGAAATGAGAGCCGCAATGGCGAGCGCAGAGGTCGGGGATGATGTGTACGGCGAGGACCCGACCGTCAATGGTAAGGAAACACCGAGGCAGCGGCCCGCAACTCTAATCTGCAGAGCAAAGGGCGGCATTAACTTGGGGATAGAGGGGGTAATAGTAACTGAGATAGAGGGGGTAATAGTACTGAGATAGAGGGGTAATAGTACTGAGATAGAGGGGGTAATAGTACTGAAATAGAGGGGGTAATAGTACTGAGATAGAGGGGGTAATAGTACTGAGATAGAGGGGGTAATAGTACTGAGATAGAGGGGTAATAGTACTGAGATAGAGGGGGTAATAGTACTGAGATAGAGGGGGTAATAGTACTGAGATAGAGGGGGTAATAGTACTGAGATAGAGGGGGTAATAGTACTGAGATAGAGGGGGTAATAGTACTGAGATAGAGGGGGTAATAGTACTGAGATAGAGGGGTAATAGTACTGAGATAGAGGGGTAATAGTACTGAGATAGAGGGGTAATAGTACTGAGATAGAGGGGGTAATAGTACTGAGATAGAGGGGTAATAGTACTGAGATAGAGGGGTAATAGTACTGAGATAGAGGGGTAATAGTACTGAGATAGAGGGGTAATAGTACTGAGATAGAGGGGTAATAGTACTGAGATAGAGGGGGTAATAGTACTGAGATAGAGGGGTAATAGTACTGAGATAGAGGGGGTAATAGTACTGAGATAGAGGGGTAATAGTACTGAGATAGAGGGGGTAATAGTACTGAGATAGAGGGGTAATAGTACTGAGATAGAGGGGTAATAGTACTGAGATAGAGGGGGTAATAGTACTGAGATAGAGGGGTAATAGTACTGAGATAGAGGGGGTAATAGTACTGAGATAGAGGGGTAATAGTACTGAGATAGAGGGGGTAATAGTACTGAGATAGAGGGGTAATAGTACTGAGATAGAGGGGGTAATAGTACTGAGATAGAGGGGTAATAGTACTGAGATAGAGGGGTAATAGTACTGAGATAGAGGGGTAATAGTAACTGAGATAGAGGGGGAATAGTACTGAGATAGAGGGGGTAATAGTACTGAAATAGAGGGGGTAATAGTACTGAGATAGAGGGGGTAATAGTACTGAGATAGAGGGGGTAATAGTACTGAGATAGAGGGGGTAATAGTACTGAGATAGAGGGGTAATAGTACTGAGATAGAGGGGTAATAGTAACTGAGATAGAGGGGGGAATAGTACTGAGATAGAGGGGGAATAGTACTGAGATAGAGGGGGTAATAGTACTGAGATAGAGGGGTAATAGTACTGAGATAGAGGGGTAATAGTACTGAGATAGAGGGGGTAATAGTACTGAGATAGAGGGGTAATAGTAACTGAGATAGAGGGGGGAATAGTACTGAGATAGAGGGGTAATAGTACTGAGATAGAGGGGTAATAGTACTGAGATAGAGGGGTAATAGTAACTGAGATAGAGGGGGGAATAGTACTGAGATAGAGGGGGTAATAGTACTGAAATAGAGGGGGTAATAGTACTGAGATAGAGGGGGTAATAGTACTGAGATAGAGGGGGTAATAGTACTGAGATAGAGGGGGTAATAGTACTGAGATAGAGGGGTAATAGTACTGAGATAGAGGGGTAATAGTAACTGAGATAGAGGGGGGAATAGTACTGAGATAGAGGGGGAATAGTACTGAGATAGAGGGGGTAATAGTACTGAGATAGAGGGGTAATAGTACTGAGATAGAGGGGTAATAGTACTGAGATAGAGGGGGTAATAGTACTGAGATAGAGGGGGTAATAGTACTGAGATAGAGGGGTAATAGTACTGAGATAGAGGGGGTAATAGTAACTGGGATAGAGGGGGGAATAGTAACTGGGATAGTGGGGTAATAGTAACTGGGATAGAGGGGGGAATAGTACTGAGATAGAGGGGGTAATAGTAACTGGGATAGTGGGGTAATAGTAACTGGAATAGAGGGGTAATAGTACTGAGATAGAGGGGGTAATAGTAACTGGGATAGAGGGGGGAATAGTAACTGGGATAGTGGGGGAATAGTACTGGGATAGAGGGGGTAATAGTAACTGGGATAGAGGGGGGAATAGTACTGAGATAGAGGGGGGAATAGTAACTGGGATAGTGGGGTAATAGTAACTGGGATAGTGGGGTAATAGTAACTGGGATAGAGGGGTAATAGTAACTGGGATAGAGGGGGTAATAGTACTGAGATAGAGGGGGTAATAGTAACTGGGATAGAGGGGGTAATAGTACTGAGATAGAGGGGGGAATAGTAACTGGGATAGAGGGGGTAATAGTACTGAGATAGAGGGGGGAATAGTAACTGGGATAGAGGGGTAATAGTACTGAGATAGAGGGGGGAATAGTAACTGGGATAGAGGGGGTAATAGTACTGAGATAGAGGGGGTAATAGTAACTGGGATAGAGGGGGTAATAGTAACTGGGATAGAGGGGGTAATAGTACTGAGATAGAGGGGGGAATAGTAACTGGGATAGAGGGGAATAGTAACTGGGATAGAGGGGTAATAGTACTGAAATAGAGGGGGGAATAGTAACTGGGATAGAGGGGTAATAGTACTGAGATAGAGGGGTAATAGTACTGAGATAGAGGGGGTAATAGTAACCGGGACAGAGGGGGTAATAGTAACCGGGACAGAGGGGGTAATAGTAACCGGGACAGAGGGGGTAATAGTAACCGGGACAGAAGGGGTAATAGTAACCGGGACAGAGGGGGTAATAGTAACCAGAGGGGGTAATAGTAACCAGAGGGGGTAATAGTAACCAGAGGGGGTAATAGTAACCAGAGGGGGTAATAGTAACCAGAGGGGGTAGTAGTAACTGGGACAGAGGGGGTAGTAGTAACCGGGACAGAGGGGGTAGTAGTAACCGGGACAGAGGGGGTAGTAGTAACCTGGACAGAGGGGTAATAGTAACCGGGAGGGGGATATTAATACTTCGACAGGGGGGTAATAGTAACTGGGACAGAGGGGTAATAGTAACTGGAAGAGGGGCTCTACTTAACAAAGGAAAAGTGACCGTGTAACAGCAGAGCAGTAAGAGACACCATGGAAAAGGCCATATTGCGCTGCTTTGACTTGACACTACAGGGGCCATAACTCCAGTGTGCTGCCAAACCAAGTTTTAAAAGTGTTCCAGGGTTTATTTAAACTTTTTGTGAACTCTATAGACTAAGGCAGAACATATTTAAATATTTTTTGAGAAATGGATTCCACCTATTTGCTCAATGCCTATAAAATTTTCCAGCCGTGATGGAGGCTCTGTGCCTAGGTATAAGCAAACGTGCACATCTAGATTTGCAATGAAGCAGTATAAATAAGTGCTGCCGACTGCAAATCTATACAGTAACGACCGATCTGAGATTGGTAGCTACAGTACAACAGTGCCCAAAAAAAAAAGTTGCGAATGCTGGGAATCAAAAGTAAAAACAGGAAATGCACAGCAGGTCAGTCAGCATTTAAAGAGAAAAGACAAGTTAATAATTCAGTTGGGACTCTTTTATCAGAATTACTGAAAGATTCTGGAAAGGATCAGAAGTGCAGAAGTGCAACGTCATCTTGACTTTTTCTTTCAGATGCTCGCTAACCCCCCCCCCCCCCCCCCGCTATGTGTTTCTGGAATTTTCTGCTTTTATTTTGGATCATCGAGTTTCATCGAATTACATCGAAACTACAGCACAGGAACAGGCCATTCGGCCCAACCGGTCTATGCCGGCGTTTATGCTCCCCACGAGCTTACTTCACCTAAACCCTATCAGGATACTCTTCTATTCCTTTCTCCCTCATGTGCTTATCTAGCTTCCCCTTAAATGCATCTATGCTATTTGCCTCAACTGTGGTAGTGTGTTCCACATTCTTACCACTCTTTGGGTAAAGAAGTTTCTCCTGAATTCCCTTTTGGATTTATTAGCGATTATTTTATATTTATCACCTCTAGTTTTGGACTCCCTCACAGGTGGAAACATTTTCTATACGTTTACCCTATCAAACCTTTCATTATCATAAAGACCCCTATCAGGTTACCCCTCAGCCTTCTCTTTTCTAGAGAAAAAAGTCCCAGCCTGTTCAGCCTTTCCAGATAAGGATATAATTTCAGTTCTGGTACCATCCTTGTGAGTCTTTTTTGCACCCTCTCCAATACTTTCTATATTCTTTCTATAATATGGAGACCCCAGAACTGTGTACAATACTCCAAGTGTGGCCTAACCAAGGTTCTATACAAGTTTAACATAACTTTTTTGCTTTTCAATTCTATCCCTCTTGAAATGTGCCCTAGTGCTTGGTTTGCCTTTTTTATGGCCTTAGTAGCCTGCCTGTTAGGCCGAATGGCCTGTTTCTTTAATGATTAAACCAGATGGGCTGGCTTTGACACTCCCACTGTTTTGAACGGGAGGGGTATGGGTGCAATTCCCCTTCAAAGCCAAGGTCTGAAACATCCTGTGTGGGGGCAGGAAAGCTCTGTTGGTAATTAAGCACAAACCGCCATCGTTACCACAGAGCTCTAAGAATACGCAGTTCTGCATGCTCGTGTGGTTATCTATTGCCAGGGTAAGATAGCACAGTTGGGTGACAGTTCAGTGGAATTGTGGAAATTAATTAGAAGCCAGAAATGAAGTCCTTGACCTATGCTTCTGAGTGCAGTTAATTGTACACTACTCTTAGAGCAAGGGAAACAGCATAGGGACCCAAACTTGGTTGAAAACCAAGTTCCAGAGAGAAAAAGGCATTTTATTTTACTATTTTCTTGCCTTCCTGCCCTGAATACATTTCCCCCTTGCTCGGGTATGATATTCCACGGATCCTGCTCTCAGGCACTTTGCGCAAGTAGCCATTATTCATGTCTGAGCCTCAAGAGTGAGTGTAGGCAGGCTGTTTGACCATGCGAGAGAATATCGCAGCCAAGTCCAATCCTGCCTCTTCTCAGTATGCACACGTACAGCACGGAATGTCAGATAATGATCAGGAAGAGGAACCTGGCCAATTTTTATCCTTCATAACCCGGGGAGTGCTGAGCTCAATTGCAGCAGCTGTACTGGCTGAGGTCAGCTAACTAAGCACAGAGCAGGAATTGAGCCTGCGGACTTATTGCTGTGTATGTTTCACCTACTCACCAGAAGAACCTACTGAACCAACAATATTTGTTTTTTAAAAAAGACATAATATGCTTCCCTATCCAATTACCTACAATGGGTATCATCCATTGTGCTAAGATAGCTGAAATCACCTGTACATCCCAAACTATTGGAGCTTTGTGTGAACAACCCACTTCTCCCTTTCTCCAACGCCCCCATTTTCCCATTGTCTCCTGAATACGTAGCCCAATTTGTTATTATTCATGTGTGATTGTCGACTATAGCAGCATCACAATTCAGTTTGATTGCACCTTACTTGACATCCACGCAGTGTGCTTCAACAGAGATAAACTGATAATCAGGACATGAAAACTGGCCATTTTTTGTCGTCTTCCCTTCCCTATCCCAGCTGCGTTGAGGCTGATTGCAGGTCCTGGCCTGTCCTGTTCCCCAGCTAGGATCAGGTAATTCAGCACACCTTGGGACCTTCCTCCTCTGTATAACTTGATTACTCACTGGATGAAGTTGCTGAGCAACTGTGAAAGCTCCAGGATTGTATCTTCCAGTTTTGGAAAACTGAGGTTCAGAAGGATAACACAGCTGGTGGGAATGGGAGTAAAAAAATAGGAGAACATCACATCATTTGCAAGAATCTTCTATGGGCTTCTTTTGTTAAGAGTAAGAGCATCATTCACAGGAGTCAGTACTGGACCCCAAGCATCCCACCCGTTACTTTGATGCAGGCACTGCGGTTTACCTTACACCAGTTGCACTGTTGCAATCTCCTTACAGTGTGCATGTAGATACTTTTACTCAATGCCTACAGGTTGGGTCGATCTGATAGTCAGCTCACTGCACACATCTTCAATCATTCTTTTCCAATTTTTCTCATCTTGAGAAGAGTGCAGTACTTTTTTTAAATATTGTTAGCATCCATATATAGTGTCCATATCATTAATATAGTCGTAGAATCATGGAAAAGTTACAGCACGGAAGGAGGCCGTTAGGCCCATCGAGTCCGTGCTGGCTCTATGCAAGAGCAATCCAGCTAGTCCCACTCCCCTGCCTTATCCCCGTAGCCCTGGAAATTTTTCCTTTCATGTACTTATCCAGTTCCCTTTTGAAGGCCATGATTGAATCTGCCTCCACCACCCCCTCGGGCAGTACATTCCAGATCCTAACCACTCACTGTGTAAGAATGTTTTTCCTCATGTCACCTTTGGTTCTTTTGCCAATCACCTTAAATCTATGTCCTCTGGTTCTTGACCCTCCTGCCAATGGGAACAGTTTCTCTCTATCTACTCTGTCTAGACCCTTCATGAGTTTGAATACCTCTATCAAATCTCCTCTTAATTGTCTCTGTTCCAAGGAGAAGAACCCCAGCTTCTCCAGTCTATCCACATAACTAAAGTCCCTCATCCCTGGAATCATTCAAGTAAATTTCTTCTGCACCCTCTCCATGGACTTCACATCCTTCCTAAAGTGCGGTGTCCAGAACTGGACATAATACTCCAGTTGTGGCCGAACCAGTGTTGTCTTGCTTACTTCTGTACTCTATGCCTCTATTTATAAGGCCCAGGATCCCATATGCTTTTTTAACCACTTTCTCAACCTGCCCTACCACCTTCAACGATTTGTTGACATTACCCCCAGATCTCTCTGTTCCTGCACCCCTTTTAGAGTTGTGCCCTCTAGTTTATATTGCCTCTCCTTGTTCTTCCTACTGAAATGTGTCACTTTGCATTTTTCTGCGTTAAATTTCATCTGCCACGTGTCCACCCATGCCACCCGCCTGTCTATATCCTCTTGAAGTCTATCACTATCCTCCTCACTGTTAACTACCCTTCCAAGTTTTGTGTCATCTGCAAATTTTGAAATTGTGCCTTGTACAATTTCAAAATTGTGCCAAGTCATTAATATATATCAAGAAAAGCAGTGGTCCCAGCAGTGATCCCTGGGGAACACCACTGTACACCTCCCTCCAGTCCGAAAAACAACCGTTCACCAGTACTCTCTGTTTCCTGTCACTTAGCCAATTCTGTATCCATGTTGCTACTGCCCCCTTTATTCCATGGGCCGCAATCTTGATGATAAGTCTACCGTGCGGCACTTTATCAAATGCCTTTTGAAAGTCCATATACACCACATCAACTGCATTGCCCTCATCTACCCACTCTGTTATCTCATCAAAAAACTCAATCAAGTTAGTTAAACACAATTTGCCTTTGACAAATCCGTGCTGGCTTTCCCTAATCAATCCACACTTGTCCAAGTGACTGTTAATTCTGTCCCGGATTATCGTTTCTAAAAGTTTCCCCACCACAGAAGTTAAACTGACTGGCCTATAGTTGCTTGAACATAGAAACATAGAAAATAGAAGCAGGAGTAGGCCATTCAAGCCTGCTCTGCCGTTAAATATGATCATGGCTGATCCTCTCTCTCAATACCATATTCCCGCTCTCTCCCCTTACTCCTTGATGCCTTTTGTGTCTAGAAATCTATCTAGCTCCTTAAATATATTCAGTGACTTGGCCTCCACAGCCTTCTGTGGTAGAGAACAAGAGTGTAACATTTGCAATTCTCCAGTCCTAGCACCACCCCGGTATCTACGGATGTTTGGAAGACTTTGGCCAATTTCCACCCTTACTTCCTTTCGCATCCTAGGGTGCATCCCAAATTATATCACAATTTGCAGCTAGAGTCTGTGGACACAGAAATGTGTCTGTGAGATTTACACGCACATGCGAGAAAGTAGAAAATTAGAGCTTGTATGATGTATGACCGTACTTGGTAGAGGCTTGTGTCAGACAAGCACCCTTCAAATGAGTGGCAGAAATGGCCACGTTGGAGAGATTTGCTAACACCATGCACTACATATGAATTCTTAAAGTTATCGAGCAGGTCTGGTTCAAATTTTAAATAACGAGCTTTGAGACGCAAGGTAGGAGGGACATCAAATTGAACAGCAGGTTTAAACCGCAGGATTCAGATTCGTGGGTTTATTGGGGTAGATGGAGACAAAGATTTAAAGAATGTATCCGGAATCAGTCTTACTGAGAAACGGGATTAATTGTGTGTGTGTGTGTGTGTGGGAGGGTGGTGAGGATATAATGAAGCAAAGAGAAAACGAGTGGAGTAAAAAAAATCTCAGCAGCTGCTGGAAGTTGTATGATAGCAATTTAGGTATGAGTCTCCCTCAGTGTGAGGAAGACCCTGGTTTCATTTGGCATCTTGGTACAGCAACAATATGGAGAATCTGTAAATATTCCCTGGTGCAGGGATTGTGAGCCTACCTCCAGATGTTCCCTGGTGCAGGACTTGTGAGCCTAACTCCAGATGTTCCCTGGTGCAGTGGGATGTTCCTTGGTGCAGTAGTTGTGAGCCTACCTCCAGATGTTCCCTGGTGAGGGGGTTGTGAGCCTGCCTCCAGATGTTGCCTGGTGCGCAGGGGTTGTGACACTACCTCCAGATGTCTCCTGTTGGAGGGGTTGTGAGCCTACCTCCAGATGTTCCCCATTGGAGGGGTTGTGAGCCTACCTCCAGATGTTCCCTGGTGCAGGGGTTGTGAGCCTGCCTCCAGATGTTGTCTGGTGCACAGGGGTTGTGATCTTAACTCCAGATGTCTCCTGGTGCAGGGGTTGTGATCCTACCTCCAGATATTCCCTGTTGCAGAGGTTGTGAGCCTACTTCCAGATGTTGGCTGGTGCAGGGATTGTGAGCCTATCTCCAGATGTTCCCTGGTGCAGGGGTTGTAAGCCTACCTCCAGATGTTCCCTGGTGCAGTGTGTCAGAATATTCAGTAGCACAGTACACAATACATTGTGAAGACCCGTGGGCCATGTTTTCCATCTCATAAGTGAGTTAGCCAATTGCTTGCAAGCAAGTAAACCCATCTGTTAGATACACTCATTGCTGCATAAATCATATCCCACAGGTCTTTTAGAATGGCATTTATTCTTGTCCTGTCAAAAATTGATCTGTTAAAGAAGTAGGTAGAAGTTAAAAATAAATATTGGTTTAACCCTTACAGTGCTGCAAATGAGTTTGCTTATCAAGCAGCTCTATAGAGCCACTATAGATTGGCATCACAACAATGGAGTGGACACCTGGTAAGTTTAACAGAATCTGACAATTTGCAATTCGCCTGAAGCTATCAATTAAGTTATAGCCTTGTAACACACGCCAACCCGATCGCTATTCTATATATCATTGCAGTAGAAAAATGTAAACATATAATGCAATTTTTTTCTTGTATTGCGGTTGCATGGTCTGTTTGTGACCCAGTAATGGTTATTATTTGTCTGTAAAAGTACATAGATTGTATTTATATAAAAATTTCCATCACAACATAATGTTCGTGCTGTGGTCCAGAAATCAAGTTAATGGACCATAGCAACCACATTCCTCATGATTTGTATCATTTTGATAAATATTTAACTGCAGTTAATTGCTGTACCTATCATGTGCTGTTCGATTCAACTTAAGTGCAAAATTAGCGAACTACCGAAAAGCGTGATATTTTAACTTGAGGTAGTGAGAATCCAGGAGGAAAAAAACTGTTGGGGAGTAAATCTGACTGACATTAAGTAATTTTCTATCTTAAAAAAAGAAACCGCTGAGTTCAATCCTTTCGTAACCAGGTGAAGTCGTTATGAAGACCCTATCTCACAGGAGTACATTCTTGTATAATATATTTTGTAATGGACATGGTGAGGAATAAGTTGTCTTGTAATGATATGTGGAGTCATTTTTTGACAAAAGTCATTTTGTATAAGTTTGCTCTTGTAGTCATTCATGGTAGCAATAGAGTAAGACCTGAAGCTGCCTTCCGATGGAAATTCAGTACCTTAAACATAGAAAAATATTTTCCACTGTTCTGTGTATTCCGGTTTCACAGATTGTAGATAACATGATTTGGTTTTCCTGTTCTGTTTTGGTATTTCTAACAATGCTCGTTATGAAATGTAGTTTTTTTTATACTTCTTCATGACTATGTGTTCTAAGCACCTCCACCCCCTCAGCTTTGGTTACTTGAAGCCCAAAGTATTGATGCTATCAATTTTCCATAAATCGTGAGCTCTTTAGTTTTTTCCACGCAATCTTGTTCTCTGAGTGTGTTTCTAATTACATACATTGTGTAAACCACCTGTCAGCATCGTTGAGAGATTTTTATTTATGGGCCACTTAGGCATGTACCATGGAGTCTCGCAGACTATATATGAAGATTAATTGGACGTTCCCATCACTTTGCATATATATATATATATATATATATATCTCTCAAGTAGTGGAGAATAGCACTGCAAGTTTAGTGCTGTTGAGAACCAGTTTCAACTTTGCACCAACACTAAACCTGCAGAGTAAATTGTCAATGCCCAGAGTGAGACCACTTCCTCCAGGGATCTCACTCAGGTCATGCCCTGACTCTGGATTCAGGCTGCATTTGCACTGTAACGGCAGCACTGATGCAAAGCAAAACTGCTTCTCACCAGCACCACAGTTATCGTGTGAATGCACCCTTACAGATTTCAGTACTCTGATTTAAGATTTATTTACCACTGAGGGAATAACCCAAAGATAATAACTCTTGCCAAACTTTCAGTCCCACAAAATTCCAGCAGGATAAACAAGTGAGTAAGAAATGTAAGCACAAATAGAACTTGAGTTGCCTGGGCTTCATGGGTTGCATAATGTCCATGGGCTGTAGTTTGAATTTACCAGTTTCAGAAAATATTTCTACTGTAACCCTTTGGAGACTATAGTAGTGATTTTCTATATCAAAAAGCTAAAAATACATTTGGTTTAGTGACTTACTCAATTTGGTTTCGGGTTTCTAGTTATTCTGCCAGTATTATTGTACAGCTCTGGATATTTACAGAATGTGTAATTTTTTCTAAAGATGCCATTATGGCTATCGCACAGTAATTATGCATAGAACCTTATAAATGACAGAATACAAAGGAGGCCATTGGGTCTTTGGCAGTCCTAAGTCTTCACCTGGAGCTATCTATTCTTAATCCTAGTTCCCTGCCCTTTGCCCAGGTCTCAAAAGTTAATTATTTTGTGCAACATATTTAATTCTTGCTGCTACACAAGATGCTAAACCCTTGACATGTGATTCCAAAAACAATTTGAAAAATCTCACTTATTTTTTAATTTAATGCGGGATGAAATTGCCAAGTGACATATTCTTATTGCAATCAATAAAAGAGAGAAGTTGGAAAGAATTACAAATAAACCTGCGATTCATGCCTTCAGTAACCTGGTTTCAGCCTCTACAGTTTTTATTAGGAATCTGATAGACTTTGTGCTGTGCCAATTGCACAAATGTGTGCAGGTTACAGGTGACATGAGTCTGAGAGGCAGCACTGGATTTCCTCAAGGAACTCAAGAGTCCTGAGTACAAATCAACCTAGATTAATGGAGTTTAAAAACATGACAAATCTTTGTTGCAATTTCAAAACTGAGATCGAAAGGCTTTTGTTAGGCAAGGGTATTACAGAACCAAAGCGGGTGGATGGAGTTGGGATACAGATCAGCCATGATCTGATTGAATGATGGAACAGGCTCGAGGGACTGAATAGCCTACTCCTGTTCCTATGTTCCTGTGCTCCTTCCTATGTTAAAAGTTGGTGCCAATCCTGACGCAACTTTGAAACCTTATGCCACACATTTCAATGCTGAAAATTTGTGGTGCTGCAGAGTGTGTAACTGCTAGTTATGGTTTGAGGAAAATGGTCCATCTGTTAATGGCTTGATATAATTTTCAGTTTTGATTATGTTACTATATTGTATACAGTCTACTGCTGATATTTCAAAGTTATTTTTTGAACTAAAAAATTGAATTATCCAATTGTTTGAATTAATCAACACAACAAAGTGGGAATTTAGTACTAAACAGTTGAATTATCAGATAATTTGAATTAAAAGATGTAGACTGTATACAAAATAAGAGTAATTTAACGAAATAAAGCACTGGGATCCATTGACATCACTGTAATTATGAACTGGAGCTATGGTACTTGCACCACAGTAATATTTTAAAAAATTGTTCCAGTTGTTTCCTCCGAATTTTGAAAAATTGCACAGTGACAAACATTGAGAGCTAAAGTAAGGAATCTAACAAACATCTGTACCTTGGGGCCAAGAATAGCTATGCTGGTTTGGAATGGTAGGGATAGATTTCAAACTGAATATGTTCATTAAATGGCTCCTTTAACAAGCAGGCAATTCAATTCTGATTCCAGACAGATTACTTAAATAATTACACTGAACTTGAGACAATTTCCTGGTTTACACGTTCATTCTGCACCAAGCAAACTGAGAATGAACACTCTTCCAAACTCAATCTTGCTTCCTGGACATAAGTCGCTGTGCAGACTGTTGATATTATTGCTTAATAATGTGTGCATGATGGTGAGATGATGCATGTGCACATGGCATTTAAATGTTCAAGCAATTAAAAAGATTTCCTACATTATCCCCAGGAGGAACAACCAGTTGCTCTAAGATTCTTGCTTAAAATTTCCATCCAGAATTGTTGCATCCAACAATTTGGAGGATAGTGAAGAGGTGCAGAAGAACGTGGACTGTATTGAGAAGGAATTCCATCAACAGCCATCAAGAACACATCTACATAAGAAATAGGAGCAGGAATAGGCCACACAGCCCCTCAAGCCTGCTCCGCCATTCAATAAGACCATGGCTGATCTTCTAACTCAACTCCACTTTCCCGCCCTATCCTCATATCCCTTGGTGTCCAAATATCATCGATCTCAGTCTTGAATATACTCAACGGCTGAGCATCCACAGCCCTCTGGGGTAGAGAATTCCAAAGATTCACAACCCTTCGAGTAAAGAAATTTTTCCTCATCTCTGTCCTAAATAGCTGACCCCTTATCTTGAGACTATGACCTCTAGTTCTAGACTCTCCAGCCAAGGGAAACAGCCTCTCAACATCTACCCTGTCAAGCCTTCTAAGAATGTTATACGTTTCAATGAGATCACCTCTCATTCTTCTAAACTCCAGAGAATATTGGCCCATTCTACTCAATCTCTCCTCTTTGGACAACCCTCTCATCCCAGGAATCAATCTTGTGAACCTTCATTGAACCCCCTCTAAGGCAGGTATGTCCTTCCTTAGGTAAGGAGACAAAAACTGTACACAGTACTCCAGGTGTGGTTTCACCAGAGCCCTATATAACTATTGACTGTGTGATTCATTTACTGACTGCAATTGGTTGCGGACTGCCAATATAATTCTATGAGGCATTTTCTGATCTGAACCTTTCTGACAGAGTGCTCCCAGCCAATAACATGCTTCCAGCCCTTTTAACATCTTCCAGTTCCTGGGATTAGAGTCCATATTGTGCCGCTGAGTAGCAGAAAGATCAGTTACCTGTTGCTGGATCCTCCAATGACCTACCCTAGTGTATGGTAACAACAACACCTTGCATTTGTATGGCACCTTTAACATAATAAAACGTCCCAAAGCGCAAGACATGTGGGAAGGAATACAGCAGCAGAGAAGGGGGTCACATGAGGCAGATGCTGGCCTGTTGACACATGAACACCAACCCAGATATCACTAGAGGATGTTATTCCCTTCCTTAAGCAGGTAATGTCATAGAATCATAGAAATTTACTGCACAGAAGGAGTCCATTCGGCCCATCATGTCTGTGTTGGCCAAAAAAGAGCTATGCAGCCTAATCCCACTTTCCAGCTCTTGTCCGTAGCCTTGTATGTTTCGGCACATCAAGTCCAAGTACCCTTTAAATGCGATGAGGGTTTCTGCCTCTACTAATGTCCATTGGTACATAAGCAGCAACCCTCCTCCACTGAGTTCTTGTGATTCCTCTACAGGGCTTCTGGTATCAGCATCCACTTCTCTTGTGGCTGAGTTGGCCTCTGATACTGAGAGTATCAGTTAATAGCTTTTAACAAAGCTTCATAGCCACTAGTTTACAGATCTGTGAACAGAAATGAGTAGCAGAATTTTGGTACACAGAACATGCAATCAAACTTTTTAAAAATATTTTAGAAAAGCCTAGCTGAAGAGTCAAGGCCAATAGTACAGATCATTACCAGGGTTGAAATGAGCAGGTGAGAAAGTAAGTTCAATTAAATAGAAAGAAAGAACTTTGTTTTTTTTTTACTCGTTCATGGGATGTGGGCGTCGCTGGCGAGGCCGGCATTTATTGCCCATCCCTAATTGACCTTGAGAAGGTGGTGGTGAGCCGTCTTCTTCTACCGCTGCAGTCCCTGTGGTGAAGTTTCTCCCACAGTGCTGTTAGGAAGGGAGTTCCAGGATTTTGACCCAGCGACGATGAAGGAACGGTGATATATTTCCAAGTCGGGATGGTGTGTGACTTGGAGGGGAACATACAGATGGTGTTGTTCCCATGTGCCTGCTGCCCTTGTCCTTCTAGGTGGTAGAGGTTGTGGGTTTGGGAGGTGCTGTCAAAGAAGCCTTGGCGAGTTGCTGCAGTGCATCCTGTGAATGGTACACACTGCAGCCACTGTGCACCGGTGGTGAAGGGAGTGAATGTTTAGGGGGGTGGATGGGGTGCCAATCAAGCGGGCTGCTTTGTCCTGGATGGTTTCGAGCTTCTTGAGTGTTGTTGGAGCTGCACTCATCCAGGCAAGTGGAGAGTATTCCATCACACTCTTGACTTGTGCCTTGTAGATGGTGGAAAGGCTTTGGGGAATCAGGAGGTGAGTCACTCGCTGCAGAGTACCCAGCCTCTGACCTCCTCTTGTAGCCACAGTATTTATGTGGCTTCCAGTATTGTACACCATGGAACTATTTGTGTAGAATGGGCCTATTCTCCCTGGAGTTTAGAAGAATGAGGAGTGATCTCCTTGAAACATATAAGATTATTAGGGGCTTGACAGGGTAGATGCTGAGAGATTGTTTCCCCTGGCTATTGTGTCTAGAACCAAGGGGCATAGTTGCAGGATAAAGGATCTGCCTTTCAAGACTGAGATGAGGAATTTCTTCACGCAGAGGGTGGTGAATCTTTGAAATTCTCTACCCCAGAGGGCTGTGGATGCTGAGTTATTGAATATATTCAAGGATGAGATTGATAGATTTTTGGACACTAAGGGAATCGAGGGATTTGGGGATCAGGAGGGAAAGTGGAATTGAGGTCAAAGATCAGCCATGATCTGATTGAATGGCGGAGCAGGCTCGAGGGGCCGTATGGCCTACTCCTGCTCTTATTTCTTATGTTCTTATTTGGAGTTTTCGGTACATTAACTGGTGAAATCAATGTTTTTTGTTGATGGTACAAAAGATTGAGCAATCTGTTTAAACCTTTGGTGGAATTGCAAAATAGCAATAACATCATCCAAATATGCGTTAATGTTTAGACCGCCATTTCTCTGTGGCGGTAGATCGATACACTTATTCAGAAAGTGGTTCCCAGTGCTTCTGGAAGACTGCTAGGTACTGTTCAACTCGGCTGCAGCAAGCTTAGTTCATTAAAAGTGATTAAATATTGGAGAGCTCAGAATTACAAGCAAGATGCACGTGTGATACAGAAAAGGAAAAAATGCAAATGCTGGAAAACTGAAATAAAGACACAAAATAACTGGAAACACACAACAGGCCCATTAGCCTCTATTGGGCTTAAGCACCCTTGGTTGGGTGAGGGGTATAAGATCAGCCCAGGTTCCTGCACTGACCGGCCATAAGATTGGGCTTGACTATGATGCCCCACGCTGGCGAATAACCGGCATTGACACTCATTTAGATCAGCGAGTATCCCGAGATTGGTGCCCGTGGAACTGTACTCCAGCAAGAGTCTTGCCTTCAGAAGGGAGAAAATTGACAGGAAAAGTGGTGGGGAAGAAATTGTCTCCTGTTCGCGAAGGCAGAATTCTTTGTAGGGCAGAACTCCAGTTGTATGTCTACACTGCACTTTAGGAAAAGGGAGTGAGGGAAATTATTGAAGGAAAACTCTGCTCCTTCCCCCCGACTTTCTCTCTTCCCCACCCAAATCTGGCCTGTGTGTTATATCTGAGCCAGATGGTTAGTGCTCCTTATCTGCTGTAAACACAGTTTCGGAGGTTAACACATCTGAATCGTCAATGAAAATAACTTTATATGCAAATACTGGGCTTACCACTGGCAGTGGAAAATAATTCTGGTGGTAACAATTGTCCACAAGCGGTAAACCCATATTGACCACCAAATAGAAAATCCCGGTTATGGCCATCTGCAATCTCTTCAGGCTTTGCTGATGGTTTTTCCTCATTCTTGACTCTCTTCCTCAGTACAATGTCAGTAATTTCAGACTGATTTAAGGCAGCTTTTGGATTCTCTGGCTTACAGCTGGATTTTATCACTCAAAATGATACTAATGAGGACTTTCACTTATCGCTCAACCTACAAGCTTATATCTTGCAGCATGCAGGCTATTAATAACAACTGGTATTTATACAGCACCTTCAATGTAGAAAAAAGTCCCAAGGTGCTTCACAGAGGAGTAAGGATAAAAAAAGGGACACTAAGCCCAAGAAAGAGAGATTAGGAGGGGTGGCCAAAAGCTTGGTCAAAGAGGTGAGTCTTAAGGAGGATCTTAAAGGACGAGGGACAAGTGGAAAGGTGGAGGGGTAGAGTGAGGGAATTCATGAGAATGGGGCCTCAGTGGCTCAATACATGGCTGATAATGGTGGGGCAAAGGAAGGGGGGATGCACAAGTGGCCAGAGAGGAATGGAGAGCTTGAGGGTGGTTGGGGGGGTGGGGGGGGAGTTGTAGGGCTGGAGGGGGTTACAGAGATAGGGAGGGGTGAGGCCAGGTAGGGTTAGGAGAGCACTGGACTAATCGAGTCTGAAGGTGACAGAGGTGTGGATAAAGGTTTCTGCGGCAAATGGGCTGAGAGGAGTGGAGATGGGCAATATTACGGAGGTAGAAGTAGAAGATCTTTGTGATGGATAGGTTATGGATTCAGAAACTCAGGTCAGGATCAGAGAGTTGCTTTAACCTGATGAGGCAGTGGCCTCGGAGGGGGATGGAGTGAGTGGCAAGGCCCGAAGGTGATGGTTCCACTGCATCTGTGCTGTCAGTGTGCGTGCCCAACGTGCAGTCTTTGATGAGTCACAATTTCCTTCAGCTCAACATTGGGAAGACTGAAGCCACCGTCTTTGACTCCCTCCACAAATTCTCTATTCTTGCCAACGACTGCATTTCCCATCTTCAGCTACTGTCTTAGACTGAACCAAACTGTTTGCAAACTTGGCATTTTATTTGGTCCTGAGCAAAGCTTCTAATCACATATCCTCTCTATCACAAAGACTGCTTACTTCCACCTTCCATAACATCACCCACTTCCACGCATCTGCCACTGATACTCTCATCCATAACTTTGTCACACCTAGATTCGACTATTCCAATTCTCCCCAGATCAGCCTCCCATTCTTCAGCCTGCAGCTCATCCTAACCTCTGCTTTCTACATTCTATCCCACACCAAATCCCGCTCGCCGTCACCCTTGTCCTTGCTGACCGATGTTGGCTCCCATTCTGCCAACGTCTGAAATTTTAAATTCTCGTCTTTGTTTTTGAATCCCTTTGTAGTCTTGCCCGTCTCTATCTGTCTCACCTCCTCTAGCCCTACAACACTCTCTCAAACTCTCCATTTTTCTGACGCTGGCCTATTTGTGCACTCCCCCCACCCCCCACTTTGTTCATCCCAATATTGGTGATTGTGCCCTCGGCCACCGTGGCCCCGTGCTCTAGAATTTCCACCCTAAGCCTCTCTGCCACTCCACCTCCCTCTTCCCCTTTTGAGACCTTCCTTGAAACTCACTTCTTTGACCAAGCCTTTTTGGCTAGTTTTTGGGTTATTCCTTTGTGACGCGCTTTGAGACCTCTTTCTACATTGAAGGTACTATATAAATACAAGTTCTTGTTCTAGTAACCCAGGGGGTGCAACAATAATCCCCCCTTGTGATCTGAACTGGATATTTGTGTATTTTACATGTATATAACTTCAATATTTTTGAAAGCAGACCGAGAAAGCACTTGATGAGTCAAGGCCAGTAACAAATCGTTAAGCTGCTTTATTTCATATCGAATAAACAGATAGATCAACAGTTACAATCACATTCACATCAAACATTGCAGCTTGTCTTTGAGCACTGATACAAAATAATGAACACGCTAGGCTTCCCCACATCAGTAGATCCTCTTGCTTGACCTCTAAATACTCTACTGCATTGTAACCTTTGCACAGCCTTTGCTGGACTGGTCATGAGAGCACTCTTTTTTTTAAAAAAACCTATCTGGCTGTATCTTTGCCTCTATTTTTATCTCCCTCTGTTCCCAGTGGAAAAGAATCAAAAACCTTCCAACACAATTGGTATGAGGTATTTGTGGATTGCTGAGACAGGCTAATAGATTGCTTATTATGTTACAGTCTGTGAGAAAACATTAGCATTTTAATCACCTATCATCTCTGTACTTTTTTAAAACTTATTTTTAACTTGTGTGACTACACTTTGCTTTACCACAAAATTTCTGTGGAAAAATAGTCAAAGAATTCTGAAATCTGCAATGCACAACTTTTTGCTGTTATCACAGAGGCAGTGAAAACAGAAGGTGAGTCAGTTTAAAGGCTCTAGTAACTGAAGTGCAGGAACCTTATTTTGAGGACTTGACACTGAAGGAGACTTGGATGGGGTAGGCAAACTAATGCAGTGCCAAATACTTGGAGTTTCTACGTGTTCTACCCAAGTGCTGCAATTTTGCATTGGCGATGAGAGATGCCACGTGTGATCTGTGAATCAGCCGTCCCACCCTGCCAGATGAACGAAGAACACTAGTAGTGTGCAACAGCAGAGGGATCTCAAGGTGGGGGGGGGGGGGGGGGGAAGAGAGAAGAATGGATTCCACATTAGAAAAAGCGTACAATCATTTTAATTTCTTGAAGCTTGTGTTCCTCCCATCTTGTCTTGATGTGCACAGGGAAGATATGATACGTAAAACTTACTTGTGGAAAAAAAATCTACCAAGATTTTTTTTTAAACTCTTAGGAAAACAGTATTGATTGGTGTGTGCAGCGGACCTAATACTTTGAAGTGATTCACAGAGTAGCGTTTTGTTCTTTGCAGGCTTGCCCTGAAACTGTGTGGTAACGCTGCATTTTCTTATCTTGTATTTTCTAGGTAACTCCATTCGAATGTAGATCTAATCAAGATTGAGATAGATAGCAATGTATCTCCTTTTATAGACCAATCTAACCCAGTGCTTATGACCTTAGACACAGTAGCGTGAATGTACATAAGTGTTGAAGGAGACATTGTCTTTTTAGCTCTATCCACATAGTTTGTATTTCAAAACAAATCCCTCCCAACCCACCCTTGAACTCACGAGCCTGAATAAATGCACACGGATCTGGAAGAACAAAAATTCTTTCTCCCCATCTAACGGTGGTATTTCTGCTAGGATTTGCTTTCATGGGGGCCAGCTAGCCCTCCAGTAACTCTCCTAAGTGTCTTCCTTCACAAGTAAGCGTTGGCTGTGAATGTCGGCCGGTTATTTGGCCATGGGAGACATCACAAGAGAGCCTGATCCTGCCCTCACCCACACGCTTCCACTTTCCGTCGTCAGCCTCACCAGTGCGTTATTGAAGATCAGCTAACTCGGCGCACACCCGGGTTTGAACCTAATGGCCCAGCATCACATCATGTGCATCTATCTATTTAACCATCAGACGGATCGGATGTAAGATCTTTGTGTGATGGCTCTCTGTGATCTTTTGCAGTAATTCTGTCAAAATGTTTAGGAATGAGGGTGGCTGCCTCTTTTAAAATATTGCAGAATTTTTTAAAAAAAAAACAATGTGGGCAAACCAAAAGTTAGAAAAACATGTTGGGCTGTTGAATGGAGTGCTGAAGGCCAACGCTGCACCATTCCCTTACTACCGGGCACGGTAACATAGTGGTTATGTTACTGGACTAGTAATCCAGAGGTCCTGGACTAATAATCTGGAGTCATGAATTCAAATCCCACCATGGCAGCTGGGGAATTTAAACTCAATTAATTAAATAAAATCTGGAATAAAAAAATTAGTATCAGTAACCAGTAATGGTGGCCATGAAACTATCGTTTTGTCGTAAAAACCCATCTGGTTCACGAATGTCCTTTTACGGAAGGAAACCTGCCATCCTTACTCGGTCTGGCCTATATGTGACTCCAGACCTACAGCAATGTGGTTGATTCCTAACTGCCCTCTGAAATGGCCTAGCAAGCCACTCAGTTGTACAATCTCACTACAAAAAGTCATACTAAGAATAAAACCGGACGGACCACTAGGCACCGGACACGACAAAGGCAAACCAAGCCCAATCGACAGTGCAGAGGACTTTGCAGGAACATCTGGGGACTTGTGCCAAAATTGGGAGAGCTGTCCCACAGACTAGTCAAGCAACATGCTGACATAGCCATACTCACAGAATCATACCTTTCAGCCAATGTCCCAGACTCTTCCATCACCATCCCTGGGTATGCCTGGCCCACCAGCAGGACAGACCCACCAGAGGTGGCGATACAGTAATATACAGTCAGGAGGGAGCGGCCCTCGGAGTCCTCAACATTGACTCCAGACCTCATGAAATCTCATGGCATCAGGTCAAACATGGCCAAGGAAACCTCCTGCTGATTACCACCTACTGCCCTCCCTCAGCTGATGAATCAGTCCTCCTCCATGTTGAAGCACTGAGTGTAGCAAGGGCACAGAACTCCGGGTGGGGGACTTCAGTGTCCATCAACAAGAGTGGCTCGGTAGCACCACTACCGACCGAGCTGGCCGAGTCCTGAAGGATATAGCTGCCAGACTGGGCCTGCAGCAGGTGGTGAGCAAACTAACACGAGGGAAAAACCTACTTGACCTTGTCCTCACCAATCTACCTGTCGCAGATGCATCTGTCCATGACAGTATTGGTAGGAGTGACCACCTCACAGTCCTTGTGGAGATGAAGTCCCATCTTCACACTGAGGACATCATCCAATGTGTTGTGTGGCACTACCACCGTGCTAAATGGAATAGATTCAGAACAGATCTAGCAGCTCAAAACTGGGCATCCATGAGGCACTGTGGGCCATCAGCAGCAGCAGAATTGTATTCCAGCACAATCTGTAACCTCATGGCCCAGCATATTCCTCACTCTACCATTACCAACAAGCCAGGGGATCAACCCTGGTTCAATAAGGAGTGTAGAAGAGCATGCCAGGAGCAGTACCAGGCGTACTTAAAAATGAGGTGACAACCTGGTGAAGCTACAACACAGAAGCAACATGCTATAGACAGAGCTAAGCGATTCCACAACCAATGGATCAGATCAAAACTCTGCAGTCCTGCCACATCCAGTCGTGAATGGTGGTGGACAATTAAACAACTAACGGGAGGAGGAGGCTCTGTAAACATCCCCATCCTCAATGATGGCGGAGTCCAGCACATGAGTGCAAAAGACAAGCCTGAAACGTTTGCAACCATCTTCAGCCAGAAGTGCCGAGTGGATGAACCGTCTCGGCCTCCTCCCGATATCCCCACCATCACAGAAGCCAGTCTTCGGCCAATTCGATTCACTCCACGTGATATCAAGAAACTGCTGAGTGTATGGATGCAACAAAAGCTATGGGCCCCGACAACATCCCGGCTGTAGTGCTGAAGACTTGTGCTCCAGAACTAGCTGCGCCTCTAGCCAAACTGTTCCAGTACAGCTACAACACTGGCATCTACCCGACAATGTGGAAAATTGCACAGGTATGTCCTGTCCACAAAAAGAGGACAAATCCAATCCTGCCAATTGCTGCCCCATCAGTCTACTCTCAATCATCAGCAGTGATGGAAGGTGTCGTCGACAGTGCTATCAAGCGGCACTTACTCACCAATAACGTGCTCACCGATGCTCAGTTTGGGTTCCACCAGGACCTCTCGGCTCCAGACCTCATTACAGCCTTGGTCCAAACATGGACAAAAGAGCTGAATTCCAGAGGTGAGGTGAGAGTGACTGCCCTTGACATCAAGGCAGCATTTGACTGAGTGTGGCACCAAGGCGCCCTAGTAAAATTGAAGTCAATGGGAATCAGAGGGAAAACTCTCCAGGGCTGGAGTCATACCTAGCACAAAGGAAGATGGTAGTGGTTGTTGGACGCCAATCATCTCAGCCCCAGCACATTGCTGCAGGAGTTCCTCAGGGCAGTGTCCTAGGCCCAAACATCTTCAGCTGCTTCACCAATGACCTTCCCTCCATCATAAGGTCAGAAATGGGGATGTTCACTGATGATTGCTCAGTGTTGAGTTCCATTCGCAACCCCTCAGATAATGAAGCAGTCCGTGCCTGCATGCAGCAATACCTGGACAACATCCAGGCTTGAGCTGATAAGTGGCAAGTAACATTTGTGCCAGACAAGTGCCAGGCAATGACCATCTCCAACAAGAGAGAGTCTAACCACTTCCCCTTGACATTCAACAGCATTACCATCGCCGAATCCCCCACCATCAACTTCCTGGGGGTCACCATTGACCAGAAACTTAAATACTGTGGCTACAAGAGCAGGTCAGATGCTGGGTATTCTGCAATGAGTGACTCGCCTCCTGACTCCCAAAAGCCTTTCCACCATCTGCAAGGCACAAGTCAGGAGTGTGATGGAATACTCTCCACTTGCCTGATGAGTGCAGCTCTAACAACATTCAAGAAGCTCGACACCATCCAGGACAAAGCAGCCCGCTTGATTGGCACCCCATCCACCACCCTAAACATTTACTCCCTTCACCACCGGCGCACCGTGGCTGCAGTGTATACCATCTAGTGGATGCACTGCAGCAACTCGCCAAGGCTTCTTCGAGAGCAGTTCCCAACCCGCGACCTCTACCACCTAGAAGGACAAGAGCAGCAGGCACATGGGAACAACACCACCTGCACGTTCCCCTCCAAGTCACACACCATCCCGACTTGGAAATATATCGCCGTTCCTTCAACGTTGCTGGGTCAAAATCCTGGAACTCCCTACCTAACAGCACTGTAGGAGAACCTTCACCACACAGACTGCAGCGGTTCATGAAGGCGGCTCACTGCCACCTTCTCAAGGGCAATTAGGGATGGGCAATAAATGCTGGCTTTGCCAGCGGCACATACATCCCATGAATGAGTTTTAAAAAAAACAGAATTGATGCTTGTAGGTTGGCTCCCAGGGATGAATTTACCTCTCTCGGATGGATCAGCTGAAGGTGGAGAAGGGGCGGCTGGATGGGAAGAGCCTTATCTTTTTGCTTCACTCATATTTACCTCCTGAGGCGGTTGCCAAGTGATAGCAATGATGAGGGGTTTGTGGTGATGTCCACGGCTCGACCACCTCACTTTCTGAGTTGTGGATCCAGGACTCTTACCGTGGAGAGAAAGAACACGAACAAAGAAAGTGGAAACTTTTTCCGCCCTCACTGTTGCTGATAACTCTTTAAAAGATCATTACTCATTTAACCATTGATGTAAAAAAAATACAATGCAAATATAGAGTATATATTATGGGCTGATTCACATTCCTGGCTTGTGCCTCACTATTATTCGTACTTTTGAAGTCTCATTCTCATAGGGAGCGTATGACAGGACAACAGTCTGATACTTCTGATTGCATCTGGTAGACTATAGCCTTGTCGGGTAACAAGAAACTGGCCAGCTGGTTAAGGCAGTGAATAGTGGATTTGTACAGTCCTGAAAAATTCTGGAATTGGTCCCCAGCCAGTGCTGAGTCAGTTGCCCTTTCCAGGAGTGCTGCAATTGATGTCTGTGCCTTTGGATAGGGAGCAGGATGTTGGCCATGATTCCTGTTGCCAGTCGATAACCAGCAACCCCTGCTAGAACTCCCTGTATAAAAAACGTAGGGTGAACAGCCTGCAAAAACTCACTGTCAAAGGACGCACACAAATAATAGCCACTTAGATAAGGTACCAGAGGGGAATCCTTGCTTGTAGAAACATACCAGTACGAGGCTTCAGGAGAGAAGGAGTTGGTGGGGGGTGGGGGGGTAGACCCCACAACTGGACGTCAGCAGCTACTTCTGTGTGACAGTTTGAACTGTTTTAGAGCCAATGGATTGATATTGTACAGAGGACCACATGCAGTTTTTTTAAAAAAAAACACTCATGGTGAACTCCAGTGCAGTACTGAGGGAGCGCTGCACTGTCGGAGATGCCGTCTTTCAGACAAGAAGTTTAAACCAAGGCCCCTTCAGGCGGATATAAAGATCCCCTGGCACTATTCGAAGAAGAGCCGGGGAGTTCTCCCTGGTGTCCTGGTAAACATTTATTCCTCAACCAACACCACTAAAACACATTACCTGGTCATTTATCTCATTGCTGTTTGTGGGGCCTTGGTGTGCACAAATTGGCTGCCACATTTGCCTACATTACAATAGTGCCTACACTTCAAAAGTACTTCATTGGCTGTGAAGCGCTTTGGGGTGAACTGAGGACCTGAAAGGTGCTGTATATATTCCTAAATTTGTTCATTCTTAATCTGAAACCTCGCACAGTTATAACAGCGTTTCTACTTGCTTTAATGACATGCTGGATGTTAAGCCTTGATCTCCACCAGGGCGAATGATGCATCACAGCTCTGCATCTGTCTGCTCCCTCCACCTTAGGCTGGGTGGATGCCGGTGACAGAGAGAGCCTATTTTCAATATGTGGAGCAGAGAGACTGGGTGCAACACTGTTTGTCTCTGTTTGTCATGCTGTGTGAAAAGCTGTGGGCCTATCTCCATACATTTACTTCACTGATAACGGTGGCCTTAACCTGACAGCACACTCATAGACCCACAAAAAGGTGAGTCTATGATATTTTTAGCACCTTAAACCTCAGTTCATTTATTCTTAGGAGAGCAGCTAATGGCCAGTTTTTTCCTCCCTGGCCAAGTGGCATAGGGATCACTTGCCACCTCTGCTTACCATAGACCGAGGTCGATTGCAGGGCTCTTTTGTAGTGTACAAATTAATTGTTCACTGCTTTAACCAGCTGTCCAGTTTCTTGTTATCTGACAGGGCTACAGTAATAGTAAATAACATAGGAACAGAAATAGGCCATTCAGCCCCTCGGGCCTGCTCCACCATTAAATTAGATCATGGCAGATCTGCACCTCAATTTAATTTTTCCGCCAATGCTCCATATCCCGTGATACCCTCCCCTAACAAAATTTCTATCTATCTCAGTCTTGAAAGCTCCAATTGTCCCCGAGCATCCACAGCCTTTTTGGAGGTGGGAGGGGAGGAGAGGAGAGTTCCAAATTTCCACTGCCCTTTGTGTGAAAAAAGTGCTTCCTGATTTCACTCCTAAATGGCCTCGCTATAATTTTAAGATTATGTCCCCCTCATTCTTGAATCCCCCACCAGAGGAAATAGTGGAAAAAAGAAGCCGTGAGGCTTTCCCTTATAATGCTAAAGTAGTATATTATATTAATGATTTGGATGAGAATTTAGGAGGCATGGTTAGTAAGTTTGCAGATGACACCAAGATTGGTGGCATTGTGGACAGTGAAGAAGGTTATCTGGGATTGCAACGGGATCTTGATCAATTGGGCCAGTGGGCCGATGAATGGCAGATGGAGTTTAATTTAGATAAATGTGAGGTGATGCATTTTGGTAGATCGAATCGGGCCAGGACCTACTCCGTTAATGGTAGGGCGTTGGGGAGAGTTATAGAACAAAGAGATCTAGGAGTACAGATTCATAGCTCCTTGAAAGTGGAGTCACAGGTGGATAGGGTGGTGAAGAAGGCATTCGGCATGCTTGGTTTCATTGGTCAGAACATTGAATGCAGGAGTTGGGATGTCTTGTTGAAGTTGTACAGGGCATTGGTGAGGCCACACTTGGAGTACTGTGTACAGTTCTGGTCACCCTATTATAGAAAGGATATTATTAAACTAGAAAGAGTGCAGAAAAGATTTACTAGGATGCTACCAGGACTTGATGGTTTGACTTACAGGGAGAGGTTAGACAGACTGGGACTTTTTTCCCTGGAGAGTAGGAGGTGAAGGGGTGATCTTATAGAAGTCTATAAAATAATGAGGGGCATAGATAAGGTCGATAGTCAAAATCTTTTCCCAAAGGTAGGGGAGTCTATAACGAGGGGGCATAGATTTAAGGTGAGAGGGGAGAGATACAAAAGGGTCCAGAGGGGCAATTTTTTCACTCAAAGGGTGGTGAGTGTCTGGAACGAGCTGCCAGAGGCAGTAGTAGAGGCAGGTACAATTTTGTCTTTTAAAAAGCATTTGGACAGTTACATGGGTAAGATGGGTATAGAGGGATATGGGCCAAGTGCAGGCAATTGGGACTAGCTTAGTGGTATAAACTGGGCGACATGGACATGTTGGGCCGAAGGGCCTGTTTCCATGTTGTAACTTCTATGATTCTATGATTCTAGTGCATGGTTTCTGCAGAGGATTGAGGCTGGGTGGAGCTTGATGTGATCAACCTTAGGAACTCTGGTGGGGGAGTCCAGAACGAGGAGGCATTGAAAATTAGGGCTAGGTCGTTCGGGGTGAAGTCAGCAAGCACTTCTTCATACAAAGGGTAGTGGAAGTCTGGAACTCTCTCCTCCAAAAAGCCGTTGAGGCTTGGGGTCAGTGAAAAATTGAAAATTTCAAAACCCTGCAGTTTTGCTCTGCTGTGCAAGAGGCAACAGGAAGCAAAGCATTAGACATTCTTAGTACTGCTGTACCATCAATGACTCCCCATGTTTGCCAATGGTTACACTCCTATTGTGTAAAAATGCTTGTAAATAACTGACTGTTCCTCTTTTGATGTTCATCAGGCCGATTCTTACAGG
This sequence comes from Heptranchias perlo, assembly GCF_035084215.1. Taxonomy (NCBI): domain Eukaryota; kingdom Metazoa; phylum Chordata; class Chondrichthyes; order Hexanchiformes; family Hexanchidae; genus Heptranchias; species Heptranchias perlo. Next base: position 11,182,739 of record NC_090347.1, on the reverse strand, counting down.
ACCTCACTAGTTTGTGTCAACTTGCATGAAACATCCCATCATTTCCAATCAGCCTACTTTTTTTTTCTGTTATTGTCTCCAGTTCTGCCAATGTGGGATCTTGCATCAAGTTGATTGGAGACAATTTTTTCAGTTACTTGTGACTGGCTATTTACTGCCTTAATCTTGGTGAACTCCTAGCGATGATTATCGATCAAACTGGTGAAACAGAGTGAATGATCCCATTATTTCGGCATCACCTTGTACTTTTAGGGCTCCATGTTCAGTGATTGGCTTTGTTTGGGGCAATTGGTCGTGATCTGTTTTTGTTCCTCTTTCAGTGTTTTGCTGTTTCTTTCTAGACCCTAGTTCTGTCAAATTAATATAGTTTGTGTTTAATAAATTAGGGTTGGACCAGTGCTGGTGGTTGATTTGGTATAAAGAAAGCACCAGATGAACACCGCATGGATAATTAGAAAGGAAATGGGCCTAAAGATTACTGTTTAATCCATGGGGCACATGAGTAACTGAACATGGCTTCAGTTGTGCTTATTAAACCTCTTATGAACCAGCTCACTGTTTGTGAGCGAGTGAAAACCACATGAGCAAGAGTTACTGGACAGTCAGACATTACCAGTCCTTGTGGAATCTCTGTGGTGCTGTTTTGCCGATGACTTATACCTGACTGTCTTGTCTTTTAAGCACAGTGGTGAAAGTAAACCTCAAAATTCCACATCGATTTGATGTGTGCCAGTGACCTTTTGACCGCATGTCCCAGGTAACCAACCTGTTGTTAATTCCTTGATCCAATTAGGCCTGTTACCAACAAATACACTGCAAATAGTATTTGACCATAGATTATGGAGCTTGTTTTACTGTTTATTAGTAAACCCAACTGAAGACTTTTTTTGACAGGTTTGAGTTCTGAAGTACCTCCGTAATTTTTTTTAAAAAAAAACAATTTTTAAAATTATCCAGTAGCAGGAACGTATTTGATTTAATTTTCTAAGCTAAAACTAGTTTTGTGAAAGCATTATTAAAGCAGAAAAGGCTGGATAGCCCCCAGCCAGTCAGCCAACACCTGAAAGAGGTCATTGTTTTGGGTTCTCTTTCAGATGCTGACCAGGGCGGCCTGCTGTTCACTTCTAGCACTTTCAGTGTTGTACTTCAGACTATCAACATTGGCTGTTGTTCCATTGAACATTTTAGACAAGTGGCCTCAATCATTTAACCAGCCTGCATCCTGGCTTCGCCTGGGTTAAGACAAGGAATTTTCCAGTACAGGATTTTGACATGTGTAATTTGGTCAATTTTATTTCCATCTCTAGTAACTGCCTCCTAGCTGCTGACTATATAGTGAAAATGTTGAAGTGAGTTGGAACTTTAACAGAGGACGAGCCACAATCTGACTATGTTTTGCAATGTACTGTCTTGCAAATCCTGAGCATTCTTGTGAAATTACTGTATGACAAACCATTGATGTTTTCGCAACGTGTTGTCTCCAGCAAAGTGATATTTAAAGTAAGATGATCACAGATTTTCCCAGCTCAATGGGCTCTGGACCGTTTAACAACAGCCGATACCACACCCAGCAGACCCACTGTAGGATGCTGTGTAACTTACGTTACTGGAGCAGGTTAGGAGACTTAAAATAGGGGTTCTCTAAAGTGGTAAATATTGTGCAAAAGTGAGGATGTTTCCTACTAGAGGGTATTGTGATTTTCTTTTTCATAAGAACGTAAGAAATAGGAGCGGGAGTGGGCCACATGGCCCCTCGAGCCTGCTCCTCCAGCCCAGGACCCTGAAAGGCCCAGCGACGCACCATTTAACCTGGATAAACAGCCAGTCACCACCCCCTTCACAATGTCTGGAATGACACATTTGTCTATCACTGTACCCCATGCTACTTGGGAAATGTAGCCAGGGCTGCAGGACACACACACACACAGTGGCAGAAAGCAAAATACTTCAGATGCTGGAAATCTTGAAATAAAATGCTGGAAACACTCTGCAGGTCAGGCAGCATCTGTGGAGTGAGGGAGGTAGGGTTAACGCTTCGGGTCGATGACCTTTCGTTAGAACCCAGACACAATGGCAGCCTGCCTTCATACAAAATGGCGGCCCCGATGGAGTATCAGGAGCATTACTGAACTTTTCCTTGAAAAATGTATATACTTTTAAAGTTGTTGGTATCATAGTTTCTGTTGTTTCTCCCATCAACGGCGTCTAAGAAAGGCACCTGTTCTTCAATATTGAAGAAAACGCCTTCTTGCCTTTGCTGTAGATATAAACTGAGCCCAATTGTCTTGTGCAATACCGCAGCCCATACCACACCACAGTAAACTGTCTAAACAACCCATAGTATTTTGAAACAATAGATAACATCTGTTTAGCAGTACTTTGTGTGAAGTACGTACAGAGAATGCCATAAAGTGTTAATCACCCTGTCCTTCTGGTATAGTGACTCATGAAGGGGCCAAAGGCATGGCCTGCCAGGAAGGAGAAATCCTGTTTCTCTAAATATGTGGGAAAGCGATGTGAACTGTCCTTCCCAGCAAGTATTAAACACTTACGCAAACTTGCTGGAAGTAACGATGAGTAAAAAAAAGAAGCAAATTTGTCACTTGTGAAATGAATGCTCCAGGCAAGATTCCTGCCTTGTCCTGGAGTACTCCTCATCTGTAAAAGGCATCCTGCATCTGGCCGCCAAGCCACTGAAAGCAGTGCCAAGTGTGAGGCACTTGGAGCTGAGGCTCAGTCAAGAAATACCACTGTTTCCCTGCCAAAGTGTAACGTGCCATTCTTTTTGGGTTGCAGTACAACTCAACAAAACAAAAAGATAAATCACACCTGGGTAGGGGTTACCAACTCTCGGACATTTTCCTGGAGGTCTGATCACATGTCCTCTGATCATGTGATGCCCAGTCACGTAACACCTGTCCGCAGTTTGGACAAAATACCAGCGGTGAGGAAGTTGCAGACGCGCTAGTCATAATTTTCCAAAGCTCTCTAGATTCAGGAATTGGGTACTTGGTTTGGAAAATTTCAAATGCCACTCCATTATTTAAGAAGGGAGGGTGGGAGAAACCAGGTAACTACAGACCTGTCAGTTTAACATCAGTTGTGAGGAAGTTACTGGAATCTGTCATCAGAGATAGAGTCACTGGACAAGAATTAGTTGGTCAAAGAGAGCCTGCGTAGATTTCTGAAAGTTGGGTCATGTGTGACTAATCTAGTTGAATTTATTGAGGATGTCACTAGCATAGTGAATAGGAGAATGTCTATGTATGTTGTCTATATGGACTTCCCGAAGGCATTTGATAAGGTTCTGCACGAGAGATTATTGACAAAAATGAAAGTGCATGGAATTGGAGATAACCTTGTGACATGAGTTGGTAATAGGTTGGGAGGTAGGAGACAGAGGGTAGGGATAAAGGGAATGTACTCCAACTGGCTGGATGTGACAAGTCATGTTCCCCAGAGATCTTCTGGGGCCTCAGCTTTTCACCATATACGTAAATGACTTGGATGAAGACATAGGGAGTGTTATATCGAGTGTGCAGATGACACTATGTTAGGAGACACAGTAAGCTGTGTAGATGAGAAAAGGCAGTTACAAAGGGACATGGACAGACTAGGAGAGTTGGCGAAACTATAGCAGATGGAGTTCAATGTGAGGAAATGTGATGTCATCCACATTGGATCCAAGAAAGACAAATTGGAATATTTTCTTAATAGTGAGAGACTAGGAGCTGTGGAGGAGCAAAGGGATTTAAGTGTCCATGTACACAAATCACTAAAAGCTATTGCACAGGTACAAAAGTAACCAAAGAGGCTAATGGAATGTCGGCCTTTATCTCAAGGGGGTTGGAATATAAAAGTGAGGAAGTGATATTTCAGTTGTACAGAACCTTGGTCAGACCCCATCTGGAAGTCTACATTCAGTTTTGGGCACTGAACCTCAGGAAGGATATATTGGCCTTGGAGGGGGTGCAGTGCTGATTCACCAGAATGATACCAGGGCTTGAGGGGTTAAATTAGGAGGCCAGGTTACATAAACTTGGTTTGCATTGCCTGAGTTTATAGGTTTGGGAGTGATCTAATCGAGGTATTTAAAATGATAAAGGGATTCAATAGGATAAATACAGAGAAACTATTTTCTCTGGTGGGGGAATCTAGACCAAGGTGGCATAATCTTAAAATTACAGCTAGGCTATTTAGGAATGAAATCCGGAAGCACTTTTTTACACAAAGGGTAGTGGAAATCTGGAAGAATTTCCCCAAAAAGCTGTGGATGCTGGATCTGTGGAAATTTTTAGGACCGAGAACGATAGATTTTTATTAGGTATTAATAGCTATGGATCAAAGGGGGGTAAATGGAGTTGAGGTACAGATCAGTCACGATGTAATTGAACGGCAGAACAGGCTCGAGGGGCTGAATGGCCCACTCCTGTTGCTATGTTCCTATGTGATTGCATTTACCTTATAAAGATTGGGTTCCTCTGTAGTTGAGTATCTTTGCTTGTGATTTTGAGCTAGTAGTTGTCACGGGAGAGGCTCTGAGAATGAGAAGGCAGGCAAAGAAAGCACACAGATACCAGCCACAGGTCCAAAGCTCTAGCTTTCTCCCTGGTTACTAACACCAGTGACTTAATGGCTTTAAGAACATTTGATTTGAAAGATTTTACACCGGTAAACAAATTTCACACTTTGCTAATAGTAGTGCCACTGATCTAACATTTGTAAACAATTTTACAACACCAAGTTATAGTCCAGCAATTTTATTTTAAATTCACAAGCTTTCGGAGATTTTCTCCTTCCTCAGGCAAACATTTGCCTGAGGAAGGAGAAAATCTCCGAAAGCTTGTGAATTTAAAATAAAATTGCTGGACTATAACTTGGTGTTGTAAAATTGTTTACAATTGTCAACCCCAGTCCATCACCGGCATCTCCACATCATGATCTAACATTGACCATTGTTTACGTGCGTTTGGTCAAGCTGCAGTGTTACAATCCATTGAAAGAATGTGGTCTGATCAGATTTCATACTGACTAATTAAGAAAGCACTAACCACTCATGAAGGGCAGAATGATGTACATTATTCTTACATTTTCAAGTCCTCCTGTTTCTCTCGGGACTCATCCTGGCGCTGGGGCGAGAACGGGCGACCCCTCTTGCTACCCGCGCGCGCTTTCCTTGGTTCACGAGGCTGGTGACGTCAGTTCAACGAAACAGGTTCGTTGAAAGAAGTGGCTTTTTGTGGATTGGGGAGTTCTTTTCCCAGCGTCCATTGCGGCAGAGAACCCCCTTCTATTCCTGGGGTTGAATGCCGTACACGCACATGCGGGTGCAATACTGAATGTGACAGGCCCGAGAGAATTTGGGGACAGGAGTGTGAGGGGACACGTTTCTGATCCCAAATCTGTTTAATTGAGTGAAAGTTCCAGATACAACAATCACCAGGCGAGCTCTGCTGACTTTTGCATATTTTTCTCCCGAGATGCTTGCAGCGGTGCCCGGGACATCAATCTTCAATTCCAGGAGACTCCCGGACAATCCTTGAGATGTTGACAACCTGACACCTGAGCTTGATGGTTCTGGTCAGCGCTCAGTTTGGAGTAGTGGGATGGTGCTCGAGACTAGGAATGATGTTTGTTTATGCCCCCAACAATCGCGACCCCTCACAGACAGGCCCGCTACCCCACCCGTTGGCCTCTGCTAGCTTGAGGACCCTGTGTCTACTGCAGCCTCTTCCTGTGTTTTTAAGAAAATAGGTGGGAGGGAGAGACCAAAGGAGATAGACTTGCAACTACACAAATAGGAAAAACGAGCCCACCACACTCATGGATCAACCAAATGATAACTACAGTTACTGAAGCATTGGTCACGCCTAATGCTAAAGTGTGAAACATCTACGTTAGGCAAACAGAGACAGAAAGGGTTCAAATGGAGATGTTCCTATTGGATACTGAGTATTGCCTTCCCTCCTTCATAAGAATCAAACATTGGTAATTCTGAGGAACTTTAGCATGCTTTTGCTTATTTTGGTCTTTATTTCTTTACATGTTCATTTCAAGTGCTTGTGATCTTATCTGAAGAAGGCGTTTCGAAGAAGCTGCTGCTCCCAGCAGTGTGAGAACATTGAACTGAAGTGACCAGTTTAAGACTGTGTGCATGGATATTTATTCAATGCCCTCAAACTGATGGGGCCTGGAACTCCTCCAACCAGTTCACCTAAAACAAAAGGAAAGGAACTATATACGTCATAAAGTAACTTTGTTTTTTAAAGAACTTGCATTTTCACAGCACCTTATCACATCCTCTCAAAGCACTTTACAACCAATGGATTTGTTTTGAAGTGCAGTCACTATTGTTATATACCGGTACCTGTGGCAGCCAATTGAGCAGAGCAAATTAAATGACCAATTAATCTGTTTGGTTATAACCAGTCTACTGCCCTCCCCAAGAGCTGTGATAGTGGCTCGTTCGTCAACATTAGATTGGATGGCCATTTCTATTCTGGTGGTTATAAGAGAGGCAGGACCGTAAAGAAAGCTGAGTGAATGATATGTGAATAATAAGATTGTTCCAGATCATGAAACAAGATTTTTACGGGATAGTCTCAAAGTTTCTCGCTGCTTTCAGACAGCAGGTTCTAGTAATGGTTCTGCTGATGCCATTTACAGCTCCTCTGGTCACTTCAGTTTGGAATGAAGTATGCTCAAAGAGAGGGACGATGCAGACATTGTAGTTAAGGGGGAAGAGTGCAAAATATTGGATGGGATAAACATAGTGAGAGAGGAAGTATTTAGGGGATTAGCATCTTTGAAAACAGATAAATCACCAGGGCCGTATGAAATGTATCCCAGGCTGTTAAAGAAGCAAGGGAGGAAATAGCGGAGGTTCTGACCATCATTTTCCAATCCTCACTGGATACAGGCGTGGTGCCGGAGGATTGGAGGACTACTAACATTGTACCGTTGTTTAAAAAGGGAGCAAGGGACAGACCGAGTAATTACAGGCCTGTCAGTCTAACCACAGTGGTGGGCAAATTATTGGAATCAATTCTGAGGGACAGAATAAACCGTCACTTAGAAAGGCACGGAGTAATCAAGGACAGTCAACATGGATTTGTTAAGGGAAGGTCGTGTCTGACTAACTTGATTGAATTTGTGAGGAAGTAACAAGGAGGGTCGATGAGGGTAGTGCATTTGATGTAGTCTACGTGGATTTTAGGAAGGCTTTTGACAAGGCCCCACATGGCAGACTGGTCAAAAAAGTACAAGCCCATGGGATCCAAGGGAGAGCGGCAAGTTGGATCCAAAATTGGCTCAATGGCAGGAAGCAAAGGGTAACGGTCGACGGGTGTTTTTGTGACTGGAAGGCTGTTTCCAGTGGGGTTCCGCAGGGCTCAGTACTAGGTCCCTTGCTTTTTGTGGTATATATTAATGATTTGGACTTAAATGTAGGGGGCATGATTAAGAAGTTTGCAGATGATACAAAAATTGGCCATGTGGTTGATAGTGAGGAGGAAAGCTGTAGACTGCAGGAAGATATCATTGGACTGGTCAGGTGGGCAGAAAAGTGGCAAATGCAATTCAATCTGGAGAAGTGTTGAGGTAATGCATTTGGGGAAAGCAAACAAGGCAAGGGAATACACAATAAATGGGAGGATACTGAGAGATGTAGAGGAACAGAGCGACCTTGGAGTGCATGTCCTGCTACCTTCAGGGATCTGTGGACAGGTAGATAAGGTGGTTAAGAAGGCATATGGGATACTTTCCTTTATTAACCGAGGCATAGAATATAAGAGCAGGGAAGTTATGCTGGAACTGTATAAAACATAGGTTAGGCCACAGCTTGAGTACTGTGTACAGTTCTGGTCACCACATCACAGGAAGGATGTAATTGCACTAGAGAGTGTACAGAGGAGATTTACAAGGATGTTGCCAGGACTGGAGAATTTTAGCAATGAGGAAAGATTGGATAGGCTGGGGTTGTTCTCTTTGGAACAGAGGATGCTGAGGGGTGATTTAATTGAGATGTACAAAATTATGAGGGGCCTAGATGGAGTGGATCGGAAGGACGTGAAAGTAGGGTTGAGGTCACAATCAGATCAGCCATGATCTTATCAAATGGCAGAGCAGGCTCGAGGGGCCGAATGGCCTACTCCTGCTCTTAATTCGTATGTTTGTATGACCTATTTCCCTTAGCAGAGAGGTCAATAACTGGGGGGGGCAAAGATTTAAAGTAATTGGTAGAAGGATTAGACAGGAGCTGAGGAAAAATGTTTTCACCCAGAGGGTGGTGGGGGTCTGGAACTCACTGTCTGAAAGGGTGGTAGAGGCAGAAACCCTCAACTCATTTAAAAAGTACCTGGATGTGCACCTGAAGTGCCGTGACCTACAGGGCTACGGACCAAGTGCTGGACAGTGGGATAAGGCTGGGTGGCTCGTTTTTGGCCGGCGCGGACACGCAAGTCTCCCTCTCGATTAAAACTGGTCTGTGTGCAATCATAACTGGCTCTGGAGTCTGTAATGTTTTTAGTAGTCTGTTATGCACGTGTTACTGAAACATTCAAGTATTACAAGACACAGAGCAGCTGCAGTGCACCTTTGAATGCTCCAGCAATGAGTCAGGAAATAGCTGTCATTGGTTGACATTTGTAGATGTTGTGTAAATACAGTGTGTACCCTGGGGCCAAGGGAGTGGCTCATGTATTTCTTGATGTTCAAAATAAAAGGATTGAGGACATGATTCAGTAAATTGTACAACAGTTAATGTAGCATTGACGTGTGGGAAATCAACTATTGTAATTTTTCAGGACATTTTCACCATTTTGTCAAAGGCCATGGAAGCGATAGGGAGATCATAATCAGAGTCAAACCCAATCTTGCTGTAAAAACAGAAAATACTGGAAACACTCAGCAGGTCAGCTTGCGTTTTTGGAGAGAACAGCTGAGTTAGTGTTTGGGGTATGGATCCTTTGTCATAATTCAGTGTTCCTCTAACCATTGCTTTCGCTGCTTCATGAAATCCACGCTCTCCACCGCACACCGCCACATGCATACTCTCAACCTCTCTCTTCAGTAGCAGAGTCACAAATCATCCGTCCTCAGCTTCATCCCCCTGTACCACCATCTCAAGAAATCCCGGGCTCAGTATAATTCTGAGCTCTTCTTCCGCCGCCTTTGCCTCCGTGCCTACTTTTCCAGCCACAAGGCTTCCTTCCGCACATCTGACTCGTCCTCCTGTCTTCAGCCTCCCTGGACCCCTCACTCTGGCCTCCTACACTTTGTTGATTTTTATTTTAATCAAGAACTGCCAGCGTGATCTTGGCCGTGCCTGTTTCTCCACTCCGCTCTCTTGCTTTAATCTATCTCCCTCTGAACTTGCAGCGTTCCGTTCTCTCAGGTTCAATCCCTGTGAGGACCCTGTGAACCCTCCGCTCAACCGGTCCCCCATCCATCGCCACCCTCCTCCGCCTGGCTGAACTTGTTCTCACATTGATCAGCTTTTCTTTTAACTCCATTCATTTTCTCCAGATAATGTGGGAACCTGCATGGGTCCAATGCCTGGCTTTTTGTATTGAACACTCTTTTTGTTCCAGTACGACTCAGGCCTTCTCCTTGCCTTTTTTTTCCATTATATTGATGACTTTGTTGGTGCGACTTCCTACCTCGATATAGAGAATTTAATTAATTTTGCTTCAAAGTTCCACCCCTCCCTTACTTTTGCATGGTCCATTGCTGACTCTTCCTTTCCCTTGCTGGATTTCTCTCTCTATCTCTAGGGATGGGCTTAATACAAAAAAAACCAACTTTGACAAAGGGTCCACTCCCAAAACGTTAATTCACCTGTTCCCTCTACAGACGCTGCCTGACCTGCGGAGTGTCTCCAGCATTTTCTGTGTTTGTTTCAGATTTCCAGCATCTACGGTTTCTTGTTCTTTGTCCAGTCCTGTTGCAGGCACTCCTATTAAAGATCACTGAATACCAGTCAGGAGTGGGAATCTGAATTTACTTTCCTTTCCTAACCTGAGGATCGTAAAGCCAATTGTGGCCACTACCCTGCCAGTAACCAGCAAAGATGTCCATGTCTGTGTGGCTCAGTATGAAATCTAACAGCTACATGAGGCTTTTAAAGACTTTAGAGGTGTAAGTGTCAGCTTGCTCAGTTGATAGCAACTCTTGCCTTTGAGTCAGAAGGTCATGGGCTCAAGTCCATTCCAACCTATTGAGCACATTATATAGTTTGAGACTTCCGTGCAGCACTAAGGCAGTGACCACAAGTGGAAATAAATGCCGAGAATCGACATCGACATGCGAGGAGAAGGAAGGATACGGGGAGTCGTCAAAAAAGAGAGGAAGAAGCAGAACAGAGACTAGACTGGAACCGTCATTCCTACTTCTGATTGTCTGCGTTCTGGAGTTCAGGACGTACCAGTACAATTACGCTTTGTTTTGTGTGAGCTTTATTTTGTGAGTGGAATAATGTTAATGGAGAAAAAATATTCAGAATAGTCTTGGGATGGAAGGGCCAAATTTGCCCAGACAAACTCTAAAGAGAAGGTGCATTTGACCATATGCTCGGATTTACCGCTCCATTGAGACCCATTCCTAAGTGTTCCACCACACAGCAAATTTAATTGCTCCATTTCATCTTTTAAAAATGAAAAGTAAGACTTGCATTTATGTAGCACCCTATCATGCCACAGAAATGTCTCAAAGTAATTGAGAACAAATTATTTGGAAGGGCCACAACTATTATATAGAAAGAAAGACTTTGCATTGACATAGCACCCTTCATGACCTCAGGACATCCCAAAGTGCTTTACAGCCAATGAAGTACTTTTGAAGTGTACTCACTGTTCTAATGTAGGAAACGCAACAATCAATTTGCGCACAGCAAGATCCCACAAACAGCAATGTGATAATGACCAGATAATCTGTTTTAGTGATCTTGGTAGAGGGATAAACATTGGCCAGAATACCGGGGAGAACTCCCCCTGCTCTTCTTCAAAATAGTGCCATGGGATATTTTATGTCCACCTGAGAGGGCAGGCAGGGCCTCGGTTTAACGTCTCATCCGAAAGACGGCACCTCTGACAGTGCAGCACTCCCTCAGAACCACACTGGAGTGTGAGCCTAGATTTTGTGCCCAAGTCTCTGGAGTGGGATTTGAACCCATGACTTTCTGACTCATAAGCGAGAGTGCTACCCACTGAGCCACAACCAACACAGACAAACAGCAATGAAATGAATAACTAGTTAATCTAGCTTGGTGCCACTAGTTGAGGGAGGAACCGGGTCAGCCCGGGAGAACTCTTTTTTTGAAGACTGCCGTGAGCTCTTTTCACATCCACCTGCTTCACCAAAACAGACAGCCCGAGCTTTCGTCTGAAGGAAAGCACCTCTAACAATCCAGAACCACCTCAGTACTGAACTGGATTGTTAGTTTTCATTGAGTTCAGACTCTTGGAATGGAGCTTAAACCCATAACCTGCAAAGGCAAAAAACAAAAGGTGCCACCAACCATGCTGAGCTTACTTGTAGCCTGATTATTGCGTAGAATCCAGCAGTTGCTGGAATTGTGGCTGTGTCAGCCGTTCTTCTTGCCTACACACACGAAACTTAATAAAGTAAGAAATGTGTAGCCAAAAGGAAGAAAATAATCAGAAAAATGAATTAATTGAGCCTCTCAAGAATCAGTGATCAGTGGCTTTGTGACAATTCTCGATTCAAACAAATTCATATTCTAGATCATGGAGTTTAATAGCTCAAAATAGATATTATTGCTTTTTTTATTCCCCCCCCCAGAACTTCAGAGACGGGCTGCTAAGCTGTTTGGGATGGAGGATGCCTTGTTCGTACCCACTGGAACTATGGGGAACCTAATTTCAGGTCAGTGTAACAGCAGCAAGACACCACATCACAGCTTCTAAACCGACTTCTAATCGCCATTAACTAGTGCAACCGTAGGTCAGGATCAAGAACAGTGCCGGTACCATAGTGTGCACTGTCCCCAGCCACATTTCAATTTCAAATTGGAACTCTGCAGGTGTATACACTCATGGCGCAATCCTGTTCATACAGTGGGTTTGCAAGAACAACCTTGTATCGAGTTGACACTGTCGTGTATCACTCGGGGATATTCCTCAATTCGCAAAGGTACCTGACCATCCAACAAGTAGGGGGAAAGTGGTCATGATGCCATTTGGGAGAGGGAGTCCCAGGAGACCATTTTTTTCATGGTGTGGGGTGGAGCCAGTAGATGAGAGAACATTGTGTTGGAGGGAGTTTAGGGTGTTGGTCACCTTCCCTCTCCTTTTGGATTGTGTTGGCCAGTATTACAATGGAGTCTGCTGGCTGACAGGAAGGAAGCTTACCCAGCTCCAGATTAGTCTATTATCCGTTCAGATTTGCAAATTTCCCTCTGGTAATTTGTCCACATGTTTGTTAGGGGCTGGGTTCTACCGTAATAATGGAATGTACCTTTTCACTGTGAATAGTAAAGCCAATATTAGCCTATAGGCTACAGGGAAGGTCACGGGTCCCTCAGGGACAGTTATCTGACCTGCATGATGCTACTTGCTATCCCTAGTCTACAGCAGATTTTATCATATTGTATAAGCTGTCCTCATATTGTCTCCAAGATGCCAAATGCTCCAAGAGGGAAGATTTGCAACGAGCACAAAGTCGTAAACCAGTTTATAAAGGACGCATTTACCATTTTGCACTGTGGGAATCTCCCATCCCCTCCCGTCCCCCTCAATATTTAAAGTCACAGTATTAAAATACAAGTTGGTATTGTGGCTGTGCAACCAGGAGTTATCCTACACTGCATAGATTAGGCAGGTGGTGTAAGGACTCCACCCTAATGACGGATGGGTGCTATGGATATTGCTAAATCTTACTTGCCAATACAAGGTTCAAACAATCTTACTCGGATCCTCACAGGAAGACTTTGCTGCATTAACTGTTTTAAAGTACTTTTGGATTCTGTTCTGGCATGTTGTCATAATCAAAACTGGCAATATCCCTGAGATTGGTGCAGAATGGAACAAGGGAATGCATCCATCTGCCTAATGACCCTTTTCCTGATTATAAGAACCTAAGAATGTACAGGATCGGTAGAGACCACTGCAGATCATCTGGCCAGTCCCAAAATGTGAAAAACACCGTGCAGTCCTGTATCTCCCATTCCCCTCAGGTGTTTTCTCTGTCAAATAACAATCAAGTTTCCTCTTGACTTTGTCAGCACTATCCACCTCCATCGCCCCCCCACATAGTCTGTTCCATGTTATTGCCACCCTATGAGTAAAGCAGTTAAATAAATGTTCTCTGTTCACCTTCCCTGTTCTGACCTTGAGTCACTACCCCAAACAACAAATTTATTTTCTTCAGAAAAATGCATAAAAGGACTCACAGTTCTGGCATATGCTGAATAGTTCCACTGGTACTTGAATTCCCAGTAGAATATATTTGGAAGGAAATGCTAGGAAGTTAGACTTGCATCTGGCAGCCACAGTCAGTGATATGCACTAGTCACGTGCTTTGAGGCTGATGCCCATAAAGTGACTGAACAGTAAGTCTTTGTGAATCGGTGCTTGGTTTATTGGTCCAGGAGATTTGGGCTACATTTGTACAATTGAATAATGCGCTCAACATACTGGGCTCCAGTTCAGGATTCTCCCAGTAATGCATGCAGACGTTTTTTTTATTCGTTCTTGGGATGTGGGCATCATTGGCATTTATTTTTTGCCCATCCCTAATTTTGATACGACTGAGTGGCTTGCTAGGCTACTTTAGAAGGCAGCTAAGAGTCAACCATGTTGGTGTGGGACTGGAGTCACGTATAGGCCAGACCGGGTAAGGACAGCAGGTTTCCTTCCCTAAAGGACATTACTGAACCAGTTGGGTTTTTATGACAATCCGACAGCTTCACGGTCACTTTTACTGATACCAGCTTTTTGTTTCCAGATTTTAAACTGAATTCAAATTCTCAAGTTGCCATGATATGATTTGAACTCACATCCTCTGGAATATTCGTCATTCTGCACATAAATTAAACCAGGAATTGTGCGCACCAAAGGCCCGTTCCTAGAATTTCTGCAGGGCTTCTCCGATCGTCTACCGTAACTTTGGCAGAAGATCGGCAGGAACTTTGGAGAAATGGCATAAATGTCTGCTGTTTCTCCTGCTCTCCGCCGGAGTTACAGTGAGAGATCACAGAACCCGCATTGAAATTCTGCCCCCACCCACCCCCCCACACAACCCCAGGTTTTTATCAGTGAGTGAAGCTTTTATTGTGATTTCCAAATTAGCAAAAAGAAAGTTGCTCATACAAGACATTTAACTTTGTTGGAAGTTGTTGGAGTTACCAGTGCTGCCATGGCAACTCCTCAGGAATTTCTCATTAACAAAAGAGAACATACCACAAACGGAAGAGCAGACTATTGTAAATACAATATACCCCATTAATCCATCACCCACCGTTAAACGGCCTCCCAGATAGTGGAAGAAGTTCCAACTAAAAGAGCATTGTACTGTCGGACTGCCTCTCAGACATTAAGTCCTGGATGACTACTTCCAACTAAACATCAGCAAGATCAAAACCACCCTGTTGGGTTTGACAAAACTCTGCCCTTTGTCTGAAAGTGGTGTATGTTTTTAAAAGTGACTCTGCAGGATTTGCTTTTCACTGTTTAGAGATTACAAAGAAATTGAGAAGCGTTTTGTCTCGCCTGTATTGTTGATCAGAGTTGTGCCCTGAATTATGAGAAGATAACTCGTTGGCGTCTGAGTTCTTCACAGGTGTGAGATGGTGTATCAGAATGTTTCTTCAAGGCATCCTGCCTAGTTCTTAGAACGGCAGCGCAAATAGATCATGCACATTATTTCTTAGACTAGGTTTTTTTTGAGGAACGTGACTAGCTTGCTGAGTACTGAACACAGGAAGCTGAGCTGTGTAGAGTTCACAACCGTATGTAGATTTGGAATGGTCTTCCTGTGCTGTGTGCCATCTGCAGCTAGTGCAATCCACTCCTTCGATCTGATAACGTTTATGAGAACTGACCACAAAGGAAGAGAGAGTACACTGCAACCTTGAAATGACACACCATTTTGATGCATTGTTTTTAAGTGGGAAGCAAAATAAGAAAATAACTGAGTAGAATCACTATAAACTCTTTAAAACTTCCATATTACTGGACAGTTGAAATACTTGACAGTGAACAGTACAGGTTGCATGTGACTACCATTTTAACCCACATTTTGAAGGATTACCTAAAGAAACCATGCCCTACTTTACAGGATTTTTAATTGAACTCTTTGGTGCAAGAAAGCAGTGCATATACTCTTAGCTCTGTGCTATGGAGGAGATACTTTAGCATTAAGGTTACATTTCAACACTTCAAGTACTTTTTAATTGCAGGGTCCCACATATTTTATGTAATTAAATTTTTCCAATGCAAAAAAATCAAGATGAAGGACATTCTCCTGCCTTCCAGTGTCACAGTTATGAAGATATTTATGTCGTTATAACAGAAGCCAACTTCGAGAAAACTGAATTAAAAGTGCTGTCAAAAAATTGTCGCACTTCAGAAAGTGATTTTACCCAAATTAACCTTGCAGTACCTAACCGAATTTACTGTGTGAGGCACTCATTGAAAATATTGTCTGGCGTTTTCCAGACATTATACATCAGACTCTGCCTTGACCTTGTTGAATGGAGATTTCTACTGATTGGGCATCCTTAACTGGATGTCCATTCTGTCCTCAGCAGCTAGGTCATTAGTGTCATCAACCAGGTGATCTCACCCAGCTTCAAGCAGTACTCAACAGAGATATCTGCTGATCCCTGTCTGTTTGACCAGCAACTGACACCCTAGACTTTTTAAACCAAGAGGTGTGCAAGAGATTGAAGAATTGGGGGCTAGCAAGAATCCAAGAATCTAGTTTCTGTCCTTAGCTCACTCAGATTACTCCTAAACATACTACGACAGTTGGAAAATATGGCGTCTTTTCTTGATGCAATATCAACTAAAACTGAGGCAAGGAACTTGGGGTACAATCTCACTACAACCTTAAGGATACCTTTCCCCTTCTTTTTCCATCCTAGCTAGAACTCCTCAGGATTTAAATACCTTTGGATTTGCATTGTCCTGAATCTAATAAGATCCCCAAGTAGCTTCAAATATATGCCCACGAAAAGCTGAATAAAATGGCTAACTCTGTAAAAACCCCACAGTTAACAGTCATGTAACTAAATCAGACACGGTTCAGAGCAAAATGTGTCAAAGTGTCTCAACTGTTCTCCGGGGACTCCGTTGTACTGAGTAAATCTAGATTAGGCAGCAACTGTAAGAGCAATGATGTGTAAAACCCCAGTGAACAAACTAATAAGTGCCCATAGGTCACACATATATTCCGCCTTTCTGCATCCAACTTGAATGGCTCAGTATAGAGTTTGTTAAATGCAAAGCTCTCTGTGTTGCCGCCCAAATACTATAAAGAACCTCGAGCAACCCAGCAGAAGTAACTGCAGCTTTCCAGTTTCAAATACCACTCATTATCTAGAATTTTCACTTTCTTTGTCTACCAGAAGAGTTTTGGAATAATTAATGAGAATTTAAACCAACTGCTCAGGCGTCTTGCTGACTATGCCCAGTATCAGTGATATGATATTAAATTATTGTTGAATGATATTAAATAATATGGATGTCATAAATAGGTGCTGATCTGTTCAGAAATAGTGGGTGAATACAGTCACGTGGTATAAAACTGAGCCACACAGACTAGGAAGGTCCCAGGTTGGTTCCCAGTTCTGCCCTGACTTAGCTGGGCAGTCTTTGGTGCTAAATTATCTTCTGTTTTCACTTCCGGAGCCCAGGAAAATGATCAGTTAAAGTTGCCACTCCTGCTGCAAAGTGGATGTTGGCGAGGACAGGATTAGGCTTGATTGTGATGCTCTTCCCAGTCAAGTGGCCTGCCAACGCTCACTGTCTGGGCTCACCAATAAGAGAGAAAGACCTTGCCTTTATGTGAAGAATGTCCACTTGTATCATGGATACGAGGGCTGCCAACAGCCAAGGAATAAGCAAGAGTCAGCACCCTTGGGAGAGGAGGGGAGAAACTGGAGGAAAAAATGGTGACATCATGATTTAAACCAAACCTAAAAGTGACTTAATCTCATCAGATTTGAATTGCATTTTACGTTAGTAAGGTGACAGATACTTACTGTCACTTTGGGTGCATAGGTGGCCTGTTTGTGTGAATCTTCAGTTTTTGAGTGCATTAAAACTCTAACATATAGAATCATAGGTTACAGCGTGGAAGGAGGCCATTCGGCCCATCGAGTCCGCGCCGGCAACATGTGAACATAGGAAAAAGGACAGGAAAAGATCAGCTGGTACACCAAGCCTGTCCTATCCCATCATGGGTGCGCCATGGGCAACTATAAACCCCTCCCTCCCCCCAGCCACATAATCTCTTGGGAGAGGCAAAAAACCAGAGCAGAATCCGTAAGCCAATTTAGGAAAAACACTGGGAAGTTCTTCTCTCAAATCACAAAAGTGATCAAACAAGCTCCAGGTGACCACGGTGACTGATAACATTAGTCCCAGTTAACCGACCTTCCTTCTATAACTGGAGATGTGGACCACTTGCAGGGACTTGTCCAGCTCATTGTTAAAGGCCTGCAGCGAATCCACGCTCACTGTGTGTACAGTGAACCTATTACGGAGGTCACACCAACACTGAACTTTGAGTGTAAGTCGGATTCAAAGATCCAAACTGAACCCCGAGCTAAGTAGAGTGAGATTAACTCCACCAGGCAGTCTCACTCAGCTTCGTTCCTGGGCCAGGGTAGGTCCTGATGCTGGATGGATGCAGGCTGCATTAACAATGTAATTGGCACTGACACTACAGTTGGAGTATGAACAGCCACTAATAGGTTGTGGTACCCTTAGTTTTTGTAACTGTTAACTTGACATTTTAAAAATGCATTAAAATTTGTAGTTTTTTTTATCCTGTATAACTATTTCACTGTGGTGGTAAAGTCATGTTTACTAATAGCTGCAGTACTATTGCTTTGGCATTGCTGCTGAATCTGCATGCGATTACTTCCAACCACACAGCCCATCATTACTGTGGTGACATGCTGACCAATAAAAAGCGATTTAGCTTCTCAAAGCACAGGAGTTTTTAGAAACAGAAAAAGGCCACAAGACCCAGTAAGTGGCCCTTTTTCCCAGATCTATCCATCTCCTCATCATAGTCTGGAAATTCCTGCCAGCTTTTAGCCTTTATGCCAGCGGAGGTTGTGAGTTCCTCAGCCCCCTTGTTTTCCACCTCCTCTATTCTGTGCTTTAAACCCGACCTGGTTGCCTGACGACGGTGTGAGATCTTCATTACCAATTCAGATCTGATCGTAAAGACTGGTTCAGCGGAGAGACTGTGATTTTGCAGGTTTCACACACCACAGTATGTTAATCGTAAACATTTCCAACGGTTGAAGAGCACCATTCAGGTTTTCGCATGTCGATACCTGACCCCTTAAAGCTGCACTGTTGACTTTTTGGTGCCACGAGCTTGCAAGCTGTAGAGATTGCTTTCAGCGCTCCTCTCATTGGGTTTAATGGAAGAAGACGAGGAGGGTCATAGATGACACCAGAGGTAGGCTGGCTACACTACCAAGGAAGACTGTGTGCTAGGTGTACATTCAAAAATATTCAGCTGAGATGCTCCTGTGCTGTCCAAGAGGTTTGGAGAAAGTTGCTCCAAGCACCTTCTGCAACATTGCCCTCTGCATTTCCTCCACCAACCATACTAGAGTCAGACACAGCTACCGGGCGTGATGAAGCAGAACCACCTCCACAGGCTCAGGTTCAGCCAGGAACCAGGGACCACCATCACTGTACGTCCAGGCCAGTGTGTTCTTCCCAAGAAGCAGTCAAAATGCTTTCATTTTAAGATGATCAACTGTGTCAGGCTTATTTGAAGGTACGGGCAGACTGGAAGGTTGACTCTCAGACACCAAGACTACTGTTCTCAGCCCTAGCTTATGACACTCGTGTGGCAGCCATCAGTGGAAGCAGAGCACAGATGCAACAAGGGCTATGATACTATCAATATCATTATGGAGAATACCATTGGTATCTTTTTGAAGCAGTACTTCCGATATCTCGACCGATTAGGATGCACCTTATAGTCCAGCCCCACCAGGGTCTGCAAGATCATTGCTGTCTGCTGCATGCTTCACAGCTTTGCCACACAATGATGGAGGAGAAGGTGGTCAGCCTGAAAACAAGGCCAAGGATGTCACTGCAGAAACACTGGTGCACCAAGGAAGACTGTGTGCTAGGTGTACATTCAAAAAATATTCAGCTGAGATGCTCCTGTGCTGTCCAAGTGGTTTGGAGAAAGTTGCTCCAAGCACCTTCTGCAACATTGCCCTCTGCATTTCCTCATCTAACGTCTATGCCGATCTTTCACTGCTCCCTTTCACACAATCAGAGAGAAACTCTATGGACAAAGTTCAAATACAATCCAACTAATTGATTAATCTACTTAGTGTCATGTATCAATATTAATGTCTTTTCATGTGGTGCTTCCCATTTGTGAGCTGGTGTACCGTGTGCAACTTCTAACCCCTAATGTATGAATTCTAAGTTATTCCGTATTGGAAGGAGTAAACATGCTCTCGTTTGGTTCCTTTCTTTCATATTACTCATTTACACTTATCAACACTTGTACTGCAACTGTCACCTACTGACCCAATTATGCAAATTAAATTGATAAATAAGAAAGAAAGAACTTGCATTTATATAGCGCCTTTCATGACCTCGGAACGTCCCAAAATGCTTCACAGCCAATGTGATCACTGTTGTAATGTAGAGAAATGCGACAGCCAATTTGCGCACAGCAAGGTTCCAGAAACAGCAATGAGATAAATGGCCAGATAATCTGTTTTAGTGATGTTGGTTGAGGGATAAATATTGGCCAGGACACCAGGAGAACTCCCCTGCTCTTCTTTGAAAAGTGCCATGAGATCTTTTACGTCCACCTGAAAGGGCAGACTCTCGGTTTAGCGTCTCATCTGAAAGACGGCACCTCCGACAGTACAGCACTCCCTCAGTACTGCACTGAGGTGTCAACCTAGATTATGTGCTCAAGTCTCTGGAGTGGGATTTGAAGCCACAACCTTCTGACTCAGACGTGAGAATGCTACCACTGAGTCAAGGCTGACACCTTAGTTGTTCAGTGCTATTCCATTCGTAACATTTATCACTATTCCTTCATATAAATTTTCTAATGTAATCATTAGTTTGTAAAAATCATACATTACTTAAGATCCTAAAGCTCCTTGTAAATGATAATACATTGCAGCACTTAGCAGAATATATCTTGTGGCTTTCTCCAACACGTGTAAGATTCCCTCTGTTCAGGGTACGCAAGGTCAAGGATCAAGCAAGACGCTGTAGTTATTTAACTTGCTTAAAGAATTTTAATTGACATTCAGACACGACAGTTTTACCAGAAATAAAGTAATACAGCCTTATCCTGGTGAGTACAACTCAAGAACAAAGGAGTAATCGGGTCCTTTGCCTTGGGAGAAGGTTTCTCTCCTACGGCATCTTGTTCAAACGTCGTACGTGGTTCTCCTGAAAATTCACTGTGAGCCTGGGTTTTATATGTTTTCTTTCTAACGTTTGTTACTGGGCCAAATAACCATAAATGGACTTCTTGTTCTCCCCTCAGGTTCAACACACAGCTGACTTGACTTTGTTTATCTCATTGTTAGCAGTCGGTGTCCTTCGAAAGTACACAGTCTTTCTCAAAGTAGCCTGGACCAATAACAAGAATCATGATACTTTCCAATCTTGGTCAAGTTACCAATTATTCAGCATGCTCTCTGGTTTTGGTCAAGTTTAATATAGTCCTTTGCTCCAATGGAGTTTCAATACAATGGATCCTTTCTTTGGTAGGCTATCGATCCCAAATTAGTCTACCTGTAATTTTGTCTCCATTATGTTGACTTTTTTTTTATTCGTTCATGGGATGTGAGTGTCGCTAGCAAGGCCAGCATTTATTGCCCATCCCTAATTGCCCTTGAGAAGGTGGTGGTGAGCCGCCTTCTTGAACTGCTGCAGTCCATCTGGTGAAAGTTCTCCCACAGTGCTGTTAGGAAGGGAGTTCCAGGATTTTGACCCAGCGACGATGAAGGAACGGCGATATATTTCCAAGTCGGAATGGTGTGTGACTTGGAGGGGAACGTGCAGGTGGTGTTGTTCCCATGTACCTGCTGCTCTTGTCCTTCTAGGTGGTAGAGGTCGCGGGTTTTGGAGGTGTTGTCGAAGAAGCCTTGGCGAGTTGCTGCGGTGCATCCTGTGGATGGTACACACTGCAGCCACTGTGCGCCAGTGGTGAAGGGAGTGAATGTTTAGGGTGGTAGATGGGGTGCCAATCAAGCGGGCTGCTTTGTCCTGGATGGTGTCGAGCTTCTTGAGTGTTGTTGGAGCTGCACTCATCCAGGCAAGTGGAGAGTATTCCATCACACTCCTGACTTGTGCCTTGTTGATGGTGGAAAGGCTTTGGGGAGTCAGAAGGTGAGTCACTCGCCGCAGAATACCCAGCTTCTGACCTGCTCTTGTAGCCATGGTATTTATATGGCTGGTCCAGTTAAGTTTCTGGTCAATGGTGACCCCCCAGGATGTTGATGGTGGGGGATTCGGCGATGGTAATGCCGTTGAATGTCAAGGGGAGGTGGTTAGACTCTCTCTTGTTGGAGATGGTCATTGCCTGGCACTTGTCTGGTGCGAACGTTACTTGCCACTTATGAGCCCAAGCCTGGATGT
This sequence comes from Heptranchias perlo, assembly GCF_035084215.1. Classification (NCBI taxonomy): domain Eukaryota; kingdom Metazoa; phylum Chordata; class Chondrichthyes; order Hexanchiformes; family Hexanchidae; genus Heptranchias; species Heptranchias perlo. The sequence continues at coordinate 11,160,900 of NC_090347.1, read as the reverse complement.
TGTCCAGGTCTTGCTGCATGCGGGCACGGACTGCTTCATTATTTGAGGGGTTGCGAATGGAACTGAACACTGTGCAATCATCAGCGAACATCCCCATTTCTGACCTTATGATGGAGGGAAGGTCATTGATGAAGCAGCTGAAGATGGTGAGTCATCCTTCATTTGCTTATCATACCTTTAACCAAATTCTGCTCTTTTACCAAGTATTCACCCTGCTAATCCAGGATTTCAAGTCCATTCCATTATCCACCTCATGGTTCCCGGGCGAGCACCGCTCTGTACCCCTTTCTTAATCCACCTTAAAAGCAGGCACCAAAAAGTCCATATCAAAAAGTCTAAAATCCTTCACAATTATTCAGTCCGATCTTGTTGGAAAAATAACGGTGTGTTAATGACGCACGCCGTTATTAATGTGTAAATCGGCCAGCAAGTTCAGGGGATTAAGAGAGACGCCGTGAGTTGCGAATCTCACAAATGGCACAAATGGAATCTCACCCTTGACCTCCCTGTTATTTTTAAGAACTTGCTGGATTTACACATTAATTGCCCATTAAACTCGCCACAGAAAGTTAAGTCTGGTAATTAAGAGCGTAAGTTCCTTTATAACGACATTATAATTGTTAATACAATGCCAGTCGACCTCTCTGGCCTAGAATGGGAACTATTTAAACTGCTCAATCTCGTTCCCGCATGTAGTCAATTGTTGTTGGAGATTTTAAAAATGTCAAGTTTTAATTTTTTTTTTACTTTGCCTTTCTCTTTTTTTCTCTCTCTTTGAATCCAGTCTTTCTTTCCCTCTCTTTATTTCTCTCTCTGTACGGTGATTTGACTCTAATTCACCCTCCTTCTTTGTCGTTCCACTGTTTCTTTCTCAGTCCTTAAATCACATTGGTTAAGGCGATACACTGTTGGTCCCACTCTTCACTGAGGTCCCAGATGTGCCATTGCCCTCGTTACCAGCTCGCACTTTCAGCAAGTTAAGTCACAAAACATTTTTGAGCTGAAGGGTGCGGAGAAAAGTCTAACTAACTAGACATGCTGCGAGATGCCCCAATCCAACAAGATCCTGCCCAATATACCCTACCTCAAATGGACTGTACCTTGTATCACATATCTTCAGTGCACTGAAAGTGGTGCTAAATAACTTATTTTGTTCAGGTCTTTTTTATTCGTTCATGGGATGTGGCTGTCGCTGGCGAGGCCGGCATTTATTGCCCATCCCTAATTGCCCTTGAGAAGGTGGTGGTGAGCCGCTTTCTTGAACCGCTGCAGTCCGTGTGGTGAAGGTTCTCCCACAGTGCTGTTAGGAAGGGACTTCCAGGATTTTGACCCAGCGACGATGAAGGAACGGTGATATATTTCCAAGTCGGGATGGTGTGTGACTTGGAGGGGACTGTGCAGGTGGTGTTGTTCCCATGTGCCTGCTGCTCTTGTCCTTCTAGGTGGTAGAGGTCACGGGTTTGGGAGGTACTGTCGGAGAAGCCTTGGCGAGTTGCTGCAGTGCATCCTGTGGATGGTACACACTGCAGCCACAATGCACCGGTGGTGAAGGGAGTGAATGTTTAGGGTGGTGGATGGGGTGCCAGTCAAGTGGGCTGCTTTGTCCTGGATGGTGTCGAGCTTCTTGAGTGTTGTTGGAGCTGCACTCATCCAGGCAAGTGGAGAGTATTCCATCACACTCCTGACTTGTGCCTTGTAGATGGTGGAAAGGCTTTAGGGAGTCAGGAGGTGAGTCACTCGCAGCAGAATACCCAGCCTCTGACCTGCTTTTGTAGCCACGGTATTTATATGGCTGGTCCAGTTAAGTTTCTGGTCAATGGTGACCCCCCAGGATGTTAATGGTGGGGAATTCGGTTGTGGTAATGCCGTTGAATGTCAAGGGAGGTGGTTAGACTTTCTCTTGTTGGAGATGGCCATTGCCTGGCACTTGTCTGGTGCGAATGTTACTTGCCACTCATCAGCCCAAGCCTGGATGCTCCTTGTCAGTGATTTACTACAGTAATGCATTAAACCTGTGATTAATTAACAACTAACTGAGCAAAATGAGAGTTAGTGTAGTGACACACGCAAAAGGGATAACACCAAAATACCTTTTCCATTATAAGCACTAAAGTCACTAATCTCACCACAGACATTCCACCCTGGAATTCTTGATCCTATCATTATTGCTATGAATTTGGAAATGTAGGGTGGGGGGGGTGGGGTGGGGTCAACAGTCATTAAATTAGTGCAACAGACATGCCACATTGTGGAGTCTACCAGTAATTGTCAGATTGAATCAGTGAACTTGTTATTTGTAGCCGGCAAGTATCGTAATCAAGTCAAAGAACCACAAGTTGTTGAACTCTGAGCTGAGTGCAGACGGCCATATCTCAATCAGAGATATGTTTACGTACCTTGGAAGTGGCGTAGAAGGAGGTGTAACAGAAAATATTATCACAAATATTATTTTCTACAGCGAAACCACTGTATGTTCTTTACCAGTCTGCCAGGCACAGAGTGACAAAGAACTGCATTTCACTCAGATATGAGGCCCACTCCCACACAATGGACTTCCCTCGTGTTCTGAAATAATGTCAGTGCTGTGCAGGCACTGGATTATTTCCTTCACGTGAAACACAAACAAGTGCAACGTAACACTAAGGTGCTACAAGCACAACTACACAAGCTTATGCACACTCTCTCGTTTTCTCTCCCCTCTCCCCTCTCCCTCCAGAATGTAAAATATAAATTCAAATGACTACAACTTGCTTGATAAAAACATTAATAGAATTTTGCCATCTTTTAAAAATCAAACAATACCAAAAGGATTCTGATTAAAATTCATCATGAGGGTAACTGGCTGGGAGGAGTTAAGGAGGGCGATGGAGATAATTGAATATCCAGAGTTGAAACTATCTGCTCGTTGAGGGGCCCTCGGTTAATACCCGCTGATGTTAATCAGCTCTGTCACACTGCTTGGTTACTTCAAATCCAGGTCAGCCAACAATTTGGTCAGTGTCACTATCTTCAACAGAAAATATTCTGCAAAAGTAAGCAGAAACGTACAAGTATAAAGGTAACAGTTAAATGTCAGGGACTGTGACACTTTGTGGTTCGTGTATCATTCTGCTCACTAATACCAACATTAAGAGGCCGCTCATCCTCTCCTGGTGATGTCTGGCAGCAGTTAGTGCTCTCCACCAGGACCCAGAGCTCAGCGCCTGAACTTGCTCTCGAACCTAATTAAAGTAAAGGAGGCACCGCATGCGCACACTTGGCAGTGTTGGCTGTAGGAAGACAGGATGAAGTCTAGGTGCTTTCTAGATCTCTGCGTTCCTCCAGTTCTGGCCTCTGGCACATCCCCGATTTTCATCGCTCCACCATTGGCGGCCGTGCCTTCAGCCGTCTAGGCCCTAAGCTCTGGAATTCCCTCCCTAAACCTCTCCGCCTCTCTACCTCTCCCCCATTAAGTCACTCCCTAAAACCTACCTCTGCGACCAAGCCACCTGTCCTAATGTCTCTCTGTATGGCTCGGTGTCAAATTTTGATTGATAATCACTCCTGTGAAGCGCCTTGTAACGTTTTACCGCATTAAAGGCTGTACATGAATCCAAGTTTTTATTAACTATAAACTGTTTTTCATGCTTATCTGTATAATCCAACAATATTTACCACAGGCATCAAGGTCTGATCGTTGTCTGGAGTTCTATTTACACAAGTTCAGTGACATTTTACAGTTTCCACTTGATCAGAAAAATGAAACAATTCTTGATTCTTTCCCCAGAAGCAGTGACTAGTTTAGGTCTGTGGTCAATACAGTCAGCCTGTGCAGAATGCTAACTCCCTCTGCTTTTTTAACTTTTCTGTGTGGGGCGAGAGTGTCCCTTTGTACAATGGTCCAAGAAGTGGTGAAATACTTAGAAGCTGTCTTTGTTGTGCAGCTGTTGGTATCCCTAGTTGTTCTCTGGTCAGCACGGCACTCGTTCTGCCCACGGACCCACTGGTGTGTTTTGTAAATACTGCAGATGTAGTTCTTACAATGCTCATCATCTAATGCTGGACAATCTGTATTCTGGAATGCTATTATGCATATAAATAAATTAAGAAAGCCTAATATCATGAATTCCATGGTTCTCCAGCAGTTGTTACATTGTTACATATATTCCCACAACAACAACTTGCATTTATATAGCGCCTTTAACATAGCAAAATTATAGAAAGGATACAACACAGAAGGAGGCCATTCGGCCCGTCGAGCATATGCCAGCTCTCTGCAAGAGTAATCCAGCTAGCCTCACTCTATTGCCCTTTTCCCGTAGCCCTGCAAATTTTTTCCCTTCAAGTACTTATCCAATTCCCTTCTGAAAGCCACGATTGAATCTACCTCCACCACCCACTGAGGCAGTGCATTCCAGATCCTAACCACTTGCTGCATAAAAAAGTTTTTCCTCATGTTGCCTTTGGTTCTTTTGCCAATCACCTTCAATCTGTGTCCTCTGGTTCTTGACCCTTCCGCCAATGGGAACAGTCTCTCTCTAACTACTCTGTCTAGATCCCTTATGATTTTGAATACCTCTATCTAATCTCATCTCAACCGTCGCTGCTCTAAGGAGAACAACCCCAGCTTCTCCAGTCTATCCACGTAACCGAAGTCCCTCATCCCTGGAACCATTCTAGTAAATCTCTTCTGCACCCTCACTAAGGCCTTCACATCTTTCCTAAAGTGCGGTGCCCAGAATTGAACACAATACTCCGGTTGTGGCCGAGACTGTGTTTTATAAAGGTTCATCATGACTTCCTTACTTTTGTACTCTATAACTCTATTTATAAAGTCCAGGATCCAATATGCTTTTTAACCGCTTGCTCAACCTGCCCTGCCACCTTCAACGATTTGTGCACATATACCCCCAGGTGTCTCTGTTCCTGCACCCCCTTTAGAATTGTATCCTTTAGTTTATATTGCCAATCCTCATTCTTCCTACCAAAATGTAGGACTTTGCACTTCTCTGCATTAAATTTCATCTACCACGTGTCTGCCCATGCCACCAGCCTGTCTATATCCTCTTGAAGTCTATCACTATCCTCCTCACTGTTCACTACACTTCCAAGTTTTGTCATCTGCAAATTTTGAAATTGTGCCCTGTACACCCAAGTCCAAGTCATGAATGTAAAAAAAAAAGTGTTCCTTTTTTGAACAAGAGTGTAACATTTGCAATTCTCCAGTCCTCTGGCACCACCCCTGTATCTAAAGATGATTGGAAGATTATGGCCAGCACCTCCGCAATTTCCACTCTTACTTCCCTCAACAACCGAGGATACATCCCGTCCGGACCTGGCGACTTGTCTACTTTAAGTACAGCCAGCCTTTCTAGTACCTCCTCTTTATCTATTTTTAGCCCGTCCAGTATCCCAACCACCTCCTCTTTTACTGTGACTTCGGCAACATCTTCTTCCTTGGTAAAGACAGATGCAGAGTACTCATTTAGTACCTCAAGCATGCCCTCTGCATCCCATGGCGCTTCACGAGCGACCATCAAACAAAATTTGACTTATTGCACTGCCTTAGGTGGCACTGAGCTATACAGGACCAGGAAAGATTCAACAGTTCATCAGGCCACTCTCAAAAACTAATAACTCTTGATCGCTCTCTGCCTCAAATATCTATCCAATTCTCCCTTAACTTGTTGCACACTATCTGCCTCCCTGCACACCTTCCCTCTTCTAAACTTAAGCCCATCCCTGGTTCTAGAGTTTGTTGCAATCTCAAACATGTTATCTGCATTCAATTTATCTCTTCCCTTCAGAGTCTGGAACACACAAATAATATCTCATCTGAGCCTTTTCTTCTGCAGAGTAAGAAATCCTTTTCAACCTCTCCTTATAGCTCAGACGTTTTAAGATAGATATCAGTTTGGTTTCCCTTTTCTGCACTGTCTTGGGAAGTTTTACTATGTTAAAGGCACTATATAAATACAAGTTGTTGTTGTTGTCTCTACTGGCTGGATATCCTCCTTGTAATGTGCCAACTGATGTCTTGTAGAGATTCATTGTCACCTGCTGAGATTTGTGCTCTATCCCGCTGGCTACACACCCCAGGGTCCGACTAGCTTTCTTCAGTGGTGCTGCACACTGTGCTCTTGGCTTCCATGAGCTGCCCATCAATAAGTCCAGATTCCTCTCTTGTAATTTTAGTAGGTACAGCACAGAAGGAGACCATTCAGCCCATCGTGCCTGTGCAGGCTCTTTGAAAGAGCTATCCAATTAGTCCCACTCCCCTACTCTTTCTTCATAGTCCTGTAAATATTTTCCCTTCAAGTATTTATCTAATTCCCTTTTGAAAGTTACTATTGAATCTGCTTCCACCACCCTTTCAGGCAGTGTGTTCCAGACCATAACTCGCTACGTAAATAAATGTTTCCTCGTGTCGTCTCTCGTTATTTTGCCAATCACCTTAAATCTGTGTCCTCTGGTTACCGAATGTTCTATCACTGGAAACAGTTTCACCTTATTCACTCTATCAAAACCATTCATGATTTTGAACACCTCTATCAAATCTCCCCTTAACTTTCTCTGCTCTAAGGAGAACAAGCCCAGCTTCTCCAGTCTCTCCAAATGTGTGAAGTTAATTTGTTTATATTCCCACTGCTTACTTCTCTTCCCTGCTCTCAATACCTTGTATTTTTCCATAGCTAATATCATCCTCCACTCACCAACCCAACGTCTCAACCTATCTCGGGTCCTTTTATATTTGTTTGAACCTCCACCCTTCAATTTGGTGTCATCTGCAAACTAACACAGATTTGTCTCTGTCCCCAGCTCCAACCTAACCTTACCTAACAAAAACCTATCGACCTCAGTCTTGAAAGTTTCAATTGACCCCGCATTTACAGCCTTTTGGGGGAGAGAGTTACAGATTTCTGCTACCTTTTGCGTGTATAAGTGCTTCCTGATTTCACTCCTGAACAGCCTGGCTCTAATTTTAAGATTGTTCTAGATTTCTCCTGCCAGAGGAAATAATTTCTCTTTATCTACCCTTTTAACATTTTAAGCACCTCGATTAGATCACCCCATCAACCTTTTAAACTCGAGGGAATACAAGTCAAATTTGCTATTCACCCACATCTTAGAAGTGATCTGCAAATTCTCCTGATCATCACGTTATGCCTCTCGTGGAGAATAGGGCCAGGTACGGGATACATTGAGAGATTTGTGCGGGGTCGTATAACAGGAGAGTGAACCCTCGCTTGTCTGCTTGAGCAGAGCGCCGTTAACCGACATTGTAACTGTTTCGAATCAGTTCACCGCTGGGCAGCAGGGCGACTGATTTACTGGTACCCACTTGATCGAAAACTCAATTACATCTGAAATTTTGCAACAAGCTGTAGTGACAGAAAGAGAATGATTAAGTGATGAAGAATCTGGGACTCGGGTACTGTATAGTTTCCCCCAGGTCTAGGGATATCCGACGGTGTAAGATGACAAGACTTGTTGGCATAATGTTATGACTGAGAGCGTCAGCTGTGCCTAGTGGTTGTGGTTATTGAGTAAATAAACAAGATTTTAATACTCCTGGTAGATTGCCTAGAAGGTAAATCATCTGGGTCTATCTTTATGTCTTGTGCAGTGTCCAACTTTGCAAAGACTGAACTGCATGTAGTGTCATGCAGGAAGGATCAGCAGAGTTTGTGTGGGAGGTTAGGTATTCGATACGGACTTGTAGCAACGTGACCCGGGGTAAGTATCAGATTTAGAAAGAGGGAGCGACCATGTTCTTGAAAACACCAGTTTCCGTTTTTGCAACACTCATCAACAAGGAAAGTTTCAGTTCGTGCCGTTACACAAAAATGCCCCTATAAATATTTATGTTTGAATTTGTTCTCAGGATGTGGCCTTTCCCTAGTTGCCCTGAGAAGGTGGCAGTGGGCTTTCTGGACCGGCTGCTGTCCCTGCCTTGATGGTGCTCCCATGATGGTGTTAGTTAGGGAATTCAAAGGATATTGATCCAGGGACGATGAAGGAATGCCGATATCTACATCTATATATTATATTAAAACCAGATCGATTGTGTGCACTTCCTGTCTCACACACTTAGTAATGAGCAAATTTCTCTGTCACACTTAGAGCTGATTGGCTGAAATTACATACTAACCATTTGATTGGTTGTTATGCAAATTAAATTTTTAGGCAAATGTTTTACTTCTAATTCAGTCAGTGCTGTAGTTGGTTTCCATTGGCACAGGGGGGGCCCCCACCCCCGGGATTGAGGGGGGGTGGGGGAGACACTACCCTCTCCCCTTCCCCTTCCCCACGCCCTGCCTGGACCAGACCTCTTTCACAGACAGAGGCATTTTTGTCCCTCCTTAAATGTGAAGATTTCTGTGTTGCGGTGCAGGCTGGTGGAAGGTAACTGAAGACCGACGAGCGAGGTGGAGAAAGTCAGGCAACCGGATGATGTGATGTGCTTTTAAAGTGACCTTTGTCAATAAACTCCCCTACTACCAATTCCTGACGCCGAGTCACTTCCCATAACTGGACAAGGCAGTCCCTTTAACTGTAGCTGTTACAGTAAATATGGTTCACATTTAGGGTGAGCCAATCGTAGACGAGCCACACAGCTAGAGAGGCGGTATTCTTCCAAGCTTAACATTTAAAAAGAAAAATGTGCATCAGTTTAACTGGTTCCCACGAGACGACAGTTACTAATCTTACTGGCAAATCCTACAGCTTTAAACAATGACTGTCTCCTTTCTCCTTTGCAGTCATGTGTCATTGCCGTGAGAGGGGAGCAGAACTGATTGTCGGCGATCAGGCGCACATCCACCTCTATGAGCAGGGAGGCAGCGCTCAGGTAGGGCAGCACTCCAGTAGAGCCCAGCTCATTCCTCACCTCACCTTTGGAGCCAGAGCAGAACAAGAGAGTGTGACACTCGAACATTTCCTCTTGATTAAATCTGCCCCCATCAGCGCAGTGTGTCCCTGATTCTGTGTTTTGTGGTAAACCTCACGACAACGTCAGCTAAATTTGGGCCTTGTTGTTGAGGTTTTGAGGGGGTGGGGGGCGCAGAGGGAATGCTCGATCCTGTATTATGGGAAGTCAGTGTTAAACGTGCTAAGTCTGTGTGCACTGCGAGGCCTTCTCCGCTCTTGGCACACAAGGTTTGCACATGGGTTTTTCAAATCTAACAACATCTGCAACCATTCCTGTATATTCCCAGCCCTAATTACCAAGTAGAATGAGAGCAACTTACTAAACCAGCAAAGATATCTGTTATATTAAAAAAATAAGCCCCGTGGCAGCCTATTGACTGAAACGCGGCCCTGCCTGTGTCCTAACAGTAGCTGTTGAGGATTCCTACCCCCAGTGATCAGAGAGGGAAGCCCCGACCACAGTCCCACAAGGAGCCTCTTTTTATTTTTCAAGTTACATCCAGCCATCCCATAATTAGCATAGTCGGCCACTTTTACTTTTTTTTTTGGCTCGCGGTTTTTCTCGGCGGATTTTTCTGCGGATTGATGTAGAGGAGGCGCTGGGAAACGCAACTCCCACACCCCCCCATCCAGTGTTAGCGTCGTCACTCCCAGACCGCAGAGTAAAGACCCCTCTGGTCTGCCCCAACTGTGCCCCCAAACTCCGAAGAGTTCCCACTCCGACTACCCAGTGCAAATTTCCCCCACTTTCCATGCCAGGCGTCATTCTGCAGGTTAGCGCCCTGAGACCGCAGGACTTGGTTCCGATCTGCACCTGGTGCTCAGCTCCCTGTAATCGCACGGCATCAACTTTGAAGTTCCGACAGAGGGACTGTTGTGGAATTTTGAGCATCTTCTTAGTAAAACCCAAAGAAGTGGCTCCATTGTAGCCCCCTTGAGTGAGAAGGTCATGGGTCAAACCCCATTCCAGAGACCTGGAGCATATAATCCAGGCTGACACCCTCAGCGCAGTACCGAGGGAGTGCTGCACTGTCGGAGGTGCCATCTCTCGGATGAGACGTTAAACCAAGGCCGCTTGTGAAAGACAGAAAGAACTTGGATTTATAGAGTGCCTTTCACGACCTCGGGACATCCCAAAACGCTTTACAGCCAGTGAAGTACTTTTGAAGTGTAGTCACTGTTGTAATGTAGGAAACGCAGCAGCCAATTTGCACACAGCAAACAGCAATGATCAGAGTGAAATTCTGCAGACCCGGAGCTGAGGGCCCAGAAACTCCAGGAACCGCAGAAAGCCTGTTACAGAATCTTTCAATCGTTCACTCTCTGGGTGTCCGTTGTTGTATTTTTGCTTCCATCAAAGTTTTGTTAAACATAGGATGAGTCCAGATGAACACGGCCGTTTAGCCCAGTTTACCTCACCCATCCAGATAGTGGAACGGACAGCATCCAAACTGCAACTTGAATGGCTCGAGGTCTGATTTTGTTTTATAGACCTATTCAAATTATGAAACAACCATGAATCCTCCTTTGATTAGGGTGATGGCTCCCAGCCATGTGTGAATCCAGCACCTTCTCAGGTTGTGGCTGGTGACCATCTGACAGAGTCTTGCTACGTAGTGACATTTACCCAAACAGTTCCACACAGTGTCTTTAGACAAGTTAACCTGGAATATAAAATAAAATTAATAAATAGACCTAATATGACAGAATATTGTGTCGGTGAATTCCTGCCACATTGGCCCTGCTCAGTTCAAGGTTTCCTATTACTGTGTGGTTGCTGCCCTCTAGTGGTGTTTTGTTTCATTTCAGTTTAGGGTTACAGGCCCTGACGATAGAACTTAACAAAACCAAATATAAAAGTTGTAAGTTAAATCAATATTGTTTGTCTGCTTCCGTCCATCGCGTGTCTGCTTCCCTCCCTCGCGTGTCTGCTTCCGTCCCTCGCGTGTCTGCTTCCGTCCTGTTTTTCTCTCTCTCTCTTCTGTCTGCCCCCCTCTCCCCTGTGTGTGTGTCTGCCCCCCTCTCCCCTGTGTGTGTGTCTGCCCCCCCTCCCCTGTGTGTGTCTGCCCCCCCTCCCCTGTGTGTGTGTCTGCCCCCTTCTCCCCTGTGTGTGTCTGCCCCCCCTCCCCTGTGTGTGTCTGCCCCCTTCTCCCCTGTGTGTGTCTGCCCCCCCTCCCCTGTGTGTGTGTCTGCCCCCCCCTCCCCTGTGTGTGTCTGCCCCCCCCTCCCCTGTGTGTGTCTGCCCCCCCCTCCCCTGTGTGTGTCTGCCCCCCCTCCCCTGTGTGTGTCTGCCCCCCCCTCCCCTGTGTGTGTCTGCCCCCCCCTCCCCTGTGTGTGTCTGCCCCCCCCCTCCCCTGTGTGTGTCTGCCCCCCCCTCCCCTGTGTGTGTCTGCCCCCCCCTCCCCTGTGTGTGTTTGCCCCCCCCTCCCCTGTGTGTCTGCCCCCCCTCCCCTGTGTGTCTGCCCCCCCTCCCCTGTGTGTCTGCCCCCTTCTCCCCTGTGTGTGTTTGCCCCCCCCTCCCCTGTGTGTGTGTCTGCCCCCCCCTCCCCTGTGTGTGTTTGCCCCCCCCCCTCCCCTGTGTGTCTGCCCCCCCTCCCCTGTGTGTGTCTGCCCCCTTCTCCCCTGTGTGTGTCTGCCCCCCCCTCCCCTGTGTGTCTGCCCCCCCTCCCCTGTGTGTGTCTGCCCCCTTCTCCCCTGTGTGTCTGCCCCCCCTCCCCTGTGTGTCTGCCCCCCCTCCCCTGTGTGTGTCTGCCCCCTTCTCCCCTGTGTGTGTCTGCCCCCCCCTCCCCTGTGTGTCTGCCCCCCCTCCCCTGTGTGTCTGCCCCCCCTCCCCTGTGTGCCTGCCCCCCCCTCCCCTGTGTGTGTCTGCCCCCCCCTCCCCTGTGTGTGTCTGCCCCCCCTCCCCTGTGTGTGTCTGCCCCCTTCTCCCCTGTGTGTGTCTGCCCCCCCTCCCCTGTGTGTGTTTGCCCCCCCCTCCCCTGTGTGTGTTTGCCCCCCCCTCCCCTGTGTGTGTCTGCCCCCCCCTCCCCTGTGTGTGTTTGCCCCCCACCCCTGTGTGTGTTTGCCCCCCTCCCCTGTGTGTGTTTGCCCCCCCCCTCCCCTGTGTGTGTTTGCCCCCCCCCTCCCCTGTGTGTGTTTGCCCCCCCCCCTCCCCTGTGTGTGTTTGCCCCCCCCTCCCCTGTGTGTGTTTGCCCCCCCCCTCCCCTGTGTGTGTTTGCCCCCCCCCCTCCCCTGTGTGTGTTTGCCCCCCCCCTCCCCTGTGTGTGTTTGCCCCCCCCTCCCCTGTGTGTGTTTGCCCCCCCCTCCCCTGTGTGTGTCTGCCCCCCTCCCCTGTGTGTGTCTGCCCCCCTCCCCTGTGTGTGTCTGCCCCCCCTCCCCTGTGTGTGTCTGCCCCCCTCCCCTGTGTGTGTTTGCCCCCCCCCTCCCCTGTGTGTGTCTGCCCCCCTCCCCTGTGTGTGTCTGCCCCCCCTCCCCTGTGTGTGTCTGCCCCCCTCCCCTGTGTGTGTCTGCCCCCCTCCCCTGTGTGTGTTTGCCCCCCCCTCCCCTGTGTGTGTTTGCCCCCCCTCCCCTGTGTGTGTCTGCCCCCCCTCCCCTGTGTGTGCCTGCCCCCCCCTCCCCTGTGTGTGTCTGCCCCCCCTCCCCTGTGTGTGTCTGCCCCCCTCCCCTGTGTGTGTCTGCCCCCCCTCCCCTGTGTGTGTCTGCCCCCCCCCTCCCCTGTGTGCCTGCCCCCCCCTCCCCTGTGTGTGTTTGCCCCCCCTCCCCTGTGTGTGTCTGCCCCCCCTCCCCTGTGTGTGTCTGCCCCCCCCCTCCCCTGTGTGTGTTTGCCCCCCTCCCCTGTGTGTGTTTGCCCCCCTCCCCTGTGTGTGTTTGCCCCCCCCCTCCCCTGTGTGTGTTTGCCCCCCCCCTCCCCTGTGTGTGTTTGCCCCCCCCTCCCCTGTGTGTGTCTGCCCCCCCCTCCCCTGTGTGTGTTTGCCCCCCCCTCCCCTGTGTGTGTTTGCCCCCCCCTCCCCTGTGTGTGTCTGCCCCCCTCCCCTGTGTGTGTCTGCCCCCCTCCCCTGTGTGTGTCTGCCCCCCCTCCCCTGTGTGTGTCTGCCCCCCCTCCCCTGTGTGTGTCTGCCCCCCTCCCCTGTGTGTGTTTGCCCCCCCCCTCCCCTGTGTGTGTCTGCCCCCCCTCCCCTGTGTGTGTCTGCCCCCCCCCTCCCCTGTGTGCCTGCCCCCCCCTCCCCTGTGTGTGTTTGCCCCCCCTCCCCTGTGTGTGTCTGCCCCCCCTCCCCTGTGTGTGTTTGCCCCCCCCCCTCCCCTGTGTGTCTGCCCCCCCTCCCCTGTGTGTCTGCCCCCCCTCCCCTGTGTGTGTCTGCCCCCCCCCTCCCCTGTGTGTGTCTGCCCCCCCTCCCCTGTGTGCCTGCCCCCCCCTCCCCTGTGTGTGTCTGCCCCCCCTCCCCTGTGTGTGTCTGCCCCCCCCTCCCCTGTGTGTGTCTGCCCCCCCCTCCCCTGTGTGTGTCTGCCCCCCCCTCCCCTGTGTGCCTGCCCCCCCCTCCCCTGTGTGTGTCTGCCCCCCCTCCCCTGTGTGTGTCTGCCCCCCCTCCCCTGTGTGCCTGCCCCCCCCTCCCCTGTGTGTGCCTGCCCCCCCTCCCCTGTGTGCCTGCCCCCCCCTCCCCTGTGTGTGTTTGCCCCCCCTCCCCTGTGTGTGTCTGCCCCCCCTCCCCTGTGTGTGTTTGCCCCCCCTCCCCTGTGTGTGTCTGCCCCCCCCCCCTCCCCTGTGTGTGTTTGCCCCCCCTCCCCTGTGTGTGTCTGCCCCCCCTCCCCTGTGTGTGTCTGCCCCCCCTCCCCTGTGTGTGTCTGCCCCCCCCTCCCCTGTGTGTGTTTGCCCCCCCTCCCCTGTGTGTGTCTGCCCCCCCTCCCCTGTGTGCCTGCCCCCCCCTCCCCTGTGTGTGTTTGCCCCCCCCTCCCCTGTGTGCCTGCCCCCCCCTCCCCTGTGTGTGTTTGCCCCCCCCTCCCCTGTGTGTGCCTGCCCCCCCCTCCCCTGTGTGTGTTTGCCCCCCCCCTCCCCTGTGTGTGTTTGCCCCCCCCCCTCCCCTGTGTGTGTTTGCCCCCCCCTCCCCTGTGTGCCTGCCCCCCCCTCCCCTGTGTGTGTTTGCCCCCCCCTCCCCTGTGTGTGTCTGCCCCCCCTCCCCTGTGTGCCTGCCCCCCCCCTCCCCTGTGTGTGTCTGCCCCCCCCCTCCCCTGTGTGTGTTTGCCCCCCCCCTCCCCTGTGTGTGTTTGCCCCCCCCTCCCCTGTGTGTGTCTGCCCCCCCTCCCCTGTGTGTGTTTGCCCCCCCTCCCCTGTGTGTGTCTGCCCCCCCTCCCCTGTGTGCCTGCCCCCCCCCTCCCCTGTGTGTGCCTGCCCCCCCCCTCCCCTGTGTGTGTCTGCCCCCCCCCTCCCCTGTGTGTGTTTGCCCCCCCCCCTCCCCTGTGTGTGTTTGCCCCCCCCTCCCCTGTGTGTGTCTGCCCCCCCTCCCCTGTGTGTGTCTGCCCCCCCCCTCCCCTGTGTGTCTGCCCCCCCCTCCCCTGTGTGCCTGCCCCCCCCCTCCCCTGTGTGTGTTTGCCCCCCCTCCCCTGTGTGTGTCTGCCCCCCCTCTCCCCTGTGTGTGTTTGCCCCCCCTCCCCTGTGTGTGTCTGCCCCCCCTCTCCCCTGTGTGTGTTTGCCCCCCCCTCCCCTGTGTGTGTCTGCCCCCCCTCTCCCCTGTGTGTGTTTGCCCCCCCCTCCCCTGTGTTTGCCCCCCCCTCTCCCCTGTGTGTGTCTGCCCCCCCCCCTCCCCTGTGTGTGTTTGCCCCCCCCTCCCCTGTGTGTGTTTGCCCCCCCTCCCCTGTGTGTGTCTGCCCCCCCCCCCTCCCCTGTGTGTGTTTGCCCCCCCTCCCCTGTGTGTGTCTGCCCCCCCTCCCCTGTGTGTGTCTGCCCCCCCTCCCCTGTGTGTGTCTGCCCCCCCTCCCCTGTGTGTGTCTGCCCCCCCTCCCCTGTGTGTCTGCCCCCCCTCCCCTGTGTGTCTGCCCCCCCTCCCCTGTGTGTGTCTGCCCCCCCTCCCCTGTGTGTGTCTGCCCCCCCTCCCCTGTGTGTGTTTGCCCCCCCTCCCCTGTGTGTGTTTGCCCCCCCTCCCCTGTGTGTGTCTGCCCCCCCTCCCCTGTGTGTGTCTGCCCCCCCCTCCCCTGTGTGTGTCTGCCCCCCCTCCCCTGTGTGTGCCTGCCCCCCCTCCCCTGTGTGTGTTTGCCCCCCCTCCCCTGTGTGTGTCTGCCCCCCCCTCCCCTGTGTGCCTGCCCCCCCCTCCCCTGTGTGTGTCTGCCCCCCCTCCCCTGTGTGTGTCTGCCCCCCCTCCCCTGTGTGTGTCTGCCCCCCCTCCCCTGTGTGTGTTTGCCCCCCCTCCCCTGTGTGTGTTTGCCCCCCCTCCCCTGTGTGTGTTTGCCCCCCCCCTCCCCTGTGTGTGTTTGCCCCCCCCTCCCCTGTGTGTCTGCCCCCCCTCCCCTGTGTGCCTGCCCCCTCAGTTAACAGTCATGAAACCCTCCATATTTGCAGGATTCGGAGAGGTTTTATTGAAGCATCGACACTGATCACTTGTCTCTTTTTTCAGATTGCGGGAATTCATTCACGCACCGTTAGGAATCTTCCAGATGGGACTTTTGATTTGAATGAAGTCGAATCAAAAATCCGCCAGGGTTTCCCAGACCCTCACTACCCCCGGACTCACCTCATTTGCCTCGAGGACACCCAGAATGTGCAAGGAGGGCGGGTTCTACCACTCTCCTTTCTCCAGGAGGTGAGGCATCACCTGCTTAAAACCATTAAGACGATTTAAAGTCAAACTTTAAATTCCAGACTAGGGACCGGCAGCCTGGCAGTGCTGTGGAACTGTTCCCTAGCAACAGCCAGTACCATCAGAAGAGATGTGGTGGGGGGAGCGGGCCCTTTTTGTTTGTGTCTGATCCATTGCCTCTCAGACTGGTCTCGGGGACCGGTCATCTGCTCCATCATCTCGGAATGAGGACCGACCGGCAGAGACTCACTGCTGCCACCAGAGGGAGCACGGACACAGCACTGACCCTCAACCCTTGAGAAGGGGACATTTTATTCATAGCAGGAAACTTCAAGTAAATCTTTTTATGTGGCACAGTGAAGCCTTTACATCATCAGTTTTGATTTGCTGCCAGCTAGAGCGCAACGGTTCCGGGCCAGTAACCGAGAGGTCACGAGTTCAAATCCCACCATGGCAAGTTGTGAGAATGAATTAAATGATTCTGGTCATTTGTGGACTGGGACCAGAAATAAAATGATTGTGAAACCTGCCGGATTGTTGTAAAAACCCGACTGGTTCTCTGATGTACTGCAGGGGAAGGAACCTGCCAGCCCGACCAGGTCTGGTCTTTTACATAGCCCCACACGACAGGGTTCACTCTTAATAGCCTCTGAAGTGAATCATTCATGTGTAAAATCAATTGCTAGAAGAAAGATTTGCATTTATATAGCGCCTTTCACAACCTCAAGGACGTCCCAAAACGTTTCACAGCCAATTAAGTACTCTTGAAGTGTAGTCACTGTTGTAATGTAGGAACCCCAGCAGCCAATTTGCACACAGCAAGATCCCACAAACAGCAATGAGGTAATTTTTTTTTTTAAACTGATGTTGGTTGAGGTATAAATATTGGCCAATAACCGGGGAGAACTCCCCCGCTTTGAAATAGTGCCATGGGATCTTTTACGTCCACCTGAGAGGGCGGACGGGGCTTTGGTTTAACGTCTCGTCCGAAAGACGGCACCTCCGACAGTGCAGCACTCCCTCAGTACCGGCACTGGAGTGTCGGCCTGGATTTTTGTGCTTGGAGTCTCTGGAGTGGGATTCGAACCCATGACCTTCCAACTCAGAGGTGAGAGGGCTACCCACTGAGCCACAAAAGCTGACTAGGGAGAGGCAGCGAGTGTAGTCTTGCCCACATCCCGAGAAATTAAAAGAGCCGTTCCCTGTGAGGTGTCCTCAAACCCCTCCATGGCCTCGACCCTCCCTATCTCTGTAACCTCCTCCATCGCTGCAACCCTCTGAGATCTCTGCGCTCCTCCAATTCTTGCCTCTTGCGCATTCCCAATTTTAATCGCTCCACCATTGGCGGCCGTGCCTTCAGCTACCTAGGCCCTAACTCTCTCCCTTAATCTCTCCACCTCTCTACCTCTCTCTCCGCCTTTAAGACGCTCCTTAAATCCTACCTCTTTGACCAAGCTTTTGGTCACCTAATCTCCTCGTGCGGCTCGATATCAAATTTAGTTTGCTAATGCTCCTGTGAAACGCCTTGGGACGTTTTACTACGTTAAAAGTGCCATATAAATGTAAATTGTTGTTGTGTCAGCAGAGGGCGATGACGAGCAAGTTTTACACGATACAATCCTAGTGCGTTGCCCAGGTTTCACAGGTCAGTGCAGCACGAGAGATGTTTGGGATAGAGGCTGCAATCCTGGAGGATTCCGATACATTGCGCGTGCAAGGCAGCCGGTCCCGGAGATTGTAAGTTTAAACCTGTGGACTCATGGTGAGACAAGGGTTTACCGCTCCCGGTTGCCAACTCTGGTTGGACGTATTCCTGGAGGTTTCATCACATGACCTCCTGCCCCAGTCCCCGTCAGACAATCCTCATTTTTACCCCCTGCTCCAATATTGTTACAACTAATAAACAAAAGTGTTTGAAGAAAATAAAGAAAGCACAGAGTTTCTGTAATGCCCCTTACGATTTATCTCCTGGGTTGTTCATGGCAATGCCCAGGAGATTAATCCCTCATTCCTGGAGACTCCAGGTCATTCCTGGAGACTCCAGGTCATTCCTGGAGAGGGTTGGTAACCTCTACACACTACGAGTACATACAGAACCAGCCGAGAGTCGCATTTTACGCAGACGGTTCTGTTCAGTGCCATGAGACGCTTTACCCTTCATTGTTGACCCTCGCCTTGTTAAGACGCTGAGAGTGGAGGGATTCACTGCCCAGTATTTACTCTCCATCCTTCCTGCAAGTCACCGTTCTCCTCTGCTCATGTTCAAGGTGCGAGACCTGGCCGACACGTACAAGCTGCCTGTCCACATGGACGGAGCCCGCCTGATGAACGCTGCCGTCGCTTTGGGCGTTGAGCCCGCGGAGATCGTGCGTCACTGTGACTCTGTCTGCATGTGCCTGTCCAAGGTAGGAACTGTGTACAACTGGGAGAAGGGAATGGGAGTCCTTGCTAGAAGATGTACAGTCCGGGTGGTCGTGGGAGTCAGTGGGCTTGTAATAGCTGTCGGTGGGCAGCCTATCCCTAGGGATAGAGATGGGGAAGTTCAGGAAGGGGAGGGAGGGGTCCGAGATGGACCACCTGAAGGTAAGGGAGGGATGGCCGTGATCTCTCCACGGATGCTGTCTGACCTGTGGAGTATCTCCAGCATTCTCTGTTTTTTGCGTCTTGAAAAATTAGGTATTTTTTTCATTGCCACAGAGAAAGCTACGGGAGGAGGTATCTGAGAGAGGGTTTTGAGAGGGTAAGTAGTGAAAGATTGTTTCCCCTGGTTGGTGACTCAGTAACGAAGGCCATACTCAGGATTATCATCAGAAGGAGGAAATTAGAAGATAGTTTTTCACTCCAGATTATCACAACATGGAATGCCTTACTACAAATGACTGTTAAGACAGAGGCTATAATATCATTTCAAAGGGAATTAGGTAACTATTTGAAAAGGAAGAATATAAAATGATACAGGGAAGGGATAGAAAAGGGATTAAAGTAGATAGCTCCAATTAAAGAGCTAGCCCAATGCAGGGTGATGGGCAGAATGGTCTCCCTTGCTGTAATTTTTATGATTCTATAACGTCCCTGGGTGCAGTGGGTGATTGTTCTCCGTCTCTAACACCCCTGGGTGTTGCGTGTAATCATGCCTTCCTGTTGAGTGTAGCAGTGCTGTCTGCCCTCACTTACAGATGTCTAAAGTTGTTGCTGTTTTCAAACTGAATAAAATGTTAAGTAGGAAAAGAGCTTTAGTCTGCTCTCCACCCAGTGGCCCTTGGCACCTCCCACTTTCAGCCCTGACTTGCATGGGAGAAGCTTTACATTTGGACACGAGGTACTGGATGACCAGACTACTGTCCTTTCACTCCTTGGATCTGGGTCTGAGTGTAGATCAGATGAATGAGAGGAAAATCTCCACTAAATAGGTGTCCAGTTCGGTGGCTTCGGCCAATCGTGATCCTTTGCTCAATGCACAGGCACTGACCACGGGCTAAATCCCCACTCCAGAGTTGCCACAAAACTGTTTCCAGTGGCAGAAGGGTCGGTAACCAGAGGACACAGATTAAAGGTAATTGGCAAAAGAACCAGAGGCGACATGAGGAAAAAAAATTACACAGCGAGTTGCAATGATCTGGAATGCACTGCCTGAAAGGGCGGTGGAAGCAGATTCAATAATAACTTTCAAAAGGGAATTGGATAAATACTTGAAGGAGAAAAATTTGCAGGGCTATGGGGAAAGAGCAGGGGAGTGGGACTAATTGGATAGCTCTTTCAAAGAGCCGGCACAGGCACGATGGGCAGAATGGCCTCCTCCTGTGCTGTCTCATTCTATGATTCTATGAAAGGGCACGTGTCCTTCAGAATGAGCTCAGGACTGGGCCACGATCCAGATTCTCTCAGTAGCAGCTGGAATTGGGATATTGCTGCTATTTGTGCTTTGCTAGTGTCACTCTCGGGCTGCAGTCTGTCTCCTAGCAGCAGTATCTGGCACTGGGAGGCAACGCCGTTTTGAAAGCGTGGCTTAAGATGTCCTGGAGGAGCAGCGTTCACCAAGAATGTGGTTTGAACTCCCCCTGGGAAGAACGGTCGATATTCGTCCCTTTCTATTTCAGGTGGAGCCTTTCGGCCTCACTGAACTGACTTGTGTGTTTTGGATTGAACAGGGTTTAGGAGCCCCAGTCGGGTCTCTCATCGGCGGCCGAAAAGAGTTCATCGAGCAGGCCCTGCGGGTGCGGAAGGTGCTCGGAGGGGGCATGAGGCAGGCGGGGGTGCTGGCTGCAGCAGGACTCCTCTCCATATCAGATATGGTCGAAAGACTGAAGGACGATCACAGAAACACCAGGAAATTTGCCCAAGGTACCTACAGTTTCGCAGTGCTCCTCTTTTACTTTTAAAATGTGTCCTAAAATATTCCGTTACAGTCCGCCCCACTTCCAACTTATTCAACCTTATACGTTGTCTATTTTCTTACATGCAAGCGGGAAAATATACAACAGTAAAATGGCCCAGCACGATCAATTGCCGAGGATTTGATTCCTCTGCCCAGCACTGCTTCACAATGTGAGCAACAAGACCCAGGTGTTGGAGTTTTAGGACCTGGCCTTCACCTGGTGCCAATTAATCCATCGGATGGTTCAGGTATCGATGGGATGGCACACAGGGCTCCTCTCTGCTGTTCTGTGTAATGTGATAATACAGGAGCAATCGCCACACAGCTCAGTTATCAGACTGAGGCGCCAAAGGGAGGGCCGAAGCATCTCCGCAGGAGTGGGTCAGTGAGAACCAGAAAGAGCCAGTCCTTCCGGCAGACAGCTGGGCACAGGTCATTTGGTCACAGTGTCGGTCACGTTCGGTCACAGTGTCGGTCACGTTCGGTCACAGTGTCGGTCACAGTGTCGGTCACGTTCGGTCACAGTGTCGGTCACAGTGTCGGTCACAGTGTCGGTCACGTTCGGTCACAGTGTCGGTCACGTTCGGTCACAGTGTCGGTCACAGTGTCGGTCACGTTCGGTCACAGTGTCGGTCACGTTCGGTCACAGTGTCGGTCACAGTGTCGGTCACGTTCGGACTCAGTGTCGGTCACGTTCGGTCACAGTGTCGGTCACAGTGTCGGTCACGTTCGGTCACAGTGTCGGTCACGTTCGGTCACAGTGTCGGTCACGTTCGGTCACAGTGTCGGTCACGTTCGGTCACAGTGTCGGTCACGTTCGGTCACAGTGTCGGTCACAATTGGCTACAGGAGGCCAGCAAATGGAATAAAACTAAGAGTCTGATCTTCAGATAATAAGAAAATGATTCACACAAATATAACCTGAGGACCATGTTTGTTGAACCCTGCAGCTAAGCTAAGTGGTTGAATTGAAACAGCTTCTGTGACCAGGTAAACAACAAAATGAAATGTTTGTAGGTCATCACAGAGGTGGGATTTTTACAGCCTCTTTTCACACTTCTGGATCAAAGCCGAGGCCCCCAGTGAGAGATTGGCCAGTGAGAGAATTGACCAGTGAGAGAATTGACCAGTGAGAGATTGGCCAGTGAGAGAATTGGCCAGTGAGAGAATTGGCCAGTGAGAGAATTGACCAGTGAGAGAATTGACCAGTGAGAGAATTGGCCAGTGAGAGAATTGGCCAGTGAGAGAATTGGCCAGTGAGAGAATTGGCCAGTGAGAGAATTGGCCAGTGAGAGAATTGGCCAGTGAGAGAATTGGCCAGTGAGAGGTTGGCCAGTGAGGGATTGGCCAGTGAGAGGTT
This sequence comes from Heptranchias perlo, assembly GCF_035084215.1. NCBI lineage: Eukaryota > Metazoa > Chordata > Chondrichthyes > Hexanchiformes > Hexanchidae > Heptranchias > Heptranchias perlo. The sequence continues at coordinate 11,139,470 of NC_090347.1, read as the reverse complement.
GGCCAGTGAGAGAATTGGCCAGTGAGAGAATTGGCCAGTGAGAGAATTGGCCAGTGAGAGGTTGGCCAGTGAGAGAATTGACCAGTGAGAGAATTGGCCAGTGAGAGAATTGACCATTGAGGGATTGGCCAGTGAGGGATTGGCCAGTGAGAGAATGGCCAGTGAGAGAATTGACCAGTGAGAGAATTGACCAGTGAGAGAATTGACCAGTGAGAGAATTGGCCAGTGAGGGATTGGCCAGTGAGAGAATGGCCAGTGAGAGAATTGACCAGTGAGAGAATTGGCCAGTGAGAGAATTGGCCAGTGAGGGATTGGCCAGTGAGGGATTGGCCAGTGAGGGATTGGCCAGTACAGCTGGCTCTCTGCTCCTCATTCAACAAGTCGTGATAAATGAGCATTAGCCGTGGTGACTTGTTTTTCTTGGGGGTTTGAGGATATCACTCCGTTGATCTGATCGCCGTCCAGTCCTGTCCAAGAGCCTCTGCTGTGCTTCAGCTGTGAAGTCTTCTATCAGCCGAGGAGCTGACCCTGTTTTGCAGACGGTCCCGTCAGCACATCCACTGGGTCACTGACGGAAGCAGGCCTGACGGGGAGATCGTTTGACGGCCCCCCTTGTGCCGGGGAGGGGGGGAATATGATTGATATTGTGTTTATAATCAAATATCACACGACAGGCGAATTGCTGCAGAATAATCATTAAATACTGTGAGAGATCGAAGAGCAATTTAAGCATAAAGATATGGGTTTTCCGCTCAGACAGAAAGTCTTTGGGAGCTGCTCCACTGACATTTGACACTTTGGGAGCAGCTCCACTTGTCCGCACCACTTTTGAGGGGAGGATTTGACACCAGATGTGACGCAGGATGCACTGTATATGGGTGGGGATATTGTGGTGCGAAATAATACGTCATCTGAGGTGTTTTTCCACCGTTTGTGCCAAAGCAACACTGTGCCCCAGGAGCGTCTTGTCTCCCCTGTGTCCATTGTTGCAATGGGTGGTGGGGGGGGGGCCTTTAAGATTTAAATTAGCCAAAAACCCAATTGCCGGATGAAAAGCTTAAAAGCATTTTTACTGAAAATGAATGGGTTTCTGATCGGTAAGATAAGTGATGTTAACAAGTACGAAATACAAGGCCTAGTGATGTAAGTGTGATATCAAGTGAGGAAGGTATCACATAATTGATTACGTGGGTTTTGTGTTGCTGTTCTGATTAACCAGCTATCTACTGTGATGTCTGCTTGTACCTATATTTGGTGTAGATGTCACTATCTTTTATCGTTATCATCTGACCACACTCCAGTGACTGACTTAGCAAATCTTGTCCACAGGCATTCAGAAATATGCTTCCCCTGTATGTGACACCAATATCGATGCCGTGGAAACCAATATCCTAATGTTTACAGTGAACGACGCGAGGATCTCGCCCGAGGAGTTCTGTGACCAGATGGCGGAGGTGACCGAGGAAGAGGTGATGGCAGTGGGACGCGGTGTGCGAGTGTTACTGCTGCCGATGTACGGGGACACGGTGCGAGCCGTTTGGCACCTGGATGTATCGGAGAAGGACACTGACTTGGCCTTACAGAAACTGCAGTTTGTGATACAGAAAGTCAGGAAAAAATAGCGATGGATAAACCAAAACCACTGCCCTGAGATCATTCAGATACAATAAACATGGCTCGTATCAGAATGAAAAATTCTCAGGTGAGAATGGGTGCGATTTTCTTTTGTTCCAATGTCCAGGTCTGGTGACAATGTTCTCACGAGTTGGCAGTGTTTGTTGTTGGCGATCACTGTATGGTGTGAACGATGCCCTTTCTTGCTGGTTATCCTGTGAGCTGTGTGAAACATGTAGAACCTAATTAAAATGTGAGGCCATATCGCAATCACTCATCAAGTCGGCACAACAAATGACTGCTCGATTAAACTCTCAATTTTCAAACTAGGCTCGCCGGACTCTAGGAAGTTCCCTCGGACTCTGTGTTAATATTCTCAGGGGTTCCCTGATGGTGCGTCACTACTTTCGAGGATTCCTCGGACTGTGTCAATATTGTCAATTGTACCCAGGTTGTATGTCAGTATTTTCAAAGGTCCTACAGACTGTCTCTATTCTTGGGAGTTCCCAGGGAACGTATCAATATTTTCAGGGGGTTCTGGAAGCATGTCGATATTTGGAGGTGCCCCCACACACAGCACTGCACCTCAAGGAGGGACCACCAGGCTGAAAGAGCTCGAGAGAATGAGGAAACATTGTCCTATCACGAGGCGGACTTTCTTACGGAGCTTCTAAAAGCTATGTGTTCCACAGGGAAGCACTCTCATTTTAACCACTAGCAGGAACAACCCAGAAAATCATTGGCCCTGTAACTACTGGACTGTTTTATAACTGACATTGATTGTATTATTTGCTTGTAATAAACTGGGGATTATCACTCAGGACACTGGCAGTGATTCTATCACAACCGTTACTTTTTAATATTCATTCTTGGGATGTGGGCATCGCTGGCAAGGCCGGCATTTATCCCCAGAGAAGGTGGCGATGGTGGGCATTCTGTAAGTACATCACCTCAGGTCGTCTAAACAATGTACATTCACCTTCCGAATTCGCAGTAACATCATAGACATCAGCAAATCTCTGTGAGTGCAGGAGAGCAGCCCGTGCCCTTGGTAGTTTATATTATTAAAAGCAACCTGTGCATGGGAGTGAAACCACCGTCTGTAATATCACCTCGGGTGATGATTCAAAAATATTTACCTTTCACTCTCAAGAGTTGAAAACATTACCTGAATTCCTCAGTGAGATTGCTGTGCACTAATCATTACCGGAATCCAGAATTTGACACTGATTTGTAAGATTAATTTTAGTTTAAAAGATTGTTTGGCAGCCGGTATGATTTGTTTAAAAGGAAATTTAAAATCGTTGCTGTGGAGTCAGACACGCGGCTCGATATCAATTTCCTCAAAACGGTCGAGTGGATTTACGACTGGCGTCGGCAGCCCACCCAAATAATGTTGATGAGGCCCAAGGCCCAATTTCGGACCAGCGTCTGGCCTCCCAGTTGGGACGCACACTGTGTGCGCAGCACCCATTTCATGCCTGAAATCGGGCCGAAAGGAATTTCCACCTCGAACGCCGAGTATCAGAGCTGTGTGAAGATACTTGGATTGGACCTTTCTGCCATCTTGGATCTGTTACTGGCTACATGCGGGGCTGGCTTTTCATTCAGCTCCGTGCTTCAATCTTACAGACGTGGTCATGGTAATCCCGCAGCCCAGCAGAAGCAATGGGTACCAAATTGATTAACTCCCTGAGACAAAGAGCTGGACAGATAACTGAGTAGGACTGGAGCATGAAAGTAACAGGGTTAAGGATAGAGACAGGTGATTATGCATATTTAAGGAAACACAAAGACGCTGTTGGAACCATGGAAATGTCCCCTGTGAAAAGCAGTCAGCCAGGGCTGCGTAATAGAGATCATAAGGGTGGAGATTATACGGGTGGAGATTATAAAGTGGAGAGTATAAGGGTGGAGATTATAAGGGGGAGATTATACGGGTGGAGATTATAAGGGTGGAGATTATAAGGTGGAGATTATAAGGGTGGAGAGTATAAGGTGGAGATTATAAGGGTGGAGATTATAAGGTGAAGATTATAAGGGTGGAGAGTATAAGGTGGAGATTATACGGGTGGAGATTATAAGGGGGAGATTATAAGGGTGGAGATTATAAGGTGGAGATTATAAGGGTGGAGATTATAAGGTGGAGATTATAAGGGTGGAGATTATAAGGGTGGAGATTATAAGGGGGAGATTATAAGGGTGGAGATTATAAGGTGGAGATTATAAGGGTGGAGATTATAAGGGGGAGATTATAAGGGTGGAGATTATAAAGTGGAGATTATAAGGGTGGAGATTATAAGGGGGAGATTATAAGGTGGAGATTATAAGGGTGGAGATTATAAGGGGGAGATTATAAGGGTGGAGATTATAAGGGTGGAGATTATAAGGGGGAGATTATAAGGGTGGAGATTATAAGGTGGAGATTATAAGGGTGGAGATTATAAGGGTGGAGATTATAAGGGTGGAGAGTATAAGGTGGAGATTATACGGGTGGAGATTATAAGGGGGAGATTATAAGGGTGGAGATTATAAGGTGGAGATTATAAGGGTGGAGATTATAAGGGTGGAGATTATAAGGGTGGAGATTATAAGGTGGAGATTATAAGGGTGGAGATTATAAGGGGGAGATTATAAGGGTGGAGATTATAAGGTGGAGATTATAAGGGTGGAGATTATAAGGGGGAGATTATAAGGTGGAGATTATAAGGGTGGAGATTATAAGGGGGAGATTATAAGGGTGGAGATTATAAGGGTGGAGATTATAAGGTGGAGATTATAAGGGTGGAGATTATAAGGTGGAGATTATACGGGTGGAGATTATAAGGGGGAGATTATAAGGGTGGAGATTATAAGGGGGAGATTATAAGGGTGGAGATTATAAGGTGGAGATTATAAGGGTGGAGATTATAAGGTGGAGATTATAAGGTGGAGATTATACGGGTGGAGATTATAAGGGGGAGATTATAAGGGTGGAGATTATAAGGTGGAGATTATAAGGGTGGAGATTATAAGGTGGAGATTATAAGGGTGGAGATTATAAGGTGGAGATTATAAGGGTGGAGATTATAAGGGGGAGATTATAAGGGGGAGATTATAAGGGTGGAGATTATAAGGTGGAGATTATAAGGGTGGAGATTATAAGGGGGAGATTATAAGGGTGGAGATTATAAGGGTGGAGATTATAAGGGTGGAGATTATAAGGGTGGAGATTATAAGGTGGAGATTATACGGGTGGAGATTATAAGGGTGGAGATTATAAGGGTGGAGATTATAAGGTGGAGATTATACGGGTGGAGATTATAAGGGTGGAGATTATAAGGTGGAGATTATACGGGTGGAGATTATAAAGTGGAGATTTTACGGGTGGAGAGTATAAGGTGGAGATTATACGGGTGGAGATTATAAGGGTGGAGATTATAAGGTGGAGATTTTACGGGTGGAGAGTATAAGGGTGGAGAGTATACGGGTGGAGATTATAAGGTGGAGATTATAAGGGTGGAGATTATAAGGTGGAGATTATAAGGGTGGAGATTATAAGGTGGAGATTATACGGGTGGAGATTATAAGGTGGAGATTATAAGGGTGGAGATTATAAGGTGGAGATTATAAGGGTGGAGATTATAAGGTGGAGATTATAAGGGTGGAGATTATAAGGTGGAGATTATACGGGTGGAGATTATAAGGTGGAGATTATAAGGTGGAGATTATAAGGGTGGAGATTATAAGGTGGAGATTATACGGGTGGAGATTATAAGGGTGGAGATTATAAGGTGGAGATTATAAGGGTGGAGATTATAAGGTGGAGATTATACGGGTGGAGATTATAAGGGTGGAGATTATAAGGTGGAGATTATAAGGGTGGAGATTATAAGGGTGGAGATTATAAGGGTGGAGATTATAAGGGTGGAGATTATAAGGGTGGAGATTATAAGGTGGAGATTATAAGGGTGGAGATTATAAGGGTGGAGATTATAAAGTGGAGATTATACGGGTGGAGATTATAAGGTGGAGATTATAAGGGTGGAGATTATAAGGTGGAGATTATAAGGGTGGAGATTATAAGGTGGAGATTATACGGGTGGAGATTATAAGGGTGGAGATTATAAGGTGGAGATTATAAGGGTGGAGATTATAAGGGTAGAGATTATAAGGTGGAGATTATAAGGTGGAGATTATACGGGTGGAGATTATAAGGGTGGAGATTATAAGGGTGGAGATTATAAGGGTGGAGATTATAAGGGTGGAGATTATAAGGTGGAGATTATAAGGGTGGAGATTATAAAGTGGAGATTATAAGGGTGGAGAGTATAAGGTGGAGATTATAAGGGTGGAGATTATAAGGGTGGAGATTATAAGGGTGGAGATTATAAGGGTGGAGATTATAAGGTGGAGATTATAAGGTGGAGATTATAAGGGTGGAGATTATAAGGTGGAGATTATAAGGTGGAGAGTATAAGGTGGAGAGTATAAGGTGGAGATTATAAGGTGGAGAGTATAAGGTGGAGATTATAAGGTGGAGAGTATAAGGGTGGAGATTATACGGGTGGAGATTATAAAGTGGAGATTATACGGGTGGAGAGTATAAGGTGGAGATTATAAGGTGGAGATTATAAGGTGGACACATATTCTGGGGTCATCTAAGAGAAATTCTGCATATCAGGCGATCAAATAAATTGGGCAGCGTCCATGATTGGACAGATTGCACATGGTCTGTGGAAGGAATGGGGTGATGGGTCAAATCACCCGATCCTTTTTCCGTGCTTTCTTACACAATGGGGACTTGGCCAGTTCAGTTTGATGTGCCATTTTGCTGCGTGGCCATTGATCAAGTATAAAGTTCACCAATAAGCAATTATCCATTTATATAATGGAAGAGAGTGCAGTGAAATCATGCCCAATATTTTTCTTCGGACTGACTGTTAGATCAATGACTGTCCAATTCCAAGCCTCAGGGAATCGTGAAATGAAGGACATTTATTACACGTGTCAGAAGAAGATGAAGCTGAAAATTGAGAAGCATTGAGTGATTAGGAAAAGGATGAAAATGAAGTGCTAAGAATATGATTTAAAATGTGGAGCGTGATGTTAATTATGTTCTGTTAATGAACTGCCAAATAGAGGACTATTTAACACAACTCAATACAGTGAGAGGCAGCTCCCAATTTTATCGTTGGTTGAATTCAATTGAACAAACTGCTGGCCTGTAAGTTTTTAGGGGGCTGGTGCTGTACTTTACAAATGAGGGAGTTGCCAATATACCTTTCATCTCCAGAGCTTCACAAAGCTTTGGCATTTCTTTTTTGATCTCCCTCTGTACATAAAGTGTGAACATTTTTTTTTGAAGTAAAGTTGGATAAAATGTTCCACAAACATCTTTCTGTCACCTCATCATCTCTCTCCTCAGCAGTCGCTGAAAAATAGTCTCAAAATTCACTCTACATGGAAAACGGGAAGGGCGCATAAAAACCAAGCATTTATCAGACATTGCCTGGATTTGAAAACTCGCCTTCAGGTGAAAGGACCTTCCTCAAATCTTTTTGTTTTGTTGCAGTTAAGGGACAAAGGCACCTGTTTACGAAGTACAATTATATAAAAGGAGAGCTCATCAGCTATGACCTGCACTCGCTCGTTCTCTATCAGGGGCCTAAATCAAAATTGCTCAACTGGAAATCAATCGTGTCCTTTCCTTGCAATGAGTCAGTGTGTCCCAGGGGCGTTATTGTGCCGAACAAAGAAGCTCTGTCATTTCCTCTGTGCTGCGTATCTGGTGCTTTGTTTTAAAGTCACCTCACCTATCTCCCCACATCGCAAGACCCACGCAGGTCGAAATCAGTCTGTGCAATATTACCAACTAATGCACTCATGAAATTTCTCTGCTTTTTAACCTGGTTTAAACTCATTTAAAATATCTTGCTTAAAGCCTTCATTAAAATATTGAACAAAGGAACGTCATTCAGATGCATCAATACCACACAGCACAGATTCAATCTCGCAGTGTTCAGTCTTCCCTCAATTAGTTTGGGCATCATACAACACATCATCATTTTGATCATTCCCTTGTGCACTTGAACGTGGTGTGTTGCCATTAGTGATAAAGTACCATTCCTGCTCCTACTACCCCATATTGTTACTACATTGTACACTAGGCGACTAATCCATCTCATTAGACCAGTGGCTATTGTCGCTTTGGAGGAGGAAAGAATTAAAGAGGAGAGACCAAGCAATTCCCTATACAGAGGAAGAAAAATCAGAGAGGGAGAAATGTCATTGGAACACATTTGGGCATCTCTTAGCACTTGGCTTAGTATTTGCAGAACCCTGGGACCAGGTCCCCTGCCTGCCTCCCTCTTGTTTATTGTTTGTGTATAGCTTGGGATGAACTAACTTGATGATAATGCACAAGCTAGGTCAGGAAATAACGTGAGCAGAGGTGTCACTACCCCACTGCTATGCTTCGTTCTGACAATGTGGTCCCTCATTGTATCCTTCAGTCAGCTGCTTGTATCAGAGAAGGAGAGAGTGTGAGAGAAAGAAAGCATCCATTAACCCCAAGGGAGGGATTTGATGTTAATGTCAAACATAGAAACATAGAAAATAGGAGCAGGAGTAGGCAATTCGGCCCTTCGAGCCTGCTCCGCCATTCAATATGATCATGGCTGATCCTCTATCTCAATACCATATTCCCGCTCTCTCCCCATACCCCTTGATGCCTTTTGTGTCTAGAAATCTATCTAGCTCCTTCTTAAATATATTCAGTGACTTGGCCTCCACAGCCTTCTGTGGCAGAGAATTCCACAGGTTCACCACCCTCTGAGTGAAGAAATTTCTCCTGATCTCAGTCCTAAATGCCCTACCCCATATCCTGAGACTGTGACCCCTCATTCTAGACCCCAGCCAGGGGAAACATCCTCCCTGCATCCAGTCTGTCTAGCCCTGTCAGAATTTTATATGTTTCAATGAGATCCCCTCTCATTCTTCGAAACTCTAGTCAATACAGGCCGAGTCGACCCAGTCTCTCCTCATACGACAGTCCTGCCATCCCAGGAATCAGTCTGGTGAACCTTCGCTGCACTCCCTCTATGGCAAGTATATCCTTTCTTAGGTAAGGAGACCAAAACTGCACACAATAAGTTAATCAGTAATCAATAATTGTAGTGCTAATAACATTTCCTAATTATGCATGCGTAGTTAGACGCTGCGGTCTTTAATCAATGCTGGGTGGATTAATTGAGAGAAAGTTCTTGTTCCAAATCAAACAACATGTCTGCTATATTGTGCTTTGGAGCTAGCTTTTTACTTAGTGACTAAGCATTCCTAGGACCCTCACCGCTCACAGTAAACAGCTTCATTTACAGCATTTTCATTACTCTTTATTTTTATGTCCAAGTCGTTCATATGCTGCCAGCAGATTGTGGATGTTTCTGGGTGACACTGGGGTTTTTTCTTCTCTCCGGGATGTTGGTAAAAAAGTAGATCTGAATAAAGAGTGAAGGCACACCAGCAGAATGCGTTAGTAGACAATTCATCAGTGCTTCTCTGAGGATTCCTCCTGTTCCACATTGGCTTCGCAAACATTATTTATTAAGGGCTTGTCAAAAGCCAATCATGAAAATCTGGTGCAGCATTTCAAAGCTATGTGGGACGATTGAAAGGGGAGCACAGTATTTGCTAGGTATCTTATAGTGCAACAGAGGGGAAAGGAGAGGGCATGGAAGGCACATAAAGCATGGTAGGCATTAATCTAGTCAGTGGGTCTACCACAAAAGAGTTAGCTACCCGGACACGGTGAAGGAGCAGAGAATGATAGGCTTAGGTGTGATTGAGCTGTGCCATCTGGTCAACAAGACCTGGAGGGACAATCTATCATTCACACTACGTACTAGTGGCAGTAAAGGTCACTACTGCAGTAAAGGTCACTACTGTCCTCCAACTTTCATGGCACAGGGTCCTTCCAGGCACTGACAGGAGATACCTCAGGAGTCAGATGGTTTACTGTGCACCACTTCATTAATAGCACTTCCTATTTATAAATGTCATTGGATTGTTAGTTGAAGCATGAATGGCTACATGTCTAAAGTTAAGGATGCCATGTACTTTGGGAAAGCCAACCAATTTGGAGAAAACTTTAAGTTCCACTGCTGCTGCTGGTGCTCACCTCCGAAGTTTACATAGGTGGGTTATGTGATGAAGCAGAGTTTCAGTTAACTCTTTATTGGAGCTGCCTACCCCAAAATAGCTGACTCTTGAGATGTCCCCTGTGTGTGCCAGAAAGGACTGGAGTAGGACAGTTGAGGAAGGCTGTGATATTCACCAATAGTGCAGTGAAGATGAAAACATTTATTCGTAGCTCATTTGGATTAAATAACAGTTCAGTCAGACCTCCTCCCCTCCCCCCATGTTCGTGCACTAGTCCCACTCATGCCCTTGCACTCTCAGGCTATCCTCTCCTCATTCTCCTGGCAGTGCTCTGGAGATGAAAACCCCTGCCCTTCCCTTGTACAACCAACTCACAGGCTTGATTGTGTTCAGAAGTCAATTCTTATTCCCCCTCACTCCCTGCCTTACAATTCTGTGCAAACGTCTCTTAAAATGGCCTTTAACAAGTATATCACTCTTTCTAATAGTCTTGCTCACATTTACTTTTTCATTAAATTTAACACCCAGAGGAAAATATAGGCCAAAGCGGCCAATAGACTTCACAAGATATCAGCGCTGGTTACAACATGTTTCCTAAATTTAACTTATTACAAAACTCGGCACAATAACGATACAATAACAAACTGCAACAGGCTGTACGTTAACACGGTGCTCATATCACTGCCGACTGCTCTGGATGTTGCACGGCAACAAGCTTGGCAGCCAGAAGAAATAAAGCCCCAGAAATGACCTCCGAGACACAAGAGAGGCAGGCCAAGCCCATGGACCAACTGAAGCCAATATGAACATTGTCGAACAACTTGTGTCCGTACAAGTGCATCGCAATCGCGAAGGCTGCTTTCGAGTAAGCGATGTACACAGCAATCCCAGTCAGGGTCAGAGCACCTGAAACACAAAGAACAAGTGACGTTAGGACTTAAGTGGGATTGCCTCAAAACATAACCGCGCATTTGCCTTTTTTGTGTGTGTGCCCCAATCAAAGGGAGGGATGTTGGCGCGAAGGAATAGTCACCTTGGGCGAGGGAAAGGGACACTTTCCATTTCAGGCACCCAGTGCCATCAAGCCCAGGTTGAGCACAGTTAAATGCAGAAAGCAGGTCCAATCTCAAGAGCATCCCCTACTGCATCAGTGTGACACTTCTCCGTTTCCTTACACCATTTGTGTGGCTTCTTTGTGGAAAGCTGCCGATTTAGTGGGCCCACGGCAGTGGCTGGCGTTCATGTGGCATCCTTCCAACTAGTAGACGGATGAGACTTTGATCTTAGCGGTCTGTGCAGAATTTGAACCCAGGTCCCAGAGGTAGAAGCCCAGTGTCTAATGTGATGCACGTCCAGGCCTTCACCATATGTAAGAGCCAAGGAACTCTGCGGGCTGAGTTTTTTTCCAGTTGTTAGCCAGTGCACTGGGTGAGAAATACCAGCTTGGAGAAGTACTATTGCCCTCTGCCCCACTCTCCAGTGAATCACCAGGAAGATCAGCCAACGGCTGCTTTTAATATTTGATCTCCACCACTCAATGCACCAACTGACAGAAGGGAATCTTTAGAAAGGGTCAAGGTGGTCCAGATAAGGACTAAAACCGCAGTACTAAGCTCTGGAATTCCCTCCCTAAACCTCTCCGCCTCTCTACCTCGCTCTCCTCCTTTAAGACGCTCCTTAAAACCTACCTCTTTGACCAAGCTTTTGGTCACCTGACCTAATATCTCCTTATGTGGCTCGGTGTCAAGTTTTGCCTGTGAAGCACCTTGGGACATTTTACTATGTTAAAGACGCTATATAAATGCACGTTGTTGCTGTTGTTGTTGTTGTGCACATGCTGTGGCAAACCACTTAGATTTCAGCATATTTTAGAATAACATTTCACTGGAAATAAACGACTACAAAGCAGTGGAATCTCCTATTACAAGGAGCAGGTCATTTACCTGCTCCCTCCGCTCATCAAAAGTGCGCAACGAGGAGGGAGGCAGAACTGAAAAGGAGAGAAAGCTAATGTGAGGAGGAGGGCGGAGAAGAGGTTTTGTCTGATATCGTGGTACACACAACACTGTTTGAGGAAGGTGTTCAGGCAGGTCCTGCTTTACACTGATTCCAACATTTTGGCACAACCCCTTGTTAACCCATTCCCTTATGAAAGGATTCTCTTCAGTACATATCAAAGTGCCGATTCAATCACACAGGATTACTGATTACACCAGGTACTGGTAACTTGGCTTCATTAACCGAACAGAAACACACACACACACGGTGGAAAGAATCTCACATATTTCAGGACTTCTTGTCTCTCGAACATCTGCTGTTGCCGGGCTCCTGAGGGACACTCGGTTCATGCAGATACCGGTTGATTCAGTTTGTTCACAAGCCAAACATCGATGGGCCAGATCATTTGGCCAATCTAAGTTCATCCATTCAAAAAAAACTTATGTTCCCCGCCCCCTGCATCTCAACAAGTCACCTAATTGTGTATCTGAATAAATGTAAAGTTTTCACCTCCACTTTCCCACCCAGAAGACCATTCCAAGTGTCAAACACTCTGCACGAAGAAGGTCCTTCCTGATATCTGCCCCAAACAGACTCTTCACCTATTTTAGCCCATCGCCCCCTCATTCTGTTTAGTCATATCTTGAAATAGTTTTGCAGATTTACCTCATCTATATCATTTAACGTCTTGCATACTTTTATAAGCTCTCCTTTCAGTCCCCTCTTTTCAAGACTGACTCATGTTAAGTGGGAATCGTGCCTGCCAGTGGACCCCAGCACTGACTCCCTCAGAGTTTATGGGGTCAGTGGGAGAGCACCTCATTAGCATGGGGCCACTTTAGGCCAGTGTTGTCCAATAGAAATTGCTGACTTCCAGACGTGTGGCTACAGCAACACTGTTTGAGCCACTTGCACTAATTTTAGTAGAAAACTCCTTAATAAACTCACACAATACAGTAAACGTACTGCACATCCACCACCATTCGGTAACCAAGGAAGTAATGATCAAAAACACTCATAAATTCTGCTTTTCAACTTATTATTTTACCATGTAATTCAAATGCACAAAAAGGTTAAAGTACACATGCATGCACTGTGCGAAAATGAGCATTGAGATCACATGCCCGAGGTCAGTGTCTTTTACTCATCTTTGCAATTAGCCAAATCTGGATTCCCAATTAGCCACTTGTGGCTAATGGCTAAGGTATTGGACAACACTGCTTTAGGCGTATCTCTAGTGCCCACTAGCGTTGCTAGTGGGCGGTAGAGATAAGGAATAATAAGGGGCAAAAAACACTAGTGGGCGTAGTATATAGGCCTCCTAATAGTTGCAACTCTGCTGGAAGAAGTATTAATCAGGAAATAGTCGGGGCATGTAATAAGGGAACAGCTATAATTATGGGGGATTTTAACTATCATATTAACTGGACAATCAAATTGGGCAGGGTAGCCTTGAGGAAGAGTTTATTGAGTGTATTAGGGATGGATTTCTTGAGCAGTATGTAACTGAATCAACAAGGGGGCAAGCAACCTTGGACCTGGTCCTGTGTAATGAGCCAGGGTTAATTAATAATGTCCTAGTTAAGGATCCCCTTGGAATGAGTGACCATAACATGGTTACATTCCATATCCAATTAGAGGGTGAGAAGGTTGGTTCTCAAACAAGCGTACTGAGCTTGAATAAAGGAGACTATGATGGTATGAGAGCAGAATTGATTAAAGTGGACTGGGAAAATAGATTAAAGGGTAAGACGGTACATGAGCAGTGGTGTTCATTTAAGGAGTTATTTTACAACTTTCAAAAAATATATATTCCACTGAGGAAAAAAGGGTGTAAAAGAAATGACAGCCATCCATGGCTAAGTAAAGAAATTAAGGATAGTATCCGACTAAAAACAAGGACATATAAGGTAGCCAAACTTAGTGGGAGGATAGAAGATTGGGAAGTCTTCAAAAGACAGCAAAAAGTAACGAAAGGATTGATTAAGAAAGGGAAGATAGATTATGAAAATAAATTAGCAAAAAATATAAAAACAGATAGCAAGAGTTTCTACAGTTATATCAAAAGAAAAAGGGTGGCTAAGGCAAACGTAGGTCCTTTAGAGGATGAGACCGGGAAATTAATGGTGGGAAACATGGAGATGGCAAAAATGCTGAACAAATATTTTGTTTCAGTCTTTACAGTAGAGGACACTAAGAATAGTTGGTATGCAGGTGCAGCAGGTGATCAAGAAAGCCAACGGAATGTTGGCTTTTATTGCTAGGGGGATAGAATATAAAAACAAGGAGGTATTGCTGCAGTTATATAAGGTATTGGTGAGACCGCACCTGGAATACTGCATACAGTTTTGGTCTCCATACTTAAGAAAAGACATACTTGCTCTCGAGGCAGTACAAAGAAGGTTCACTCGGTTAATCCCGGGGATGAGGGGGCGGACATATGAGGAGAGGTTGAGTAGATTGGGACTCTACTCATTGGAGTTCAGAAGAATGAGAGGCGATCTTATTGAAACATATAAGATTGTGAAGGGTCTTGATCGGGTGGATGCAGTAAGGATGTTCCCAAAGATGGGTGAAACTAGAACTAGGGGGCATAATCTTAGAATAAGGGGCTGCTCTTTCAAAACTGAGATGAGGAGAAACTTCTTCACTCAGAGGGTGGTAGGTCTGTGGAATTTGCTGCCCCAGGAAGCTGTGGAAGCTACATCATTAGATAAATTTAAAACAGAAATAGACAGTTTCCTAGAAGTAAAGGGAATTAGGGGTTATGGGGAGCGGGCAGGAAATTGGACATGAAGCTGAGTTCGGATCGGTCAATGCCCTGTGGGTGGCGGAGAGGGCCCAGGGGCTATGTGGCCGGGTCCTGCTCCGACTTCTTGTGTTCTTTAGATTTGTGGTTGGGATCAGATCAGCCATGATCTTATTGAATGGCGGAGCAGGCTCGAGGGGCCGATTGGCCTACTCCTGCTCCAATTTCTTATGTTCTTATGTTCTTATGTTCTAAACAGGGGGCTCGAGGGGGTGGGGAGGAGCTAAATACGATTAAAATCACTAAGGAATTGGTACTCAGTAAATTAATGGGACTCAAGGCGGATAAATCCCCTGGACCTGATGGCTTACATCCTAGGGTCTTGAGGAAAGTGGCAGTAGGGATTGTGGATGCTTTGGTAATAATTTTCCAAAATTCTCTGGACTCGGCAAAGGTCCCGGCAGATTGGAAAACTGCCAATGTAACACCCTTATTTTAAAAGGGTAGTAGGCAGAAGGCTGGAAATTATAGACCAGTTAGCCTAACATCTGTGGTGGGTAAAATTTTGGAGTCTATTATTAAGGAGACAGTAGCAGAACATTTGGATAAACATAATTTAATAGGACAAAGTCAGCATGGCTTTACTAAGGGGGAGTCATGTCTGACAAATTTGCTTGAGTTCTTTGAGGACATAACGTACAGGGTGGATAAAGGGGAACCAGTGGACGTAGTGTATTTGGACTTCCAGAAGGCATTCGACAAGGTGCCACATAAAAGATTATTGCTCAAGATAAAGAATCACTGGATTGGGGGTAATATTCTGGCATGGGTGGAGGATTGGTTATCTAACAGGAAGCAGAGAGTTGGGATAAATGGTACATTCTCGGACTGGCAACCTGTAGCCAGTGGTGTTCCGCAGGGGTCGGTGCTGGGTCCCCAACTCTTTACAATCTATATTAACGATTTGGAGGAGGGGACCGAGTGTAACATATCAAAGTTTGCAGATGATACAAAGATGGGAGGGAAAGTAGAGAGTGAGGAGGACATAAAAAACCTACAAGGGGATATAGACAGGCTGGGTGAGTGGGCGGAGATTTGGCAGATGCAATACAATATTGGAAAATGTGAGGTTATGCACTTTGGCAGGAAAAATCGGAGAGCAAGTTATTATCTTAATGGCGAGCAACTGGAAAGTACTGCAGTACAAAGGGATCTGGGGGTCCTGGTGCAAGAAAATCAAAAAGTTAGTTTGCAGGTGCAGCAGGTGATCAAGAAGGCCAACGGAATGTTGGCTTTTATTGCTAGGGGGATAGAATATAAAAACAGGGAGGTATTGCTGCTGTTATATAAGGTATTGGTGAGACCGCACCTGGAATACTGCATACAGTTTTGGTCTCCATACTTAAGAAAAGACATACTTGCTCTCGAGGCAGTACAAAGAAGGTTCACTCGGTTAATCCCGGGGATGAGGGGGTGGACATATGAGGAGAGGTTGAGTAGATTGGGACTCTACTCATTGGAGTTCAGAAGAATGAGAGACGATCTTATTGAAACATATAAGATTGTGAAGGGGCTTGATCGGGTGGATGCGGTAAGGATGTTCCCAAGGATGGGTGAAACTAGAACTTGGGGGCATAATCTTAGAATAAGGGGCTGCTCTTTCAAAACTGAGATGAGGAGAAACTTCTTCACTCAGAGGGTAGTAGGTCTGTGGAATTTGCTGC
Organism: Heptranchias perlo; assembly: GCF_035084215.1. Classification (NCBI taxonomy): domain Eukaryota; kingdom Metazoa; phylum Chordata; class Chondrichthyes; order Hexanchiformes; family Hexanchidae; genus Heptranchias; species Heptranchias perlo. Next base: position 11,123,246 of record NC_090347.1, on the reverse strand, counting down.
CCCAGGAAGCTGTGGAAGCTACATCATTAAATAAATTTAAAACAGAAATAGACAGTTTCCTAGAAGTAAAGGGAATTAGGGGTTACGGGGAGCGGGCAGGAAATTGGACATGAATTTAGATTTGAGGTTAGGATCAGATCAGCCATGATCTTATTGAATGGCGGAGCAGGCTCGAGGGGCCGATTGGCCTACTCCTGCTCCTATTTCTTATGTTCTTATGCCTGAAACAGTTTAAGAATGTATCAAATCTCCAATCTAAATACTGAGGGGAGACTATTTGGGGCCCGAGCGCCAAGTCATTGGTGCCAGCATCGTGTGCACCTGCGCACAAATGGGCTGGCCCGACTGGGGGTTATGAGAGCAGCTTATTTGCATCACTTCCAGGTGCATCTCTCAGGACACACCAGGATTGTCAGAGCTGCATTATCATGCGCCAGTAGCCAGTGACGGGTTGCTGGCTGCCCGTTGTGAGCCAGGCACTTCCCCACCATGGGGGAGGAGAAGCATGAGGAAAAGGGGCAGGAGGGGCAGGGAGGGCATGGGGGCATCGGGTATATGGGGCACCGAAGTCAGAGGTACTGGGGGGCAAAGGGCAGAGGTGATTGAATTTATTTTTACATTTAAAGGCAGCATCCCCTTCAGCGCCCATTCCAAATGCTCATGTACTCCAGTCACATTATGGGACGGGAGCCCAATATAAATGCAGGTCAAGAGCCTAATGCGCCTCGTGCCCAACCTGTCTGCTGACTCCCAGACCCCTCCACATTCGGTGCCGCATTTGGTGCATTGAGCTCCTCGGGTGCCTTGTAGGCTTCAGGTCACCGTTTCCCAATTTTCCACTGCGCCTGTCATCATATTATCAGCCCCTTTAATTGTACAGAGTAACTTTAAATTCAATCAAGATCGTTTGAAAAAAACTCCTGCGTAAAATCTTTAGGGTTAAAGCATTAATAAATGTGTACATTGAGGGGGCCATTACATTGCCACTTTCAAGCTGATGCAAAATGTTTTTGGATGCTCATCAACGCAAAGATTGGCAGTATAACTGAGCAGACGGCCAAGCACACGAAAGCCTTCAAGCGAGAGACACTCTTCAGGAGGTTATCTCACACAGGGTTTAGTTTGCAAAGAATATGGTATAACACCAGCCTAATTAAATTCCTGAGAGCTGGCACATGTGGCAAGATGTCTCCAAGATCATGTCCTTCACCATCAATCACACAATTAATCCAGTAATCTCACAACTTTTCTAATTATCTCTCTGGTTTTATTATAAACCAACTTAATCGCATCATATTTTGCAATGGTTGATTAGCCTTTTCTCTGGTTTAGGTGCTTGGAGCTGTACTGATTTATCAATCCCATTATTTCAACTGTCCTTCTACACTTCAATTATCTTCCCTTTATCCTCAAACAGATCTTCCCATTCCTCCAATCTATTTAAATTACAACATAATGAATGTAACCACTCCCCGTTGCATCAAGTTTACACCTTACACTGAAATGACTGCTCTCCGCACATACCTTCTCCTCTGGGAAGTTGTGTTCATTTTGTTGATTAACAGTGATGTTTCTATCTTCCAAACTAAGTAAGGCTCTGAAATTTCAGGTTAATTTATGCTAGGTTGTGGGCAGATTTTGTGCTGCGGATCTGCACCAATTATTAACTGTGTTAAGACCAGGAGGGCGTATTTCACTTAGGGGCCTGGACCATCCTGCATATTCACACCCAGAAACACGCGCAATCTGGGCTCGGATCAAATAGGCGGCCTAAATGATCACGGAATTAGGAGAGGTAGCGAGTTACACGCGTAAGTACAATACGCCCAAATATCCTTGCTTTCTTATGATCGTCTATCGATCCCTCCGCCAAAATGCATCTCTGCTTATAAAACTGGCCCCGCCCTCAAATTACAGAGACTTAAAACACGAGTTTCCTGCGATTGCTCTTGCTCAGAGGCTCTCTTCAAATTACAACCAGATTTTCAGACGCAGCAGGAAACAATGTAATTTTCCTGATGTTTTATTGCAATTTTTGAACATTTTTAAAAACAAATTATCCTCACTGGGAACTGCTCTGTATTTTCTGTTTCTTTGAATGCATTTTTATGGCATCAGTATAAGTCCCATTAAAAACTGAAAAACTTTCCAATTGCAGATTCTTAAACATCCTTTGCCTAACATGCATGAGTGATGTGTTGACACTTTTAATTTTCATATTTAAAGAATATATGGTGTGAGTTCAGCATTTTCCTTGGGCCCCAATTGTTTACGCTAATTTGTGCCCATTTTATGGTCAGGCGTATTCTAATGAGATTCGCAGGAAATTTGAGCGTAACTTGACATCGGCAGAATGGGCGGGGCAATGGGGGCATTGTCGGGTCTAACTTCCGGGTTGCGCCCAAGGAAGACATTCCAGGCCAGGGTGCTCACAGCTGTCAGAGGGCCTACAGGTTTGAACCCAGCTCCCACTGTACAGTGCATTATCCCGCACACCCAGCTTCATTTCCTGCCCCCATTATTGCTGGAATTTTCATTGCAGTTCACCAACATGGTGACATATGTCACATACACCCTCTCCTACATTACTACAGTGACTACTCGTCAATACTACCCCATTGGCTGTAAAGCGCTTTGGGACGTCCTGAGGTCGTGAAAGGCGCTATAGAAATGCAATTCTGTCTGTCTGTCCATCTTGCTTTCCTCCTCCAATTAGTAAACACTGCAGTCAGAGTTCAGGAGCTCTTCCTGGTGTCATTGCTAGCATCAAATAAAATGTTCTGGTAGACTTCATACATCACAGCCCTTCTGACAGCAACCTTTAGAGAAAGCATCTTGTGGAACAATCACTACTGGTGCCGCACCTGAATTAGTGCATTAATTCCACTATATGTTCCATTACTGTCAGACGGCCAGTGCTCTAAACTGCTTAGCTACACTAATTTTTAAAAAAAATTTCAGTCAAGTTTCTTTTTAACAGGATACAAACAAAAGACTAGATAAATTGTCTAATCACGGCTTGCATCCTCTGTGTAAATCTATTCGACGAAACAATAGATATTTGGTGAAAAACATGCAGTATCCAGCCAAGTAGTAAATTGTCTCTCCTCCCCGGGCGTAACAGTCAATAACAGGAGATTGTGTCACCTCCCAGTGCAGCACACTTCTCTTGTTAAAAACAACTATCCTCTCTGGGCCTGGAATGTCTATCAAATCCTATTTTCTTTCCAATGTTACCCCAGCACAGATTATTGCATTAAAGTACAATGGCAATTTGTTTTGCCCACTGTTGACAGTGATCTGAGAAACGGTTGGTATTTTTTGAAGAGGTCTGTGTGATATCACTAGCTTCGGGGGGAGGGACAGCAAACACGCGAGTCTTGGTGAACAGCTTCCGCACGTAGCATGGAGTCTCAGGGGCCGCACACCAGGGTGGAATTTCCAAACGGGTTTGCCAATCTCCCGCTGTACGCTTCGGAAGGGCGACGGAAATCCTGCGGAAATGGCATAAGCGGCCGGGAGATCGGGAGAACCCACGCGGGAATTCCAGACGGCACAGAGTTTAAATCAAAATGGCTGATTCTCCAACCGGGGGCTCCCGGTGAGGAGCCACGCCCGCGGGGACCACTGGTCAGGAAATCACAGGCCTGCAGTGCCTGATTTACCGCCCATTTAAATTAAGGGATGAAAAATCAGGCACTGAGAACCTGTGACTTCCCGATTACAGATCCCTGCGATTGTCGGGAATGCCCTGATTTTTTCATTAATTAGCATAGATCTCAATACCAGCAGACCTTGGTGTTCTGATTTAGGATTTGTCGACCAATAAGATAACAGTGCTAAAGCCCGCCCTTTCCAAATCTCCAGGTTCGCACATTCAAACAGGATAAACCAGCAAATTTAAAACATCAGCACAAGTGGGACTGAGTTGCCAGGGCTTCAAAGCTGGATTACCAGGGTCCAGGGGCCACTCTTGCTGTAAAGAATTCACCTCATACTGTATTAGGCTTAAACAATCCAGATAAATAGAGAAGTCGTGCTGGAGAATGAAGGAATACATGGCATGGTAAGAAATGGTTCATTCTACACAGGTTTAATTCCCCTATATTAATGAGAATATTGCACAGTACGAGCCCATGCATTAGTGCATAGCACTAGTTTACTCCTCCAGGGCTTTCTGTTAGTGAACAAGTGGCAGTGCCTGGCCAACAATTAATCTGATTGGTGATTATAAGTGCTCCTCTGTAAAAGGGATGAATTAAGTTGTTTCTGTGAATCAGTTAATGATCTCTATGCCTGAGTTCTGTGATTGGATCGTCAGGGAAACCTACTGTCAACTAAGACTGTAGCAGAATTCATTTATGAGTTTGGTTCTTTCCAGGGCATGAGTCAAAACTGTAACGTGTTAGACTTCAGGTCAGTCATAGCTGTGAGATCATTTTCATGCTCACTGTTGGTACAGGACATGTATGGAGTCGGTGAGTTCCAGCAGATCCAGGCTACGGGGCAACTGACTTAAACCACCAATTCACTCCCCAACCACACAAAAAAACCTAAGCGTACGACTTCTAATTGGTGAAGTTCATGTCTACGCTTAATGCACCTAAACTACATTACATTGTGTGCTATTTTAACAAAGCTTTAACTAATTTACAATAAATAGGTTAAAATAGCACACACTAGAAAGTAGTACACATGTTTAGCATTCATACTTTGACTTCACCAATTGACAGTGCTACGCCCTCAATATCTTACTGGGTGTCTAACATAACAATGGTGTCTTTTTTTAATACAAATTTTCTCTCTATCTTCTCCTAATTTATGATTCGATGTGGGCTGACAGCTCTCTGTTTCCTTGCCTGAATAGTTATTCTTTGTAATATTGGCTTGTACGCAGCCAGTGCATCTGTTGCAGTATCTTTTCTTCTCACCCCCACCTCTGGAGTCCTCCAATTATTTATCCTTGGCCCCCTCTTCTCCTTCATCTACATGCACGTACATGGGTAAGAGGAAGGCACAGGTTCAGCTTCCCTGTCCATGCTGATGACACCCAGCTCTACCTCTTTACCACTTCTCTCAAATTCAAAACCATTTCTATGCTATCATCTATTGCCAAGTCAAATTTCCTTCAAATGAACAGCAGAAAGAGCAAAGCAACTGTTTCCAGATACCACCGTAAACTCTGCTCCCCTGCCACCGACTCCAACTTCCTCCCCGGCCACTCGTTGAGGTTGAACCAAACCATGAAAAATCTTGGCATCCTGTTCAACCCAGAGCTGAGCTTCAAACTCCATATCCTATCCATCACTGCCTGCCTCTGCTCCTACCCCAGCCCCACTGTCACTGAAACCCTTATCCACACTTCTGTCACTCAATTTCTCCAATGTCTTCCTTCCTGGCCTCCTATTCCTCACCGTCCATAAACTCCAACTTGCTCAAAACTCAGGTACCTAATTCCTGCTCGATCCTGCTTACCCATCACTTCTGTCCTTCCTGACCTACAGTCTCCCAACACATTGAATTTAAAATCCTCATCCTTCTCTTCAAATCCCTCCATGGTTTCAGCTCACCCTACCTCTGGTCCTCTAATTCTGGCCTCCCTTCATCCCACCACTGGTGGCACAACCTTCAGCCACTTGGCCATCTCTCTGGAACTTCCACTCTAAACAACTCTTGATCACCACTTCTCTCTCCACCTTTAAAATCCTTCCCAAAACCCATCTTTTCAACCAAGCTTTCGGTCACAGCTCTTAACTCACACACCGTGGCTTCGTGTTCATTCCTTTATCCGTTTTTTTCCCCATCCCCTCCCTCCGCCCACCTCTGTGTAGATGTCAACCTTGGCTCAAAGATAGCCCCCTTACCTTTGAGACAAAAGGTCATGGGTTCATGCCTGACTCCAGAGACTTGAGCACATAATCTAGTTTGACACCTCAGTGCTGCACTGTCAGAGTTGCCATCTTTCAGATAAGATGTTAAACCAAGGTCCCGTCTGCCCTCTCAGGTCAATGTAAAAGAAGATATGGGGGGTTCCACCCAGTGTCCTGGCCAACAGTTATCCCTCGACCAACATCACTAAAAAAAATGACCTAGTCATTTACCTCATTGCTGTTTGTAGGACCTTGCTGTGCACAGAATGACTGCCATGTTTCCCTACATTGTAAGAGTGACTACATATTAAAACTACTTCTTTGGTCGTGAAGCACTTTGGAACCAAGGTGGTGAAAGGTTCTATACAAGTGCAATGACAATTGGACGTGTGTGTGTGTGTGTGAAGTGCACACAGTGACACTGATAAAACTGATGGACGGATTGCAGGACCAAGAATAGGTTTAATCCACATCTGACATTCCAACACTCCCATCACTGAACTCCTGCGACTTTCAACCTGTAGGCTAATTATTCAATTAGCCTGCAGCCTGTATGCGCTCCATCCCAGAGTCTGGCTGAAGCCTGCACTATGTGGACTGGTAAACTTCTTTATTATTACGAACTAGAGGTGCATTTGAAGTTGGAATACTGAAAGAATTTTATGGGTTGTCAATTACAAATTCACATCATTACAAATAACATGTTAAATTGATAAATACGAGTGACATTTGAAGACGCTGCTGTTGCCTCTAGTAGGTCCTTATATCTCATCAGTGGGAGAAATTTAATTGCTGCTTCAGGACTGCTTTAATTTCACCGCTCAGACAGGTAATAATTTAAGTGATATAACTTGCCGAGTACTGATAACCACACAATGGTTACCAGCTGATGATGAGTTTCAGAAGTACTCCTTAAAGTCCCCGTTCCCTCAATAATCAGTACATAAAACCTCAGACTCAGAGCAGACAGTCTTATATCTCACTGTATGCCAAATGATTTAAGTGTTTTTCACACTTCTGTGCGACAAGCTGGGTATTGATGGGACCATCCCACGTATTGTTAGAAACCAGGAGTAATACAAGGGATTGGTGACATTTGTCAATCGTTCTGGCAGTTTGTAACTAGGCATTTTCACCACCTTACTGAAGCTGCGAGTTTTGTTGAAAACCCTGAAGGCTTCTCCTCTCTTTACTACGTTCTTTAATGGGAATGTTTCATTCACGGTCCCTGAAGAGTGGCTTTCTTGTCAACTTAATGTCATTTTCCCTTCCTTTTTCTTACTTTTTTGTCCCCCCCCCCCCAAGTGACCATTCTCTGAGTCTGAGCCTAGACAGTGAGTATCGGCAGATTGGATTTCATTTCGAGGATTTCATTTTCACATCGTTCACCTGAGGAAGGAGGTAGCCTCCGAAAGCTTGTGAATTTAAAATAAAATTGCTGGACTATAACTTGGTGTTGTAAAATTGTTTACAATTATCGGCAGATTGTTTGATCATGGGCTATTATGCTATCCTCACCGGATGCTCACAAAGTGCGCTTTCCAGCAGGGGGTTACTGGAGAACAATTAAGACCAATTGGTCCTAGTCCTTGAGCACTGAGACCAGTTACTCCTTCAGTTGAGATCAGCCCGCTCAGCACCTTCCGAGATTGAACATGGGGCCTTCTGCTTTGATATACCTCAGTTCTGCAATGAGAACTTACCAAATAAGCCATCAGGAGCACCATTTTCTTTCCTGTCCCACCATTACAAAGCTTGCTTCACTTCTTATTAAAGGTCAGTTAGATTATTTCTGATTCTTAAAGTGTTAATTAGCATGACTTCATCTAATTCACCCAATGCATGATGTAAGGGATTGCCAGTGGTAAAATACGGTGCAGAGATGTGGGCTACGCTGTACTCACAGAATAGCTGCAAGTACCAGCACCTACGAATAATTACTGCCAAAAGTGTCTTAATGACCCTCCCCCTGCTCCGTCCTCCCCCGCAGGATAATTCCTCACCCATATTCATGATGTTTAAGGTGTTTTATTAAGCCTGTCCAAAGAAAATCTATGCTTTAAATCCACTTAATAATAATGACTTCCTATTTCAAATGATTAAGTATTGTTCATCCAATTAGACAAGGAAAATTCAGTAGCTTTGCAGCGGGGGTTTAAATAATTGAGGCATAAAGGTGCAGCCACACTGTGAACAATAAGGGTTATGATATGGAAGCGGGGAAGAAGTAGAATCAGACACGTCTAGAGCCATTGATGTTCTGATTTTATTACACTTCACAGAGAAAAGGCAAGCAGCCCACTGGAAGGGCAATTAAATATTCAACTGTATAAAATAACACAAAGTGAAATACATGTTTATTGAAACCTGTTCCATCTTTTAGAAATAATAAACAAAAATGAGAATTAAATATCAATCATTTCTTAATGAGAACATTAGGAATTGCATTAATGCATATCTAAGTTTTATTTATATATATTTTTAAAACAGATGGATCAACAGAACCTGAATGTACTGAACCCATTTTTTCCTCCTCATACACCTCCTGACACTCCCTCATGATCTCACGGCCTTAGCTCAGCTCTCCAATGCACACTATTGTGGTTTCTAGATCATGCTGCTCCCAATGCTACTACAGCACTGTTTGCAGTGATTATGCCTACCGTCCTTTGTATAGTAACGTCACCACACAATTAGCCCTGATTGTGGTACGTTACCCTGATGGTAACCAACACATACAGTAATCACTAATGCTCCATATTTTTCATGTGCCACACCTTATCCAGTTGTCCCAGAGTGTTGCACATTTACTGAAAGATCAATTATTAGGAGGACGTCAGACTAAAGTAAGTAGGAATAGTGTTTTCCACACACCTTGAGCTCCATGTGCAATATTTAGTCACAATTGAAGTGGAGTTAAACACTGCCATCCTCTCACTCGCCACCCTTACTGGGTTTGTGAGCTCCGAAATATCTAGTGTGAGTACAGTGTTCTCTCTGATCACTGACACTATGCAGCAATAGAGACAGAGCAGAGGAAGGGAAAGATAATTCAAAAGGAGGAAGAGAGATTTTATTCTGCATGGGGCTTCACAACCCTAGATGGAATTATTTCACCTTTGTAGTTTTCTCCCCTTATCTCAGCCACTCCTGAAGGCAATGATTTGGACGTGGGCATCAGCACCCTCCACCGAGTAGCCGTTGGCCCATTATTCAAGTATGATCCTGGACAGTGGGTGTCGGCAGGTTTTGGTTTGATTATGGGAGCCAACACACCAGCCCCAAATTGTCCCAATCTGACATCCACATGTTCGCTTTGCAGCAGGAGTCACTGAATAGTAATTATGGTCTGGAATGCCAGTTGAATTCCTCCCAGAGACACCAAGACTAAGCGTAGTATCCCTGCTCTGGCTGAGGTTGGCTAAATCAGTACAGAGCAGAGATCAGACCTGGGACCCTCCTTGGTCTGTGAGACGCAGCTAAGGAAGCCACAAACTAAATGTAGCAAATAACTCCTTATAATTCCTGTCACATAGTGAAGTAAGTACTGACTCAGTATTTTAAAAGGGACTGGAGCGATTCTTAATTCAGTAGAAGTAGAGAAATAAATGTTTGTGGGCTGGGAAATATTTAAACGTCTACCTAAATCTTGTAACAGGATTTAGATGATCAGAATGGCATTTTTTCATTCCTACGTACTTATGCTTGTATGACATTTCTCTGTTAAACTTTTAAAAAGCCAGTTATATTAAGATATAATGTACTCACTCAATCTGAAATGATGTGATATAGTAACAAGTCCCAGGGGCTTGTTGCAATGTAACAATTCAACTGCTGTACATGTTTAGTCTGTTTTTGTATAGACAATATTGTAAGCTAAGAAATGTTATGGTGAGGACAAATGAATTGCCTATGGAAAATTATTGAACAGTAATTCATCAAATTTCACAGCAGGAGCTGCAAGTTATAAATTTTGAGAACAAGTTAAAAAATCAATTAAAAATAACGAGAAACATTATTTTCTGTTTCTATCTGTGTATCACGTGCTGGGTAGCTTAGCTGGCCGAGCGCCTCAATGAGATAAGAGGCTTTTGACTTGAATCCCAGGAGGATCCAGCCTTTCATCTTTCTTCCCTTGTGTCAGCTTGTCTCAGTGGTCGGATTCTCACCTTATGAGTCAGAAGGTTGTGGGTTCAAGCCCCACTGCAGGGCCTAAGCACATAATTTAGACTGACACTTCAGTGCAGTACTGAGGGAATGCTGCATTGTTGGAGATGCCTCGTTCAGATCAGATGTTAAACTGAGGCCTTGCAAAAGTTTCCATGGTACTTTTTCAAAAGAGCAGAGAGTTCTCTGAGTATCCTGGCCGATATTCATGCCTCAACCAACACCATCAACACCACCAGGTTATTTGGTCATTCGTCTTATTACTGTTTATAGGACCTTGCAATGTGTGAACTGCCTGCCGCATTTGCCTACAAAATAGTGACTGCACTTCAAGAGTAATTCATTAGCTACAAAGTGTTTTGGGACGTCCCAAGGATGTGAAAGGCGCCATATAAATGGAATTCTTTCTACTTTCTCTGAGGTGGATGAATTGAATCCCATATTGAGGTGGGGGGAGGGGGAGAGCAGGAGACTGCAGAGACTGTCCTGTGCTTGCCCAGCTATCATAGTCACCATCTTCAGAAACACCAAAAGAAATGAAGCTCTTCACCGACTCATTCTACCTTCTGGTGGCAACAAGGTAAGCCTCTCCCTCTTATATCTACATATAAAATTGATCTTCCTCTATGAAGCTGTCTGTAGAGCTAAGTGATTCAAGGTAAGTTTTAGAAGTTTCCCTATTGACAAGAGAGCAATCCATAGTAAATTTTACTCTAAACAGTAGAATGTTTACTTATCTATCAGAGTAGCACAGTGGCACTGGTGATAATGTTCCAAGATGCTGGATGTGGACTCATACCAGTGATGACTTACCTCAGTTGTGTAACAATGGAGATGGTGAGCGGAGGCCACAGTGAGGGGAGGAAAATCAGAGGCTAGTCCCATTCACCTCCCAGCATCCAGCTATAGAGCAGCACTGGTAATGGCCTGGGAGCAGGTCTCAGCTCATTTTGCATGAGGAATTAATATGAGAGTAACAAAATAACCAGCAGAAAAATGCAATTGTTAGAACCTGCTTTTAACATCTCTCATTTTAGAAACAAAAGTCAAAGTTTTGAGTGTTTTTTAAATTTTATTCACTTCATATTGTGGAGCTCTCAAAGATCAGACAAATACAGTTCTGAAACCTGGGTTGTTCTGTGTGTTCATTGGAGTGCAACGGAACATAAAGAGAAGCAGGACAACCTGCTGAAGTAGCTGAGTCTGTCAGCTCCCATGAAAGCCAAGAGCAGGAAGCTTGAGAAACTCGGCATCACCACCAGCATCGACCAAGCCACCCCCGGTACCACGGTTGCAACCACAGGGAAGTCTATCGTCAATTTGTCCGACCACATCCTTCAACCAGACGAAATCGAAGTTCTCAGCCGAGGGCTCAATTTCTGCCCCACTACCAAAATGGACCCCACTAGTCTCGCGGCAGACACAGAGGAATTCATCAGGAGAATGAGGCTCCGGGAATTCTACCACAAACCCCAAGATTTCAGCAGCGAACCCAATGAGACAATCAACGATCCGGAACAGCAGACAAAGGGATCCGCGGTACAGCAACCGAAGAGGAAAGAGTCTCACTGGACTCCTCCAGAGGGTCGCTGCCCTCAGCTTGACATGTATGCTCAAGTTGTCAGGAAATGCGTCAATGCCAGATTCATCAGCCGCACTCGGAAGACAGTCCAGAATGTCACCCGAGCACAACGCAACGCCATCAAAGCTCTCAAGACCAACCGCAACGTCGTCATCAAACCAGCGGACAAAGGAGGAGCCATCGTCATACAGAACAGAACGGACGATTGCAAAGAAGCATACCGACAACTGGACAACCAGGAACACTACAGACGGTTACCCACAGACCCGACCAAAGAACACACCCATCAGCTCAACAAACTGATCAAGACCTTCGATCCAGACCTTCAAAACATCCTACGCACTCTCATCCCACGTACTCCCCGCGTGGGAGACTTCTACTGCCTCCCAAAGATACACAAAGCCTACACACCCAGACGTCCTATCGTACCAGGCAACGGAACCCTGTGTGAGAACCTCTCTGGATACATCGAGGGCATCCTGAAACCCATCGTGCAGGGAACCCCCAGCTTCTGTCGCGACACTACAGACTTCCTACAAAAACTCAGTACCCACGGACCTGTTGAACCAGGAACACTTCTCACCACGATGGACGTCTCGGCACTATACACCAGTATCCCCCACGATGACGGCATCGCTGCGACAGCATCAATACTCAACACCAACAACAGCCAATCTCCAGACGCCATCCTACAACTCATCCGCTTCATCCTGGATCACAATGTCTTCACCTTCGATAACCAGTTCTTTACCCAAACACAAGGAACAGCCATGGGGACCAAATTCGCACCCCAATACGCCAACATTTTCATGCACAAGTTCGAACAGGACTTCTTCATTGCACAGGACCTCCAACCAACGCTATACACCAGATACATCGACAACATTTTCTTTCTATGGACCCACGGTGAGGAATCACTAAAGAGACTATACGATAACATCAACAAGTTCCATCCCACCATCAAGCTCACCATGGACTACTCCTCAGAATCAGTTTCTTTCTTGGACACACGAATCTCCATCAAAGACGGGCACCTCAGCACCTCACTCTACTGCAAGCCCACGGACAATCTCACAATGCTCCACTTTTCCAGCTTCCACCCTAACCACGTCAAAGAGGCCATCCCTAATGGACAGGCCCTGCGAATACACAGGGTCTGCTCAGACGAGGAGGAACGCGATGGACACCTACAGACGCTGAAAGATGCCCTAGTAAGAACGGGATATGATGCTCGACTCATCGATCGACAGTTCCGACAGGCCACAGCGAAAAATCGTGTAGACCTCCTCAGAAGACTAACACGGGATGCAACCAACAGAGTACCCTTCATCGTCCAGTACTTCCCCGGAGCGGAGAAACTACGCCATGTTCTCCGCAGCCTTCAACATGTCATCAATGATGACGAAAACCTCGCTATGGCCATCACCACACCTCCACTACTCGCCTTTAAACAGCCACCCAACCTCAAACAAACCATCGTTCACAGCAAATTACCCAGCTTTCAGGAGAACAGCGTCCACGACACCACACAACCCTGCCACGGTAACCTCTGCAAGACATGCCATATCATCGACACAGATACCACCATCACACGAGAGGACACCACCCACCAGGTGCACGGTTCATACTCCTGTGACTCGGCCAACGTTGTCTACCTCATACGTTGCAGGAAAGGATGCCCCAGAGCATGGTACATTGGCGAGACCATGCAGACACTGCGACAACGGATGAACGGACACCGCGCAACAATTGCCAGACAGGAGGGTTCTCTCCCAGTCGGGGAACACTTCAGCAGTCATGGACATTCAGCCACCGACCTTCGGGTAAGCATACTCCAAGGCGGCCTTCGAGACACACGACAACACAAAATCGTCGAGCAGAAATTGATAGCCAAGTTCCGCACCCATGAGGACGGCCTCAACCGGGATCTTGGGTTCATGTCACACTACACGTAACCCCACCAGCGAACAAATGTTATCTGTTTTTAATATAACGGGTCATTGACTGTCTTCCTTCTCTATCTCTCTCTTTTTTTGGGGGGGTTTGTATATTCGGTGGCCTTTTAGGTGACACCTTTCTGTCTGCTCACTGTGATTGCCTTGGCAACGGGCAGTAATCACCAGGCATTGTTCTGTGATTTACAAATGCGAAGGATTCGAAAATTTCATTTCCACACCATTCACCTGAGGAAGGAGGAAGCCTCCAAAAGCTTGTGAAATTTAAAATAAATTTGTTGGACTATAACTTGGTGTTGTAAAATTGTTTACAGTTGTCAACCCCATCACCGGCATCTCCACATCATGTCAGCTCCTAGTGTCCATCACCAGATGGGCTGTGTGATACTCACATAAAGGGAAATATTTCACTTCTCTACCTCAAATGGAGTATTTTCAATTAAACATTTTGTAATTTTTGAATTACTGTGTAATTGTTTTTGTGAAACCAAAGAAAATGAATGGTGCTCAAAGAAAGTACAAGCCTGTGATTACCATTTCTGTCTGTAACTTTAAAAAAAAGACATTAGCAAGTCTTACCTCCAACCAGAAAGTAGGAACCAGTGAACAGCAGCATGTGGAGACCATTCGCCAAAGAGCTGACCAGCCCGCAGATACCTCCAAACACCAGAAGAACCAGGCTGAGAGGGAGCAAAATGACAAACACCTTCTGCATAACTGAGAAGAGAGAGATGGTTGTAAGCTGTTTGTTAGTGGCTCAGTTAAGAACTATTGTAAACTCAGTGAACTTAAGACAAGGGCCAAGACACCAATTATCTCACAGAAGTGGAACTATAAATACAGTTTATAAACCTGACACATTAATAGTTAGGACATGAAGTCTACCTTTGATGGACTCCAGTGCTCTCAGAGTCTGGTTATATTTTATCTATGTACTGTGCATTGTTCCTACACTTTTCCTTGCTGATTTTCTTTATCGCATGAGTGAAGATGGATCAAGACAGTATCGGTAGAGTTGCATGGTCACCTTGGAAATAAGCTTGGGCAGATGGGCTGGATTTCTCTACTCTGCCACTTAGGAGTGCAGGGGGCCCGTAACTGAAGAAAATTATTGAATTAAATAGCCTCAATGCATGTGGCTGAACAATTTTGAAAGTTTGTGAAATCAAGACAAGGTGTACAAAATATGTAACATGGCACAATACAGGAGACTGATTGTTGACTTATGGTTTTCAAATAATAGTTTTAAGAGCAAATAGGCTCTTGTTTACAGTTGGCATTGTAATGTACATGACTAGTGCAAAACACGCTGCTGAAAAAAATCTCAAATATCATTCTAAAGATCTAGCCAAACTGTTCAAGTACAGCTACAACACTGGCATCAACCCAACAAAGCAGAAAATTGCTCAGGTATGTCCTGTCCACAAAAAGCAGGACAAATCCAATCCAACCCAATTACCGCCCCATCAGTCTACTCTCAATCATCAGCAAAGTGATGGTATCATCGACAGTGCTATCAAGCAGCATTTACCAATAACCTGCTCACCAATGCTCAGTTTGGGTTCCGCCAGGACCACTTGGCTCCAGACATCATTACAGCCTTGGTCCAAATATGGACAAAAGAGCTGAATTCCAGAGGTGAGGTGAGAATGACTGCCCTTGACATCAAGGCAGCATTTGATCGAGTGTGGCATCAAGGAGCCGTAGTAAAATTGAAGTCAATGGGAAAACTCTCCAGTGGCTGGAGTCAAACCTAGCACAAAGAAAGATGGTAGTGGTTGTTGGAAGCCAATCATCTCAGCCCAGGACATCGCTGCAGGAGTTCCAGTTAAGTTTCTGGTCAGTGCTGCAGTGTGTACCATCTACAGGATGCACTGCAACAACTTGCCAAGGTTTCTTCAACAGCGCCTCCCAAACCCGCGACCTCTACCACCTAGAAGAACGAGGGCAACAGGCACATGGGAACACCACCACCTGCATGTTCCCCCCCCCAAGTCACTCGCCACCCTGACTTGGAAATATATCGCCGTTCCTTCATCGTCACTGGGTCAAAACCCCGGAACTGCCTACCTAACAGCACTGTGGGAGAACCTTCACCACACGGACTGCAGCGGTTCCAGAAGGCGGCTCACCACGACCTTCTCAAGGGAAATTAGGGATGGGCAATAAATGCTGGCCTTGCCAGCGATGCCCACAACCCACGAATGAATAAAAAAAAGATCGAATTTATTTTGCACAGAAATGCTACCCAATAAAAGATGTGTATATATCGTGCATATATTTATATATAAATTTGCTCACTGATTCAGCTTTCACCCATTTCTGCTAGGGTTGACAGTAACTTGTGACATTGTTGCTGAGGGGTATCAAAGTGTCAATTTGCGGTGGATTAATGTGGTGGGATGGGAAGTTGAACTCTCTGAATTGCTGATCTCAGCTGTACTACTGCAGGGTGTCACCAAGCAGAGACAGGACAATGGAGGGGAAGAGTGACTTGAAAAGAATGTCATCCCCGAACACGACTAAAATAAACGGGTTAGTGCCAGTGTTAAAATAATGCAGAGAAGAATTTGGTCCAAGCAGGTTAAGCGAAAATAGCACCGGCCATAATTCCTACCCTCATAATTGTAATAATAAAAACAGAAAATGCTGGAAATACATAACGGATTCATCAGTGTGGGAAAGGGAAAAGTGATAAGTTAATACTTTGGGTAGAGACATTTAAACATAGACATATTTCTAAAGGGTACAGTAGTATAGTGATTATGTTACTGGACTAATAATCCAGACTCATGAGTTCAAATCCTGCCATGGCAGCTGGGGAATTTAAATTCAATTAATTAAATAAAATTTGGAATTTAAAAAAAACTAGAATCAGTAATGGTGGCCATGGACCTTCCGGATTGTAGTAAAAACCCATCTGGTTCACTAATGCCTTTTAGGGAAGGAAACCTGCCGTCCTTACCCGGTCTGGCCTATATGTGACTCCAGACCCACAGCAATGTGGTTGATTCTTAATTGCCCTCTGAAATTAGCAAGCCACTCAGTTGTACAATCTCGCTAAAAAAAGTCATAATAAGAATAAAACCGAATGGACCACGAGGCACTGGACACGACAAAGGCAAACCAAGCCCAGTCGACCCTGCAAAGTCCTCCTCACTAACATCTGGGGACTTGTGCCAAAATTGGGAGAGCTGTCCCACAGACTATTCAAGCAACAGTCTGACATAGCCATACTCACAGAATCATACCTTTCAGCCAACGTCCCAGACTCTTCCATCACCATCCCTGGCTATGTCCTGGCCCACCGGCAGGACAGACCCACCAGAGGTGGCAGTACAGTGATATACAGTCAGGAGGGAGTGGCCCTGGGAGTCCTCAATATTGACTCTGGACCTCAGGAAATCTCATGGCATCAGGTCAAATATGGGCAAGCAAACCTCCTACTGATTACCACCTATTGCCCTCCCTCAGCTGATGAATCAGCCCTCCTCTATGTTGAGCACCACTTGGAGGAAGCACTGAGGGTAGCAAGGGCACAGAATGTACTCTGGGTGGGGGACTTCAATGTCCATCACCAAGAGTGGCTCGGTAGCACCACTACTGGCCGAGTCCTGAAGGACATAGCTGCCAGACTGGGCCTGTGGCAGGTGGTGAGCGAACCAACACGAGGGAAAAACTTACTTGACCTCGTCCTCACCAATCCACCTGTCGCAGATGCATCTGTCCATGACAGTATTGGTAGGAGTGACCACCGTGGAGACGAAGTCCCGTCTTCACACTGAGGACGCCATCCAATGTGTTGTGTGGCACTACCACCGTGCTAAATGGGATAGATTCAGAACAGATCTAGCAGCTCAAAACTGGGCATCCATGAGGCGCTGTGGGCCATCAGCAGCAGCAGAATTGTATTCCAGCACAATCTGTAACCTCATGGCCTGGCATATTCCTCACTCTACCATTACCAACAACCCTGGTTCAATGAGGAGTGAAGAAAAGCATGCCAGGAGCAGCACCAGGCGTACCTAAAAATGAGGTGCCAACCTGGTGAAGCTACAACACAGGACTACATGCATGCTAAACAGTGGAAGCAACATGCTATAGACAGAGCTAAGTGATTCCACAACCAATGGATCAGATCAAAGCTCTGCAGTCCTGCCACATCCAGTCGTGAATGGTGGTGGACAATTAAACAACTAACAGTAGGAGGAAGTTCCGTAAACATCCCCATCCTCAATGATGGCAGAGTCCAGCACGTGAGTGCAAAAGACAAGGCTGAAGCGTTTGCAACCATCTTCAGCCAGAAGTGCCAAGTGGATGATCCATCTCAGCCTCCTCCCGATATCCCCACCATCACAGAAGCCAGTCTTCAGCCAATTCGATTCACTCCACGCGATATCAAGAAATGGCTGAGTGCACTGGATACAGCAAAGGCTATGGGCCCAGTCAACATCCCGGTTGTAGTGCTGAAGACTTGTGCTCCAGAACTAGCTGCGCCTCTAGCCAAACTGTTCCAGTACAGCTACAACACTGGCATCTACCCAACAATGTGGAAAATTGCCCAGGTATGTCCTGTCTACAAAAAGCAGGACAAATCCAATCCGGCCAATTACCGCCCCATCAGTCTACTCTCAATCATCAGCAAAGTGAAACAAGGTGTCATCGACAGTGCTATCAAGCGGCACTTACCAATAACCTGCTCACCGATGCTCAGTTTGGGTTCCAACAGGACCTTCTTGGCTCCAGACCTCATTACAGCCTTGGTCCAAACATGGACAAAAGAGCTGAATTCCAGAGGTGAGGTGAGAGTGACTGCCCTTGACATCAAGGCAGCATTTGACCGAGTGTGGCACCAAGGAGCCCTAGTAAAATTGAAGTCAATGGGAATCAGGGGGAAAACTCTCCAGTGGCTGGAGTCATACCTAGCACAAAGGAAGATGGTAGTGGCTGTTGGTGGCCAATCATCTCAGCCCCAGGACATTGCTGCAGGAGTTCCTCAGGGCATTGTTCTAGGCCAAACCATCTTCAGCTGCTTCATCAATGACATTCCCTCCAACATAAGGTCAGAAATGGGGATGTTCGCTGATGACTGCACAGTGTTCAGTTCCATTCGCAACCTCTCAGATAATGAAACAGTCCTTGCCCGCATTCAGCAAGACCTGGACAACATCCAGGCTTGGGCCGATAAGTGGCAAGTAACATTCGCGCCAGACAATGACCATTTCCAATAAGAGAGAATCTAACCACCTCCCCTTGACATTCAACAGCATTACCATCGCCGAACCCCCACCATGAACTTCCTGAGGGTCACCATTGACCAGAAACTTAACTGGACCAGCCACATAAATACCGTGACTACAAGAGCAGGTCAGAGGCTGGGTATTCTGCGGCGAGTGACTCACCTCCTGACTCCCCAAAGCCTTTCCACCATCTACAAGGCACAAGTCAGGAGTGTGATGGAATATTCTCCACTTGCCTGGATGAGTGCAGCTCCAACAACACTCAAGAAGCTTGACGCCATCCAGGACAAAGCAGCCTGCTTGATTGGCACCCCATCCACTACCCTAAACATTCACTCCCTTCACCACTGGCGCACTGTGGTTGCAGTGTGTACCATCCACAGGATGCACTGCAGCAACTCACCAAGGCTTCTTCGACAGCACCTCCCAAACCCGCAACCTCTACCACCTAGAAGAACAACTCCACATGCACATTCGCCTCCAAGTCGCACATCCTCCCGATTTGGAAATATATCGCCGTTCCTTCATCGTCTCTGGGTCAAAATCCTGGAACTCCCTTCCTAACAGCACTGTGGGAGAACCTTCACCACACGGACTGCAGCGGTTCAAGAAGGCGGCTCACCACCACCTTCTCAAGGGCAATTAGGGATGGGCAATAAATGCTAGCCGCGCCTGCAATGCCCACATCCCATGAACGAATAATAAAAAAATATTTCTAAAGCCAGTTGAAGCTGATGGCTCACTGCTTTAATGCACTTACACTGATAATGAACCAGATTGAAGGTCTCAGATTTGATCCCTGGTCTGGGCAAGAACTTGATTGATTTTTGTCTCTATCATATTCTCAAAATATAAAAGTCAAAATTGAATTTCAGATTATGGCTAGTTTTTTCTCCATTCAAGCCTTCAGTTGTAATTTAGAAACACATTCATCAGCAATCATACAGCAGGAATTTTACTCATTACACAATCCTGGACACCATCTGAGTTAATATCCTAGAATGCAGGTACAGATCATCTGAAGCTTCTCGACACTTTGTCTTTATGTGGCCCTTTAGTTATGTCCAGGCCCTCCCTATACTTTGAAAACAGTCGTAAAACAGATTCTGTCCTTTCATCTAAGTTGAATACTTTGATAGGTCTCTTGGAAATGTGATTAGGAGAGAGAACATGAGCTGCCACTTGAGTAGTGGGTTCAAAGAAGAAAGTCAGCAAGGAAAATGCTCATCACTCAGTGTCCTTTAGGAGGCATAAAGCAGGGTTCAGACATTTCTACCTTTGATTTAGTGCAATTTATGAACAGGAGATGGAAAGTCAGAAAATTGCTGCTGAAATTCTCCATTATTGCCTATGTTCTGAACATAATAATGGTCTAATAAATTTTTAGGTAAGCTTGGTTTGGTCTTATTTTACCATTTAAGATTTATGGTTGATATACAAGTAGACATGTAAAACCATTGAAAAACAGTTGCTTTTACAAAGTTTAACTGTCATATGTCAATGGAGTATCAATGTCAGTGGTTTTGACTTAATGCCCTGATTTTACTTGATTGCTAACACCATGTTATGTTTGTAGTGACATCTTAATTTTGCTCCAATACCTACACTTTCCTCCCAAGAGCCAACAGTAGCAGTATGGCAGGATTTGCCCTCTTAAATGACCTAAAAGGTTTGAATTTAAATTATATCTTATGGTAATCAGTTTAACAGGCTTCCATTAATATGGCTCTTGACTCAGCTGTGAGAAGTTACAAAGGAATAGCCTGTGCTGATTTGCTCCCTGACTTTATGTTGCTCACTGTAAGAAACACATAGTCTATCCTCGGGCAGGTCAGATGCTCATCAATCGCTGTGTTACAAGGCTGCTTTGTTCTCCCAGTTTGCAGGCACCAAACGGCTGCCCTATTGTAGCTCGCTGGTGCAATATCAGATGGTCCGGAGGCCAACCCAGCTGGCAGGAAGGTAGGTCAGGTGTGGGGTGAGGGGGAAGAGCGCGACTGCAGGCTAAGGGAGTGGTGGGAGCCTGGGGTGGCAGCAACACACATTATTTTTGTGGTATCTGGAAGGGCACACCTCAAATTTTAAACTTATTTTCTTGGTGCCTCTTTTGCTGCACCACCTGGTAAAAGTAGGTGGAGTCTACCCAGTTATCCATCAAAATTGCACTCAGGATCCTATGTACGTCAGAGTAATATTTAACCTCAAGGTTACCTGCGTAACCTTTGAGCCTGCCCTGCAAAACCTCTTCCTCGTCTCTCTCATTGTTCCATCTCCTTCCCCATTTTCCTCACTATCGAAGAATCTGTCTCTCTTTCCATCTTCAATTCTCTTCCTATCTCTCTTCCACCAAAGATATTTTTAACCTCACAATCTCCCTCTCTCCATACCGTATTCTTCAATTGCTCTCTCCTCACTACCTCCCTCTCCCAACACTTGTACCAATCAGATGGGGCCTGTGATTAAATGTACCCCTGCGTGACTTTCTGGAAGTGAGAGGTACCAGTGCGTATGCTTGAAAACATCGAAACACTGTAATATTTTGGGCAGGACACAATTCGTTCATCTCACCTACCCTTCCAAACCTCCCATCACTCTCCTCTGATTGTGAAACTAATAGCCCTGTTTCCATTTCCTAATAGGAATTTATCCAGCCTTTTTAAAAATGTGTCATGGGTTTTGGTCCCCTCAACCCTGCTGGTAATTTGTTCCACAAATCAATCACCCTCTTACTAAACAATTTGCCTGAACATATGAGTCACACTGAAAAAGCTGGGATTCACACTGAAAAAGCTGGGATTCACACTGAAAAAGCTGGGATTCACACTGAAAAAGCTGGGATTCACTGAAAATACTGGGACTCACACTGGAAGTTCTGGGACTCACACTGGACGTTCTGGGACTCACACTGGAAGTTCTGGGACTCACACTGGAAGCTCTGGGACTCACACTGAAAGTTCTGGGACTCACACTGGAAGTTCTGGGACTCACACTGGAAGCTCTGGGACTCACACTGAAAGTTCTGGGACTCACACTGAAAGTACTGGGACTCACACTGGAAGTTCTGGGACTCACACTGGAAGCTCTGGGACTCACACTGAAAGTTCTGGGACTCACACTGAAAGTACTGGGACTCACACTGGAAGTTCTGGGACTCACACTAAAAATACTGGGACTCACTAAAAATACTAGGACTCACAGAAAGTACTCGGACTCACACTGAAAGTTCTGGGACTCACACTGAAAGTACTGGGACTCACACTGGAAGCTCTGGGACTCACACTGAAAGTTCTGGGACTCACACTGAAAGTACTGGGACTCACACTGGAAGTTCTGGGACTCACACTAAAAATACTGGGACTCACTAAAAATACTAGGACTCACAGAAAGTACTCGGACTCACACAGAAAGTTCTGGGACTCACGCAGAAAGTACTCGGACTCACGCAGAAAGTACTCGGACTCACGCAGAAAGTTCTGGGACTCACGCAGAAAGTACTCGGACTCACGCAGAAAGTACTCGGACTCACGCAGAAAGTACTCGGACTCACACTGAAAGTACCGGGACTCACACTGAAAGTACCGGGACTCACTGAAAACACTGGGACTCACACTGAAAGTGCTGGGACTCACACTGAAAGTACTGGGACTCACACTGAAAGTACTGGGACTCACTGAAAACACTGGGACTCACACTGAAAGTGCTGGGACTCACACTGAAAGTACTGGGACTCACTGAAAACACTGGGACTCACACTGAAAGTGCTGGGACTCACACTGAAAGTGCTGGGACTCACTCTGAAAGTACTGGGACTCACACTGAAAGTGCTGGGACTCACACTGAAAGTACTGGGACTCACACTGAAAGTTCTGGGACTCACACTGAAAGTACTGGCACATACACAGAAAATTCTCGGACTCACACAAAAACTACTGGGACTTACACAGTAAATGACGCTGTGATTCGGGTACATTCTGACTCTCTTCCCCAAAGGGATCTATTAAAGCAATGCAAGCATTTTTACCTGAAAAGAAAAAGAATGAGAGAATATTTTACACAGAAATCTCAAATATTGTTTAAATATTTGTAGGAAAGAGTAATGAATGTATCACACCCTCATATCTGTTTAATGTATTTAAATAATCTCATTCACTAGTGTAACTTTTAGTTTTCATTTTTCAAAACATGAGCTATAAAATTAGGGGATTGCTAATATACAGGGGGATGATTTACAGGTGTTCTGAGAAAATACAACTAATTGTGAAGATTCAGTACCACTAAAGCCCTGTTCATCAATAAATATGTCTTTAAGTGAGACTTTATCTGGGCTTCAACTGATGTGACAAGTAACATTCATGGCACACAAGTGCCAGACAATGACCATCTCCAACAAGAGTCTAACTACCTCTTCTTGACATTCAACGGCATTGCCATCTCCAAATCCCCCACCATCAACATCCTGTGGGTTGCCATTGACCAGGAACTCAAGTAGACCAGCCACATTGATGTCTTGGCTAATAGAGCAGGTCAGAGGCTGGGTATTCTGCAGCGAGTAGCACACTTCCTGATACCCCAAAGCCTCTAAATCAACTACAAGGCACAAGTCAGGAGTGTGATGGAATACTCTCCATTTGCCTGGTTGGGTGCAGCTTCAACAACACTCAAGAAGCTCGACATCATCCAGGGACAAAGCAGCCCGCTTGATCGGAAGCCCATCAGCCACCTTAAACTTCCACTCCCTCCACCACCGGCACACCGTGGCTGCAGTGTGTACTGTCTACAGGATGCATCACAGCTACTCGTCAAGGCTTCTTCGACAGCACCTCCCAAACCCACGACTTCTGTCTCCTGGAAGGACAAGAGCAGCAGGTGCATGGGAACACCCCACCTGCACATTCCCCTCCAAGTCACACACCATTCCAACTTGGACATATATCGCCGTTCCTTCATTGTCGCTGGGTCAAAGTCTTGGAACTCCCTACCTAACAGCACTGTGGGAGAACCTTCACCACACGGACTGCAGCAGTTCAAGAAGAAGGCTCACCACCACCTTCTCAAGGGCAACTAGGGATGGGCAATAAATGTTGGCCTTGCCAGTGACGCCCACATCCCCAGAATGAATAAAAGTATCTTAGCTGGTGCATAGGACTAAGAAAGCAAGTGACACAGAAGGTTAACATCGAGGGGGTAGAGACAGCAACATGGAGCCAGATCTTGCTCCGGAGACTGCTATCATCATCATCATAGTTCACAAAGAGTTATTTCCTTCTGCTTCTCCTCTCCATCTCATCATCGTCTTCCTCCTCTTTATCATCATGTATCCCGTCATTGCTGTGATGGATTTGTAGGAAACAAGAGCATAAGAATGGGTGAGCATAACTCCTTGGGTTTCAGGAGATAGAGAAGGATATAGAAATTCCTGGCTGCATGCTGCTTCACAGGGATACCCTGGCGACTGTACAGGTGTTCACCCGTTAACCTGCAGCCTACACTCTCCCACCAATCTCGCCGACTTTCACGGTTAGACCAGAGTGTCTCCCCAGCAACTCCATGGCTTGCTCCTCAGAGTGGGGGGAGGGGTCAACTTTCTGATTCTCCTGTCCCCTGCCTTTCATGGGCATTGTGTGCGAGTTTCTCCTGTAAGATTAAAGGAATTACGTGAAAGCCAGCAATTGAGGGATGTCTCCCATTTGGTATCAGGCAGCTGATGTAATAGATTTGCTGGTATCATCCTGTTAAAATAAAGAAAGAGCTAAAGTTCTGCATGCAAGCAAGTGCCATTAGGGGGAGGTGGCAACATGTACTGTAAAGTCCCAAGTTAATGAACCCCTTAACCACAGTGCAGTGTGTCAGGTATTAATTTTAGAGAGTGAACAGTGTGTTGGTGCCCAAGGATAATAAAGGACAGCAGCCAGTGTGTCACTTTGCATGTCCTTGTCAGGTCATTGAACTTTTTCTGTCAATGATCTGCAGTTCAAAGGTGTCGTTCGGTGCCAATGCCACTTCCCTCCACATGCCACATAAGACCTTTTCTGCAGTTTCCCCCCATGGCACTGAGCAATCTTTCTCTCCTTTGCTGCACCGCATGCAGGAGCATCTGATTCTTGGTTTCATTGAATTGGTGCTTTGCTTCTCTGCCTCCTTGCAATGACCTGCTGCCTGGTGGGTGCCTCTGCCAGGTTCTCTACTTGAAGACATGCTTTAAAAGAGCACAAAATAGCATACAAGGCTACGGACCAAATGCTGGAATATGGGATTAGAGGAGACAAGGCTGATGGCCGGCGCGGACACGATGGGCCGAAGGGCCTCTATCCGTGCTGTATAACTCTATGACTCTCTCTATGACTCTATGACCATCCAGTGCAACCAACTGACAGTCAACTCAATGTGTCATACACTCTTTTATTTACCTATTTACCTGCTGCTCTACCCGGCCTGCTACTGCAATCTTCAGCCATCCTTGGCTTTTTAAAGGCTGCAGTCTTAATTGCCAAGTGCCCGCCAGCACATTAATTCCATTTTACATGGGATTTAATCTATTGAACTGCCGGTGTGTATTTAAATGAGCTGACTCCAGAAACTATGAGGGGCCAGTGCGGTAAGGGTATTGACGGATATGAAACAAAGGGTGATAAATGGAGTCAAGGTACAGATCAACCATGATCTAATTTAATGGAGGTACAGGCTCGAGGGGCTTAATGAGCGACTCCTGTTCCTATAGGAAGCATTAGTGAGTAGAAGTCCCATCTCAAGGGCGCAACAGGGTGTAAGTAGCCTCCATATTTTAATTTTCTCCTCATTCTTCTGCCAATTTCATTCCCTTACTCACCTTCCAGGCCAATCCTCATTTCTCAGCCTAGATGCTGAGCGTTGGCATTGCCTACAGTCACGAGGGGGGCATCACTGCCGTGGTCCTGTCTTCAACCGATGTCCAAGCACATACCCCTCAAGCAGGGGGTCACTGGGCAGTGATCAGAAATGCTGATCCTGATCGATTCTTTGTGGTGCTGCTGAGGCAAGATGTAGTGTCCCTGCCACCGGTGAAGGTGAGATCAGCCAATTCAACAGATTGTAATCAGATCAGAGCTGAAGCCTTTCTGTCTGCTCACTGCCTTAACCAGCTGAGGTGATGGTGGGGGGGAGGGGTAGAACTTAACCCTTTTATCATAATATTTAGATATGATAATGATATCTGACCAATTACAGCTACATCAGAGTGTAACAAAGCAGTTCAATGACATAGTCAATGTTGTTGATTCAGCAAGAGTTGTTTCTCTCACTGCATCAATATGTTTTCTGACATTTGCAACATACTTTTGCTTTAAATATTAGTTTATATTCCTAGAAATGTTTGTGATGCACCATAATATTGCAGCGTTTAAGTTTGTCACACTAGATAAATTACATATACAATAGTTACACGTTACGGTTAAATGCTGTCAGCATAAGCACCTTGTTCAAAATTTGTTTGTGCTCTTCTGCCTCCAAGATCTTGGTGATAAAAACATTTTGTAAGGCACCTTGAGGCTAACCTATCTCAGAAACAAATTAGGCCATAAAATATTTAATCATTTCTCATCTCAGTAAACCTCGAGGAAAAGAAAGCTGCGTTTAATAAAATCTCACACAAAATAGAGACAATCAAACAGAGAGAAAGTGTGATCTGCATTTTAAAATACTTTACCATGTAAAATTGAGAATTATAGGGATAATAAATAGAATATTTTACAAATTAAAATATATATTTTTTCTTTGCCAATTTTCTCCCCTCCCCTCCCCTTCTTTCCCCCTCCTTACGGCGTTGACTCCTTGCTGGGATTTGGTTCCGCAGTCCCTTAGTACGTTCATGTGTGAAGTTAGACAGAGAGTGTAGAGGGGCAATTTGATTGTAGGGCCATTACTACCAAGTCCAGTCTTGTCCACATCCTATATCCACATCCAAACACTTCCAGCAAGTGAACAGTGAGCAGAAGCAGGATGTCGAGCTGATCTTCTCTCAGGGGCTCTGAAGCCAATTGTAGCAACTCTAAGGTCAGCTAATTCAACAGGCTGGATATTGAAATTGGGAACCTTCCTCATGTGTATAGGCCAACAGGATAAACTTGCTGAGCCATGGGAGCAGCCCCTACCCAAAACATGATTCGGGTTTGAATTTCCAACTAATAACCACCATTAATACATTCCCTTATTGTCCTGACCTCTGAATTGTCCTTACACATCCAAAATCTCACCTCTGAGTTAGAAGGTTGTGGTTTCAAGTCCCACTCCAGAGACTTGAGCACAAAACCTGGGCTGATTCCTCAGTACACTACTGAGGGGGTGCAGCACTGTCGGAGGTGCCATCTTTCAGATGGGACGTTAAACCAAGACCCCGTCTGCCCGCTCAGGTGGACGTAAAAGATCCCATGGCACCATTTTGGAGAAGAGATGGGGAGTTTTCCCAATATCCTGGTTAACAGTTATCCTTCACCCAACATCATCAAAAACAGATTATCTGGTCATTATCTCATTGCTGTTTGTAGGACCTTGCTGTGCGCAGATTAGCTGCCGCATTTCCTACATTACAACAATGACTACACTTCAATAGTACAATCTGTAACCTCATGGCCCGGCATATTCCTCACTCTACCATTACCAACAAGCCAGGGGATCAACCCTGGTTCAATGAGGAGTGTAGAAGACCATGCCAGGAGCAGCACCAGGCGCACCTAAATATGAGATGCCAACCTGGTGAAGCTACAACTCAGGACTATGTGCATGCTAAACAGTAGAAGCAACATGCTATAGACCGAGCTAAGCGATTCCACAACCATCGGATCAGATCAAAGCTCTGCAGTCCTGCCACATCCAGTAGTGAATGGTAATGGACAGTTAAACAACTAACGGGAGGAGGAGGCTCTGTAAACATCCCCATCCTCAATGATGGCAGAGTCTAGCACGTGAGTGCAAAAGATAAGGCTGAAGCATTTGCAACCATCTTCAGCCAAAAGTGCAGAGTAGATGATCCATCTTGGCCTCCTCCTGATATCCCCTCCATCACAGAAGCCAATCTTCAGCCAATTCGATTCACTCCACGTGATATCAAGAAACGGCTGAGTGCACTGGATACAACAAAGACTACAGGCACCGACAACATCCTGCTGCAGTGCTGAAGACTTGTGCTCCAGAACTAGCCACGCCTCTAGCCAAACTGTTCCAGTACAGCTACAAGACTGGCATCTACCCGACAATGTGGAAAATTGCCCAGGTATGTCCTGTCCACAAAATGCAAGACAAATCCAATCTGGCCAATTACTGCCCCATCAGTCTACTCTCAATCATCAGCAAAGTGATGGAAGGTGTCGTCAACAGTGCTATCAAGAGGCATTTAGTCACCAATCACCTGCTCACCGACGCTCAGTTTCATTCCACCAGGACCACTCTGCTCCAGACCTCATTACAGCCTTGGTCCAAACATGGACAAAAGAGCCGAATTCCAGAGATGAGGTGCGAGTGACTGCCCTTCACAGCAAGACAGCATTTGACCGAGTGTGGCACCAAGAAGCCCTAGTAAAATTGAAGTCAATGGAAATCACGGGGAAAACTGCCAGTGGCTGGAGTCATACCTAGCACAAAGGAAGATGGTAGTGGTTGTTGGAGGCCAATCATCTCAGCCCCAGGACATTGCTGCAGGAGTTCCTCAGGGCAGTGTCCTAGGCCCAACCATCTTCAGCTGCTTCATCAATGACCTTCCCGCCATCATAAGGTCAGAAATGGGGATGTTCGCTGATGATTGCACAGTGTTCAGTTCCATTCGCAACCCCTCAGATAATGAAGCAGTCCGTGCCCGCATGCAGCAAGACCTGGACAACATCCAGGCTTGGGCTCATAAGTGGCAAGTAACATTCGCGCCAGACAAGTGCCAGGCAATGACCATCTCCAACAAGAGAGAGTCTAACCACCTCCCCTTGACATTCAATGGCATTACCATCACCGAATCCCCACCATCAGCATCCTGGGGGTCACCATTGACCAGAAACTTAACATAAATACTGTGGCTACTAGAGCAGGTCAGAGGCTGGGTATTCTGCGGTGAGTGACTCACCTCCTGACTCCTCAAAGCCTTTCCACTATTTACAAGGCACAAGTCAGGAGTGTGGTGGAATACTCTCCACTTGCCTGGATGAGTGCAGCTCCAACAACACTCAAGAAGTTCGACACTATCCAGGACAAAGCAGCCCGCTTGATTGGCACCCCGTCCACCACCCTAATCATTCACTCCCTTCACCACCGGTGCATAGTGGGTGCAGTGTGTACCATCCACAGGATGCACTGCAGCAACTTGCCAAGGTTTCTTCGACAGCACCTCCTAAACCTACGACCTCTACCACCTAGAAGGACAAGGGCAGCAGGCACATGGGATCAACACCACCTGCATGTTCCCCTCCAAGTCACAAACCATCCTGACTTTTTTTTTTATTCGTTCATGGGATGTGGGCGTCGCTGGCGAGGCCAGCATCTATTGCCCATCCATAATTGCCCTTGAGAAGGTGGTGGTGAGCCGCCTTCTTGAACCGCTGCAGTCCGTGTGGTGACGGTTCTCCCACGGTGCTGTTAGGTAGGGAGTTCCAGGATTTTGACCCAGCAACAATGAAGGAACGGCGATATATTTCCAAGTCGGGATGGTGTTTGACTTGCAGGGGAACGTGCAGGTGGTGTTGTTCCCAAGTGCCTCCTGCCCTTGTCCTTCTAGGTGGTAGAGGTCGTGGGTTTGGGAGGTGCTGTGAAGAAGCCTTGGCGAGTTGCTGCAGTGCATCCTGTGGATGGTACACACTGCAGCCACAGTGCACCGGTGGTGAAGGGAGTGAATGTTTAGGGTGGTGGATGGGGTGCCAATCAAGCGGGCTGCTTTGTCCTGGATGGTGTCGAGCTTATTGAGTGTTGTTGGACTTGGAAATATATCGCTGTTCCTTCATTGTCGCTGGGTCAAAATCCTGGAACTCCCTTCCTAACAGCACTGTGGGAGAACCTTCACCACATGGACTGCAGCGATTCAAGAAGGTGGCTCAGCACCACCTTCTAAAGGGCAATTAGAGATGGGCAATAAATGCTGGCCCTGCCAGCAACGCCCAAATCCCACGAACGAATAAAAAAAAATTGGCTGTAAAGCGCTTTGGGATGTCCTGAGGTCGAGAAAGATGCTATACAAATGTAAGTCTTTATTTAACTGTTACTGTATATCACTATTGTCCCCAGCCATGATATCTGATGACATCGTACAACAAGTGGAGATTTGTCGGAATTATACCAGGGCTTAAAGGGTTAATTTATAAGGCCAGGTTGCATAAACTTGGAATGTATTCCCATGAGTTTTGAAGGTTGAGGGGTGATCTAATCTATTTAAAATGATAAAGGGATTCGATAGGGTAGATAAAGAGAAACTATTTCCTCTAATGAGGGAATCTAGAACAAGGGGCACAATCTTAAAATTAGAGCTGGGAGTGAAATCAGGAAGTACTTTTTCACACAAGGGGTAGTGGAAATCAGGAATTCTTCACAAAAGGCTGTGGATGCTGGTTTAATTGAAATTTTCAAGACTGAGTTCGACAGATTTTTGTTAGGTAAGGGTATCAAGGGATATGGATCAAAGGCGGATAATTGGAGTTGAGGTACAGATCAGTCATAATCTAATTGAATGGGGGAACAGGCTCGAGGGGCTGAATGGCCTACTCCTATTCTTATGTAACAAGTAACTGAATTGTTGTCTTTATAATGATGCCATGGTATGGTATGGAAGGGGCTTCTGTCTACAACTCCCAAATACTGAACCCCTAATCTCAGCTTTGTTGCTGCTATGTGGAGTGTGAGCAAACTCAAAGTGCTAACTGACAAAGTGACCCTGGGACTTTTTAAATTTTCTTTTGCCAGCCAGGTATCTGATATATGGAAAATCATCACCATGTTTAACAGTCTCCAAACTCTCAAGTAGAGTTCCGCTTTGCCTGATGTGGTATGCGCACTCTCTCCCCATAAGGACACACCTCTTTTTTAAATCTAGAGAGTTTAGATGCAGCTTGGCAGAGCCAGGTTGGCTTAGCAAACCTCCAGGCAGGCAGGGGTACTGCTGGTCTTTAACCAGCTAAATCCCACAGCCTATCAGCATGGTGCATTGGTAAGCTCTTCCTTGCTTGTCTAGCTAAGACCATCCGACCCATTACGAGACTGGCTTACAGGGTTATCTGGATCTAAGTGGGAACAATCCAAGGCCCAAATAGGGTTGCCAACCCTCCAGGATTGCCCTGGACTCTCCAGGAATTAAAGACTAATCTCCAGACACTACTGCGAGCAAACCCAGAATAACATAGGAACGTAAGTAGGCCATTCAGCCCCTCGAGCCTGTTATACCATTCAATGAGATCATGGCTGATCTGTATCCTAACTCCATCCACCTGCCTTGACTCCATATTCCTTAATACCATTGGCCAGCAAAAGGCTATCGATCTCAGTTTTAAAATTATTAACTGAGCTAGCTTTTGTGGGAGAGAGTTCCACACTTATATCACCTTTTGTGTGAAGAAGTGTTTCCTAACTTCTCTCCCGAATGGCCTGGCTCTGATTTTAAGTTTATGTCCCCTTGTCCTAGACGCCCCCACCAGCAGAAAAAGGGCAGTCACTCTCACCTCACCTCTGGAATTCAGCTCTTTTGTCCATGTTTGGATCAAGGCTGTAATGAGGTCTGGAGCCGAGCGGTCCTGGTGGAGCCCAAACTGAGCATCGGTGAGCAGGTTATTGGTGAGTAAGTGCCGCTTGATAGCACTGTCGATGATACCTTCCATCACTTTGCTGATGGAAGGTATCATCGACAGTAATTGGTCAGATTGCTGGTCTAACTAGGGCTTTGTATAGCTCTAGCAAAACTTCCTCCCCTTTATATTCTAGCCTTCTAATTATAAAGGATAACATTCCATTAGCCTTTTTGATTATTTTTTGTACCTGATCACTACATTTTAGTGATCTGTGTACATGGACCCCTAAATCTCTTTGGACCTCTACTGTTCCTAGCTTTTCACCATTTAAAAATACACAGATCTATCCTTTTTTGTTCCAAAATGGATGACCCCACACTTACCTGCATTGAAATCCATCTGCCACAGTTTTGCCCACTCACTTGGTCTATCAATGTCTCTTTGTAATTTTATGCTCCCATCTACCCTACTTACTATTCCACCAATCTTTGCACCATTAGCAAACTTGGATATATGGCTCTCTATTGCATTATTAAGTCATTAAGAAATAGAGTGAATAGTTGAGGTTCCAGCATAGATCCTTGTGGGACACCACTAGTCACTTCCTTCCAATTCGAGTACATACCCATTATCCCTACTCTCTGTCTTCTACCGCCTAACCAATCTCCTAACCAGATCATTAATTTGCCTTTAGTTCCATAAGCTTTAATTTTAGCTAACAGTCTCTCATGTGGAACCTTATCAAATGCCTTCTGGAAGTCCTTATAAACTACATCTATAGACATTCTCCAGTCTAATACTTTAGTTACTTCCTCAGAAAATTAAATAAGGTCCGTCAGACATGACCTACTCTTTACAAATCCATGTTGGCTCTCTGTAATCAGCTCAAATTTATCTAAGTGCTCAGTCACTGTGTCCTTAATTATAGATTCCAATAACTTCCCCACAACAGATGTTAGACAACAGGTCTATAATTTCCTGGTTTCTCTCACCTTTCTTAAAGAATGGAATTACATTTGCAATTTTCCAATCTAAATGGACAATTCCTGAATCAAGAGAGCTTCGGAAGATGATGGCTAAAGCATCTGCAATTTCCTCACCTATTTCTTTAAAACCCTGGGAGCAATAAAAAATTGCTTTTTAAAAATTTTCTTTGAACACTTTTGTTTATTAGTTATGAAAATATCAGACGTGGGGGAAAATGCTATTGACTGACAGTGAAGAATCATCCAATCGGGTAATGAAGAGTCTATTCACTTTCCGATTGGCGTAGTAAGGTAGTGCACCATGAGGATGGGCATGTCGGGCGGCCAATGGTGGGGGTGGGGCAGCTGGAGGCAGGAGGTCATGTGATGAAACCTCCAAGAATATGTCCAACCAAAGTTGGCAACCCTAGGTCCAATGGTCTATACCTCAAGTGTCCACTAATGAGCCAGGTTGTCTGTTCAATTACCAAAAATGCCTTGGAGTGCTGTAGACCTGCTTAGCTTAGGTATCTGATTACAAAAGTCTGGCATAGATGGTTGACTTGGTATCACCAGATCTACCATCTTGGAACCATACTGACCCCATAGAAGCTCTGCTTACTTTCACCCCCAAGGAGGATAGTCACCAGTTGGTCTGGGGCTTTTTCCTGCACCTCCTGGTGGCCAGTATCACAGTGTATTGATTGAGGCCTAAGAACATGGGGCCTGTCCAGCCTCTGAGCTGGGGATGGTGTGTGATGCAGGGAAATCCAACAAAGAAGAAAGGCACAAAAACATTCAAAAGAATGTAGTTGCACAGTCAAAATAAGAATATGAGTAGAACATGAGAATTTTTAGGGACAGGAAAAGAACATTAAAGTCAAACAAGCCCAATCTTTTTAGAGATAACCTGTTTTCTGACCTTTTTTCTCAAACTTTCTTCTCCAGAAATGTATCTAGCGGTCTCTTGAATCTTTTAAACTGTCTTTTTCGATGGCCTTCTCTGGTCATTTATTCAACAAGTCTATTACTCTTTTTTCCGAGGGCTGCCAAACCAATCGTGAACGATTTAACTTTCCTTTCTTGCCAGTATGACTCCAGAATCATTAAACTACAGAGTTGAACCCATCCATGCTTAATTCTAGAAATAACTATTTTAAATGGAGTCAAGTGATGCTGGCACAGTGTCAATCTACACTTGGGCACAAATTCCTGACCACAAGTGGTCTACAACGAGTATACTGTTGGACTGCTGTGCTTGGTTTTAATTTTTGAGGCTTTTGGACTTTAGTCAAGCATAAACAATATCAACTGTTAACAAAAATATTGTATTAAGGAAATCCTCATGTTTCACCAGAAGCACAAAACCAGACCTGCTGACTTTTATGACTGGTGTGGGATGGTATTTTTGAGAACAGTACTATTATAATAGGACAGGTTATCAATAGGTTGTTGTTGGGCTCAATTTTAATGCAAGGGTGTATAGTATTTAGCTGATATTACACTGTAATGTAGTTTGATACTGGCCTACTCCTGCTCCTATTTCTTATGTTCTTATGACAGGGGAGCAAAGTCTGATAGAGCAGGCAGGAACCCCATTTATCTAAGTTGTGTTTCAAAGTGAATCTGAAATGGAGTCAGCTCTACAGTAAATGCCCCATGTCAAAGCCTCTCACCACAACAAAGCAGAGCACTTCATACTGAGAACACTATTGCAGAGTAATATAAGTGACCCTCTGACCTGTACTGCAACTCCAGGCCACAGAGGTGCCATGGTAACATGACATCACCACATAGCTGTGACTCCTGGACACTTGGATGGGTGCATTCGAAGGTACCAAATGCAGAGCTGTGCAAACACTGCAGACCTCATATCTGGTAGTACCAGGAGTGAGCCATAATCTTACCAGTGGCACAATGTAAATCTGGCTGCAGTGGTTTGGGGGGAGTGGTGGCATGATCCAATATTGTTGCCGGCTCTTCGTAAATGCAGGACAAATTGTCTGTTGATACTGTTTCAGGATCACTTGCTCTCCACTTTTCACAATAATTAAGTATTTATCAATTATGGGTTTTTTATTATTAAAGAACTTGAATTTATATGTTCACCTGATGGCAGCCAAGGCAATTAAGTAAGAAGTTAATAAATAGAAGAAATATAAATTGTTAAAAAACAATTTTGTGCTAAAGAAATAATTATGCTTCACCAGTGGAACAAAAGTGCACCAATGACTGACTTCTTATTGGATCGTGGTTGGTTAACAATCCAAATTTGGAAAGCCAGATTATGAATCGAAAACCTGAATTAACATGAATCCTTATCCCTCATCAGAAGGAGCTTAATTTAACTGAGCAACTTTTGACTTGTAGACTGTTACAGTGGTATAAGAGTATTTTGTTGTTGGACTCAATTTTAATGCAAGAGTATATAACATTTAACTGATATTACACTGTAATGTAGTTTGATACTGGCCAGTATTGTGCAAGTGATTATGTAAAAATTGTACAAATGCAATGCCCATTCTCATAGGAAGACAATGTCCAAATTTAAGAACTGCTTGTTAAACTGCTAGTATGTTTTGCAAACTGAAAGACTAATGTTTCCTTCTTCAAAATGTTGAGATTTAATATACTGTAATAAACTCAACAAATTGTACGTTGATTTTTTTAAAATTTAAGCTGAAAAAGAAACAGCCAACAAAGCATTTGAAAAATTCTACCTTATGCCAATCTATTTTCAAAGATGTGGAGATGCTATTTACTATTTTCAAAGAAGCAGTAAGAGGTTTAAACGAGAGATAACATTGTTATTGAATTTTAGTACATTTCTGGGAATATTGTATTTCTTTAATCTCTTAGTGGTGCAAATTTTAAATTGTTTTTCTTCCTTTCTAATTAAAGAAGCACCCTAAATTCAAAGTGCTTAATATCAATAATTTATTGAGTGATTGATTTGGAATTGTCAGGGGTGTTTGGATATTCACAGATACAAAATGCTATTTTCTTGCTGATTAGATTGCATGGTTTTGTTAAGTTGCATACCTGCATACATGTAACATTCACAATTGTTAAGCAGCATTTGTCCATGGTATAGCTGAAAGGCAACTTTAAGATAATCTGTAAATCTTGACTTCAAACGAATTGAGGGGTTAAAAATAGGAGGTTGTTTTAGTTCATTAGTTCTGACCAATTCTGTTGTTTGAATAAATGGAAGGCTCACGTCTTACTCCCTATGTGAGAGACACTGTTCAATGTACTGTGTTTTATGGTATTGTACCCCAATACTGAGAGCAGCATGAGAAAGTGTAACGATTGAATCAGTTTTGTTAGTAATTATGACTTTATTTTTCAAATGGAGAAGATTATAGAGAGCCAGCACAGATTTGTTAAAGGCAAATCGTGTTTAATTAACTCGATTGAGATTTTTGATGAGGTAACAGAGAGGGTTGATAAGGTCAATGCGGTTGATGCTGTGTAAATGGACTTTCAAAAGACGTTTGATAATGTGCCACATAATAGGCTTGTCAGCAAAATTGAAGCCCGTGGAATAAAAGGGGCAGTGGCAGCATTGGTATGAAATTGGCTAAGTGACAAGAAACAGAGAGTAGTGGTGAATGGTTGTTTTTCTGACTGGAGGGAGGTTTACAGTGGTATTCCCCAGGGGTCGGTACTAGGACCACTGCTTTTTTTGATATATATTAATGACTTGGACTTGGGTGTACAGGGCACAATTTCAAAATTTGCAGATGACACAAAACTTGGAAGTGAAGTGATCATTGAGGAGGATAGTGATAGACTTCAAGAGGATATAGACAGGCTGGTAGAATGGGCAGACACGTGGCAGATGAAATTTAACGCAGAGAAGTGCAAAGTGATACATTTTGGCAGAAAGAATGAGGAGAGGCAATATAAACCAAATGGTACAATTCTAAAGTGGGTGGAGGAACAGAGAGACCTGGGGGCATATGTGCACAAACCTTTGAAGGTGGCAGGGCAGGTCGAGAAAGCGGTTATAAAAGCATACAGGATCCTGGGCTTTATGGACAGAAAACAGAGAGCAGGAATAAATGGATCATTTTCAGATTGGCAGGCTGTAACTAGTAGGGTGCCGCAAGGATCAGTGCTTGGGCCTCAGCTATTTATAATCTATATTAATGGCCTGGATGAAGGGACTGAGTGTAATGTATCCAAGTTTACTGATGATACAAAGCTGGGTGGGAAAGTAAGCTGTGAAGAGGACACAAAGAGTCTGCAAAGGGATATAGACAGGTTAAGTGAGTGGGCAAGAAGGTGCCAGATGGAGTCTAATGTGGGGAAATGTGAGGTTATTCACTTTGGTAGGAAGAATAGAAAAATACAATATTTTTTAAATGGTGAGAAACTATTAAATGTTGGTGTTCAGAGAGATTTATGTGTCCTTGAACATGAAACACAGAAAAATAACGTGCAAGTACAGCAAGCAATTAGGAAGGCAAATGGCATTTTGGCCTTTAATGCAAGGGGGTTTGAGTACAAGAGTAAGAAAGTCTTGCTGCAATTGTACAGGGTTTTGGTGAGACCATTCCTGGAGTACTGTGTACAGTTTTGGTCTCCTTACCCAAGGAAAGATATACTTGCCTTAGAGGAAGTGCAACAAAGGTTCACTAGATTGATTCCTGGTATAAGAGGGTTGTACTATGAGGAGAGATTGAGTAGAATGGGCCTATACTCTCTAGAGTTTAGAAGAATGAGAGGTGACCTCATTGAAACATACAAGATTCTGAGAAGGCTTGACAAGGTAGATGCTGAGAGGCTGTTTCCCTTGGCTGGAGAGTCTAGAACTAGGGGGCATAGCCTCAGGATAAGGGGTCAGCCATTTAGGACTGAGATGAGGAGGAATTTCTTCACTCTGAGGGTTGTGAATCTTTGGAATTCTCTACCCCAGAGGGCTGTGGATGCTCAGTTGTTGAGTATATTCAAGGCTGAGATCGATAGATTTTTGGACTCTAAGAGAATCAAGGGACATGGGGATCAGGCAGGAAAGTGGAGTTGAGGTTGAAGATCAGCCATGATCTTATTGAATGGCAGAGCAGGCTTGAAGGGCCATAAAGCCTACTCCTGCTCCTATTTCTTATGTTCTCTTAAAATGAGGCATTGGGTACTAAAGCAAGGCAGTTACGTTGAACCTTTATAAAACACTGGTTCAGCCAGTATTGTGTCCAATTCTGGGCTCCACACTTTAGGAAGGATGTGAAAGCCTTAGAGAGGGTGGAGAAAAGATTTACTAGAATGGTTCCAGGGATGAGGGACTTCAGTTATGTGGATAGACTGGAGAAGCTGGGGTTGTTCTCCTTAGAGCAGAGAAGATGAGGGATTAGAAGAGGAGATTTGATAGAAGTGTTGAAAATCATGAAGGGTTTAGATAAAATAAATAAAGAGAAACTGATCACATTGGCGGAGGGGTCAAGAACCAGAGGACACAGATTTAAGGTGATTGACAAAAGAAGCAGAGGTGACATGAGGAAAATCTTTTTTACACAGCGAGTAGTTATGATCTGGAATGCACCGCCAGAAAGGATGGTGGAAGCAGATTCAATCGTGGCTTTCAAAAAGGAATTGGATAAATACTTGAAGGGAAAAAATTTGCGGGGCTATGGGAAAGAGCGGGGGAATGGGACTAACTGGATTGCACTTACAAAGAGCCGGCACGGGCTCAATGGGCCGAATGGACTCTTTCTGTGCTGTAACCATTCTATGATTCTTTATGATATTCTATTTCTTTAGAAAGAAGTGCTTACTAATGGTAACCGACCCAATACAGACTTTTCTCAGTATGTGTATATTTAAGTTTATATTGTGCTATTAGTATTCACTTCATGTAACTTCATGTCCTTCATATTTCTATTTAGCTATAAATAAATGTATTAGTTGTTTAGCCTGTAAAATCTGATCTGAGTGTAATTTCCACCATTCCTAAGGGAGTGTGATATTGTTGCATGGGACTACATTTAATTCGATCTATAGATCACTCTCATTAAGGGCAATTGTTAACCCTTCAGGTTACAACACTCTGCAAGGGCACATTATATAAAAGTACAGCATTGGGACTGTGGGGACAAGGAGCAATTATGGGAACTATTGCAAAACCACTGAGAAGGAAAATAGTTCTATAAAAACCTAAAATTGTAACACTTTGTAAGTCTGCTCTACTTCCGTTTCTAGGTCTCTTAACTACAAATCCCATTCAAGTGAAGAGATTTTGAAAGTCCAAAATGTCCCTATCCTTTCATTAAACCCAACACGACCAGTTATTTTTGCTCTTTGAATTTTGTACATTTTGTCTCTGTGAGAATTGATATTAACTTTGTACATTTTGTCTTTGTGCATTGGTTGTCAGTTTTTTTTAATAAATAAGTAGGCCGATCCCAACTGTCGGGGTCGATACAGTGCCAAATTCAGACATTTGGAGAATTAAGTTAAACTGGCCCAATTTTCACTGGTAATTTCCACGGAGATTCTTCCAATCACCCGTCGTGACTTAGGTGAAAGATCGGCAGAAACCTTAGATAAACGGCATAAGCCCCTTCATGACTGGAATTTGGTACAGCTGTATTTTTTAACCACTGTAGGTCTCAGCTAACACATTCTGTTGCAGCAGCATGTATTAATCAGGCTTTAAAACACAGTACAGTCGAGTAATACGTTTCCAAGATCGATGCTACCTTCTACATCCCAAGGCTAGAAGGTAAACATAATATACAACTAAATGAAATCAACTTCATGCACATCTTTGAAATTTTTGTTGCACTCAGCCTTACTCATCAACTGATTGATTCAACCAAGCACAGTCATAATGGTCTAGCTCTATCCTTTACTTCTACATGAGGACATTATTGAAAATACCTTTGAAGTAATTATTGTCGGTAATCATAGTGCTCTTCATGAGCATTGTTGCCACAATTTTTTTGAGAGTAAACAACAGATGAGAGATAAAAATACATCTCATCAATATAAGGCTGTATTCCTAATGCGCACCTTCTGTCTGTTAACTCATCAGGGTTTTTTGTTATCCTCTGTAGAGAAACTAAACGTTACAAATTGAGTTTACTAATGTCTACTTGCCCAACTCCTATATTTTGCATTGAACAGCAACAGTAAGATTACTATTAGAATCCCATTGTTGCATTTATATAGTCCCTTTAACATGGAGGAACATCGCGAGCAGCTTCACAGAGGCGTAATCAGACAAAAGTGGACTCCAAGTTAAAGAAGGAGCTATTATTTAAAAGGTGGATCTTAAAGGAGGAGAGAAAGGTGAAGAGGTGGAAGGGTTGAGGGAGGGAGTTCCAGAGTGTGTGGTTCTTCTTCTGTAGCTCCTCAACCACTCCCTCTCCTCCATATTTGATGTAAGGAGTCACACAACACCAGGTTATAGTCCAACAGCTTTATTTGAAATCACAAGCTTTCGGAGCTTTGCTCCTTCGTCAGGTGAACTTCGCCTGACAAAGGCGCAAAGCTCCGAAAGCTTGTGATTTCAAATAAAACTGTTGGACTATAACCTGGTGATGTGCGACTCCTTACATTTGTCCACCCCAGTCCATCACCGGCATCTTCACATCATCCATATTTGATGCCCTTGTCCCTAATAAAACCTTTACCCTCATCCATCTTGGTCATTCTGCCAGGTTTGGCCCTCATCTTCTCTTCCTCAATTCCACAGAGTGCAGACTTGATCATATCTTTTGCACAACTGGTTTAATCATCCAAGAGGGGTGACCAAAAGCCTGGTCAGAGAAGTGGGTTTTAAGGAGGTTCTTAAAGGAGGATGGTGAGGTGAAGGGGTTTAGGGAGGGTACCCAAAGGGTGGGGCCTCCTTTTGCAGTTGTTGATCTACTAAACCACTCCCTCTCTTCCACCTCTGCATCTACTACCCTATCTTCAACCTCCCTTTCCTTTCCAAAGATTTGAATGTGTTGTTACCTCCCAAGCTATGCCCATTTTGCTTTCCACGTTTGAATCTCTCCAATCAGGTTTTCTCCCCACCACAGCACTGTAACGACCCTAATCAAAGTAACAAATGACTCCCTCTGTGACTGCAACTATGGTGCACTATCCCTCCTCAAGCTCTCTGAAGCCTTTGATGCGGTCAACTACACCATTCCTCACCAATGTCCCTCCTCTGTTATCCAGCTCCATGGGACTGCCTTCACTCGTATCCACTATCATCTATTTGATGGTAGCGAAATCATTTCAAGCAATTACTTCTCTTCCCATATCCACAGCGTTACATGTGGAGTCCCCGAAGGATCTCTTCTTGGCTTTTTCCTCATCTACAATCTGTCCCCTGACAACATCATCTGAAGACATAGGGTCAGCTTCCACATGAACACTGACGACACCCAGCTCTACCACTCCAACACCTCTTTGCCATAAGTCTGCTTGTCTGACATCCAGTCTTGGATACGCTGCAACTTCCTCCAGTTAAACATCATCTTTGGCCCCCACCACAAACCCTGTATCCTTGCCACTGCATCTATCCCTCTGCCTGGCCACTGTCTCAGGCTGAAACAAACCGTTCGCAACTTTGGCGTTCTATTTGACCCCAAACTAAGCTTCTGACCCCATATCCTCTCCATCACAAACCTGCCCCTCGGCGACATCATTCGAAGACATGACATCAGGTTCTACGTGTACTCTGTTGACAACCAGCTTTATCTCACCACCAACTCTCTCGACCCCTCTACTGCCTCTGCATTGTCGGAATGCTTGTCCAATATCCAGTCCTGGATGAGCCACAATTTCCTCCAATTAAACAAAGGAGCCAGACCCTATCCATATGCTGGAGTCACCGGATAGATTTTCCTCTCTTTAACCCTTAAGGCAGGGATGTCCAAGCTTTTTGTCTTCATGAGCAACACAGACGCTACTGCTGTGTTCTTATCCTACATCCTGAAGAAGCCATTGATGGTGCATATTGTTCAGTGGCAATCTGAAGAGCAGATAACTCTTGCTGTACTGAAGTGTCAAACTGGGTGATAGAATCTACAGTTTCTTCCTTCACAGATTCCATCTGCTCTAGCTCATGCAGTAACCATCATTTCATGGGTGGCCTATTGAGAATGGAATCACAAAGTGACTCAGCAGGGCTCCTGGCCAAGCTAAACCTGTTCAGCAGGGACTTGCCCTACAGAACCCTTTGCACCCTCCTCAAGCTCACTATCTGTGCTGGTGTCTGCTTCAGATGATGTGGGTGACACTGGGTATGTTATATTGCATTAGAAAGACAGAAATAGAAAAGAAAAAAGTGAGAAAGAGAGATAAAAAAGACTTGCATTTATGTAGGGAAAACTGAGAAACATTATTGATCTAGTGAGTCTTCTTGCCTTTCTGTGAGGAAAAAAATAAAGATGATTGGCACTTAGGCATTTTATATCATTTTGTTGTTGCTATAACAATATGTTATGTTTGCAGGAGAGACAGAAACATTGCTTTTAACATGATTCAAGTGACAACCATTGACACAATGAATGTATGTGATTATCACTGCACATGAATGCAATTCTTGGTGTCAAATTTTTTGTGTCAAAAACATAAATTCCAGAGCTTAGGGCCAAGATGGCTGAAGGCACAACTACCAATGTTGGGGCAAAGGGAGCTGGCAATGCACAAGAGGCCAGAATTGAGTGTACACGTTGAGTGTTTGGATCATCACAAATAATCTGCATCACCCAAGCCTTAATTGAATCTCACCTGATGATGTTCCTTATGGCATCCTGCTATGGGGCTTGATGGCTCATGAACCTTCACACTTAATGTGAATTGTTGCCTGTTGAACGCTGACTTTTTCTTCAAGGAAATGAGGGGTACACCACATATATTGCTAGGCATAATGAATTACAAAGTAAAATTCCTCAATAGCTACAAATCCTGAATCAGAGGGACTCCCCTGTATTTCTCTTCATACAAAATCCTCATTACATGTCTTTTCTCCTGCACTTGCACTATTTAATGGATAGAATCAATCTGTTTAATGAAACTAATCATTGCATTTTAATAATTTCTTGACTCAGGCTGTTGCTGACTCCAAAACTCACTTTTGGCTACATTAGTAAATCATTTTGCTCCATATGTACCCTAGATTAATGCATATGAGATACTTTATTGGTTTTGTACATAGCTGGAATTTACCCAATCATTTGCAAAAGAATATTAGAGTTTATGTTACAGTATGAATCTTTCTCTGAAGATTTGTGGCTTTCATGCTTAGTAATCATCATTTAATGTCAGTGCCCTTCACTGTTGGGTAGCTGGAAGTGCTGGAGATGGATCTTAGGCATCTGTATGCTTTACCACAAGTGGGCTTTGGTGGAGAGACTATAGCATAATTTTAAAAGGAACTGAATAAGTGTTCAAAAAGGAAGAGTATAGTAGCACAGTGGATAACAGCAGAGAAATGGTATCAGATAGCTCCAATTGAATTGGATCTTGCCACCCCTTGTTTTTTTTAGAATTTCTTCAGAGTGGTGTCCTGGTATCTTTATAAACTATTTGACTTCTGGCTTCCTCTTACTGAACTGATACTGCAGCCATACGAGTTGTTTACTTATTTATTATAAGGTGAGATAAATGAGTGTCCCCTTAATTTTATTGATCAGATTACACTGAGACCAGCCAACTGTCTTATAGCAGTTAAATTTATTTTCAAAGTTACAGCTAGCTAAAACCTTCTATAAATCAAATTTCCCTTTTTAAGGTCATATGAATTATAATGGAGAAATTTCCACACTTGTCACAGTGCAATTGTCAGGATGTTATATATAAGTAATACGTGAAATAACATTTAAAGGGA
Source organism: Heptranchias perlo (assembly GCF_035084215.1). NCBI lineage: Eukaryota > Metazoa > Chordata > Chondrichthyes > Hexanchiformes > Hexanchidae > Heptranchias > Heptranchias perlo. The sequence continues at coordinate 11,079,917 of NC_090347.1, read as the reverse complement.
ACCTGGTGGAGTACAATATTAAGGAACTGTGAGCCTTTAATTCTATGAAAGTTTTTAATGTCAAAACATAAGAGCTTAGGGCCTAGATGGCTGAAGGCACAACCACCAATGCTGGGGCGAAGGGAGTTGACGATGCACAAGAGGCCAGAATTGCAGTAACACAGAATGCTTGGGTGCGTTGCAGGGCTGGGTAAGTTTACAGCAATAGGGAGGGGTGAGGTTCTGGAGGGATTGGAACACGAGGGTGAGAATTTTAAAATCAAGGTGTTGGTGGACCAGGAGCCAATATAGTTCAGCAAGGACAGAGGGGATGGGTCAGCGGGACTTGGTGCAGGGTAGGATACGGTCAGCAGAGTTTTGGATGAGTTCAAGTTTACAGAGCTTGGATGATAGGAGGGCGGCCAGGAAAGCATTGGAATAGCCAAGTCTGGAAGTGACAAAGGCATGGATAAAGGTTTCAGCAGCAAATGGGCTGAGCCAGGGCCAGAATATCTGCTCATCCAATACTGGATGTTGGACAAGCAGCTGACAACACAGAGGCAGTGGAGGGGTGGAGAGAGGTGGTAGTGAGGTTGAGCTGGGTGTCATCAGTGTACATATGGCACCTGAGGTCATGTCTTCAGATGATGTGGTGGAGGAGCAGCAGCATGTGGATGAGAAATGGGAAGAAGGCGAGGCTAGATCCTTGGGGGACTCCAGAATAACGGTGCGGTACCATCTCAGTAAGGTTATTTTTGTACAGTCATGTTTTGAAAAATCAACACCCCCAAATGCGCTACGTTACCATCAATGTTAGCGAGTGTTTGAAGGTGTTGACTAGAAGCTCATCAGGGAGCTGCCCTCAGCTATCTCTATTGAAATAATGCGTATCGCTGATATCACTAATTCGATGAATTCTCGATTCAGATAACAGCCAAGCGTGCCACAGGCAGGGCTCGAAAGTAAACGAATGTGTAGACCTGCAACGCTGGTCTCTTTGCTCATCCACACCGCCCCGCCAGTCAATGACGCTGTGCTAACCCTCGCTGTTTCAATTGAGCCTAGTTGCTACTCAGCAGTAGCTGATAACCCATAACTTTACCAGCAAATGCATTCATGTTGTTTTATCGCTTGTCCCCAGGTGGCTGGGGGAAAGGGCTATTTTTTCCTCTCATAAAACTGTAACAACGTGTCGCCTGTGTTTTTAAAAAAAACACATTTCAGGAGAATTATTGCGGCAGCATTCCTCAGAGGTCAGTGTTTTCACAGTTCTTGCAATAATATACAGAATGAGTATAAACCAGCTCAGCGAAACAGCTGCTCAGTATACTGACGCCTTACAGATGTTTATTTGCTTTGTGTTGATCCAGGCAGAGCCGGATCCCATTATTTCGGTTAGTGATTACACAGAGATACAATTCTCATCATGTGCTTTGACCTGGAGTTTAGATACATTTTATTAATTGATGAGGTTCGAGCTGAACAAGGTGCTGATTTTACCTTGAGTTCTATTTACATTTTGTTTTTTAGGAATATGTTAGAGAGAGCTTGCCATTGCTCTTGTTTGTAAATAGAAGTTGTGTGTTCATACTGTAGAAAAGGACATTTTGACGCAAAAAAAGGGAAATAATGTTGAGCAGGGTTTGAATTTCAACATTTGTATATCAACGAGTGTTACTACCCCGCAATACCAGTTGCATATATCTTTGAGACCCACACTAATTTCGGGAGGCTACTGTCTATTTTTCTTCCTTTTTATCAATAGCAATGATTCCATTACCAGTACATGAAGAAAAATGGCATGAAAAGTCAGCTCCCACAACAATGAGAAAGTGCGGGACCATACGAGACAACTGATGGGACGGTTTAAGGGGAAACCAACACTCGAAAACATTATCCCTATCCAAAATTTTAGAAAATATACAATAGTCGAAAACCCGGGCGAGATTGCTGTTTGCAGTGACACACACTGAGACTAACAGGATCGCTATTACCGGTTACTATAGGGCAAAAAGCTCAGGGTTAACCCTTAGAAAATCTTCAATAGTTTATAACTTAAAATGTCTCCTAATAAGTTACAATCTTTCTGAAATGTGGTAACTACTAGCTGGAATTGCTGTGTACAATAGATTTTCCTACCTTCGCAAATTCTCCAGAGTCCAGAATGAGAGTTTAAATCTTCCGAGTCCTCCCCATGGTTATATCTGGAGTCTGAAACGTCGATAATGTACCAATAATCCGTGCCGATCGCCACCGCCAGGAACACAAAACTAAAGAGTCCCGTTAACCCAGCGGTCACACAGACTGTTCCAAGACTCATCTTATTACAAATATCGCTCGCTATGTTAGGCGAGATTATTTTGTTGAGTTGAGTCCTCCCCTTTCTGCATTTCCCTGTCTGCAGACTGTGTTTACAAACCACCACACACACCAACCCCCCCACCCCCTCCGCCCCAACTTGTGTCTCTTCCTCTGACTGATCATCTTTCCAATCCCAATTACAGAAGATATAACGAGATGGGAAACAAAAGCCCCTCCAAACAAACATTTTAAACGGGAAAAGCCGTAGAGAACTAAGTCGGTAGTTGGGTGTTATATGTTCCCCCTCGGACTCTTACATTATTATTATTCTTTATCGGTGTTAAGTGCCAAAGCCTTAGAAGTTGAAATCAGTTAAAAATAACAAACTAAATTATTTGGGTTTTACGGCAGGTACAGCAGATGGTTAACCCACAGGTAACTCCTGACTGCAAACAGGTCACACGGCATGACCATTTGCTGTACCATTCGTTAATATGACCTCCTCAACCGTTGGTCCAGATGTTGTGCCGGCAGAAGTAGCAGCACCGACGACACCAGGAAAGCTGCCCCAGCCCTCGATACAATTTTGTTGATGGGATTGCAGGATTTCATCTGTTGCTGCTCGTGTTCTTTCTTTACATTAGTCTGGTTCTTGTCTAGCCAGCTGATAACTTGTTACATTTGTCCATTTTTTTTGGTTAATCATCTCCAGGCTTTCCCTTTCAGTTTCGTTTCCTTAATAATGGGTACCATGTTGAAAGCATGGGATTCCAAGTATTTTTTTTAAGAGACCTTTTCACGTTCGGATTTCTCAGCCTCCTAGACCATAACTTCAATGTATTCATTGCTCAAGACACTTTTGTCATTTGTGATGGTGATCTTTCCCTTTCCCAGTGTTCTTGTCCAGTGCAACACATTGGCATCGATATCAAACGTCTCTTCAATTTGAGGCACATCCCATGGAGCAAGTGGAATTTCAGTCAGCTCAAACTTGCTATCCATGGTCATGGCTTTTTCACCCTGATAAACCTGAATCAGCACACCAGACTGGTTGTCAGAATAAGTAGTCTTTTAAGATAATGATAGGGTTTGATAGGGAAGATGTGGAGAAAATGTTTCCACTTGTTGGAGAGTCCAAAACTAGAGGTCATAAATATAAAATAGTCACTAATAAATCCAATAGGGAATCCAGGAGAAACTTCTTTACCCAAAGAGTGGCAAGAATGTGGGACGTGCTACCACAAGGAGCAGTTGAGGCTAAATGAGCACATGAGGGAGAAAGGAATAGAAGGGTATCCTGATAGGGTTAGATGAAGTAGGGAGGGAGGAGACTCATGCCAGCGTAGACCAGTTGGGGTGAATGTTATGTTTCTGTGCTGTAGTTTTGATATAACCCGATGTAGTGAAGATCTGGGTTTGCTTTGTTGGAATGGTGGTGTTAAGCTTCATTAGTGCAGTCAAAACACAACCAGCAAACTCAATATCCTGCAGCAGATCCTGCACATTCTCTGCTTTGTCATCAGACAGTTACATCATATGCAACAGCCAAGTCCAGGTGGATGTTCTTCTTTAGTTTTCTGTTAATGAAGAAATCCTGGAGTAACGACTGGATTTCAGGTATATGGTGGATCCACCAAACAGTATCATGGATTTAAATGTTGTCAAGTTTGGCATCTCATAAGGATTTCTCTGCAGGATCAAATGTACTACAAAATAGGTCATCATTGAGTTCTTCAAATTGTGCCCTAGCAGTAGAGGTGTAGAAACCAGTATCCTCATAGATAGAGTCAATCTCAATATTAACCTCTATTGTGGATGACAGGGTTGTGGACAGAGGGAACAGCTCTAGCTGTCAGTCATGTCCTGTATTTTCCTTTCAATTCAGCAATTAAAAGTTGCCCATGTGATTGTCCAAGTCCTCACCCTCAAGATGGGTGCCACTAGCTGTAAACCTTACTTCAAAAATATCATCTTGAGTGGTCAAAATGGTGGTCAGAAAGTATCACTATCCAAGTCAAAAATGAGTAAATTTCTTTCAGGCTCATCTTGTTCATATCATAAGCAATAGCAGCTGCAGTTAGTTCAGTGATTATACAAAGCACATTGAGGCTAGAAATAGCAGCAACATTTTTTTGTGGCTTGCTTTTGAGTTATCTAAGCAAGCGGGAACTGTGATAACTGCATTTATGTCTTCCCAAGGTAAGCCTCTGCAATCTCCTTCATCTTAATTATCATGGAAGAAACTTCTGGGTAAAAGTTTTTTTTCAAGATTTGTGTTCAACCGTGACCTTATGACAGTCACCATATTTACAAAAGTGAAAGACCAGTGCTTCAGGTCATGGTGAGCCGAAGGTATCTTTCAGCCTGCAGCCAATAAGACCATTGGCATTTAAGGTGGCATTGGTTGAGTTCAGCCCCACCTGATTATTCAAGGTGGAAAAATCCTGTTATCATTTTTGCGCAGTAACTGATATGTATTGTTTATAATCAATAAGAAAGTTGCCACTTTTGCCAAGCCTGGCACTTCTCAAAAATAGCAATTTTGAATTCCATTAATTAACATCCCATTTATACTAGAAAATAGGTGCCATAATGTAACTCCAGTTCATCAATTTGTTATTTCTATCCTGCACATTTATCTAGTTCCATACTTGTATTTAATATGTAAGTGATTACATCTTGTCTGAGGCATAGTTGATCACATTCCTTTACGACCATGTTCAGACTCACAAAGACATCAGACTCTAGACAACTTACTGGCACAAACATTGAGTTATAATTCACAAGATCTTGGGTATTAGAAAACCAGTAGAAAAACAATAGTTATAAGACAGATTTCAGGAGGCTTGTTTAGGAGTCTAGCCATCTTGCACCAATTTAATCAAAAGAATTAATGCTTTTGTTTGACCTTGAGGTCAATGCACCTCATCCAATTCCACAGGAGGATCTGTGACTTCTGCTAAAAGGGAATCTAAAGCTTGACAAACATCCGATTTCTAAGAGGTCATCTCCTGCCAATGAAGTCGTGTGAAGCCAACTAACTCTTTCCAGCTTATACTTTTTTTTTATTCGTTCATGGGATGTGGGCATCGCTGGCAAGGCCCATCCCTAGTTGCCCTTGAGAAGGTGGTGGTGAGCCGCCTTCTTGAACCGCTGCAGTCTGTGTGGTGAAGGTTCTCCCACAGTGCTGTTAAGTAGGGAGTTCCAGGATTCTGACCCAGCAACGATGAAGGAACGGCAATATATTTCCAAGTAGGGATGGTGTGTGACTTGGAAGGGAACGTGCAGGTGGTGTTGTTCCCACGTGCCTGCTGCCCTTGTCCTTCTAGGTAGTAGAGGTCGTGGGTTTGGGAGGTGCTGTCGAAGAAGCCTTGGCGAGTTGCTGCAGTGCATCCTGTAGATGGTACACACTGCAGCCACTGTGCGTCGGTGGTGGAGGGAGTGAATGTTTAGGGTGGTGGATGGGGTGCCAATCAAGCGGGCTGCTTTGTCCTGGATGGTGTCAAGCTTCTTGAGTGTTGTTGGAGCTGTATTCATCCAGGCAAGTGGAGAGTATTCCATCACACTCCTGACTTATGCCTTGTAGATGGTGGAAAGGCTTTGGGGAGTCAGGAGGTGAGTCACTCATCGCAGAGTACCCAGCCTCTGACCTGCTCTTGTAGCCACAGTATTTATGTGGCTGCTCCAGTTAAGTTTCTAGTCAATGTTGACCCCAGGATGTTGATGGCGGGGGATTTGGCAATGGTAATGCCATTGAATATCAAGGGGAGATGGTTAGATTCTCTCTTGTTGGATATGGTCATTGCCTGGCACTTGTCTAGCGGCGAATGTTACTTGCCACTTATCAGCCCAAGCCTGGATGTTGTCCAGGTCCTGCTGCATGCGGCCACGGACTGCTTCCTTATCTGAGGGGTTACGAATGGAACTGAACACTGTGCAATTATTAGCGAATATCCCCATTTCTGACCTTATGATGGAGGGAAGGTCATTGATGAAGCAGCTGAAGGTGGTTGGGCCTAGGACGCTGCCCTGAGGAACTCCTGCAGCAATGTCCTGGGGCTGAGATGATTGGCCTCCAACAACCACTACCATCTTCCTTTGTGCTAGATATGACTCCAGCCACTGGAGTGTTTTCCCCCTGATTCCCATTGACTTCAATTTTGCTAGGGCTCCTTGGTGCCACACTCGGTCAAATGCTGCCTTGATGTCAAGGTCAGTTACTCTGACCTCACCTCTGGAATTCAGCTCTTTTGTCTTTGTTTGGACCAAGGCTGTAATGAGGTCTGGAGCCGAGTGGTCCTGGCAGAACCCAAACTGAGCATCGGCGAGCAGGTTATTGGTGAGTAAGTGCCGCTTGATAGCACTGTTGACGACACCTTCCATCACTTTGCTGATGATTGAGAGTTGGCTGATGGGGCGGTAATCAGCCGGATTGGATTTGTCCTGCTTTTTGTGGACAGGACATACCTGGGTAATTTTCCACATTGTTGGGTAGATGCCAGTGTTGTAGCTGTACTGGAACAGCTTGGCTAGAGGCGCAGCTAGTTCTGGAGCACAAGTCTTCAGCACTACAGCTGGGATGTTGTCAGGGCCAATAGTCTCTGTTGCATCCAGTGCATTCAACCATTTCTTGATATCATGTGGAGTGAATTGAATTGGCTGAAGACTGGCTTCTGTGATGGTGGGGATATCGGGAGGAGGCCAAGCTGGATCATCCACTTGGCACTTCTGGCTGAAGATGGTTGCAGATGCTTCAGCCTAGTCTTTTGCACTCACGTGCTGGACTCTGCCATCATTGAGGATGGGGATGTTCAAGGAGCGTCCTCCTCCCGTTAGTTGTTTAATTGTCCACCACCATTCACGACTGGATGTGGCAGGACTGTAGAGCTTTGGTCTGATCCGTTAGTTGTGGAATCGCTTAGCTCTGACTATAGCATGTTGTTTCTGCTGTTTAGCAGTTGTAGCTTCACCAGGTTGACACCTCATTTTTAGGTACGCCTGGTGCTGCTCCTGGCATCTTCTACGCTCCTTTTTGAACCAGGGTTGATCCCCTGGTTTGTTGATAATGGTAGAGTGAGGAATATGCCGGGCCATGATGTTACAGATTGTGTTGGAAAACAAATCTGCTGCTGATGGCCCACAGCGCCTCATGGATGCCCAGTTTTGAGCTGCTAGATCTGTTCTGAATCTATCCCATTTAGCAAGGTGGTAGTGCCATGCATCACATTAGATGGTGTCCTTAGCGTGAAGACGAGACTTCGTCTCCACGAGAACTGTGCGGTGGTCACTCCTATCAATACTGTCATTGATAGATGCATCTGCGACAGGTAGATTGGTAAGGACGAGGTCAAGTAGGTTTTTCCCCTCATGTTGGTTCGCTCACCATCTGCTGCAGGCCTAGTCTGGCAGCTATGTCCTTCAGGACTCGGCCAGCTCAGTCAGTAGTGGTGCTACTGAGCCACTGTTGGTGAAGTCCCCCACCCAGAGTACATTCTTTGCTCTTGCTATCCTCAGTGCTTCTCAACATGGAGGAGGACTGATTCATCAGCTGAGGGAGGGCGGTCGGTGGTAATCAGCAGGAGGTGTCCTTGCCCATGTTTGACCTGATGCCATGAGATTTTATGGGTTCCGAAGTCAATGCTGAGGACTCCCAGGGCCACTCCTTCCTGACTGTATATCAAAGTAGCGCCACCTCTGGTGGGTGGGACAGGACATAGCCAGAGATGGTGATGGAAAAGTCTGGGACATTGGCTGAAAGGCATGATTCTGTGAGTATGGCTGTCGCTTGACTAGTCTGTGGGACAGTTCTCCCAATTTTGGTACAAGTCCCCAGATGTTAGTGAGGAGGACTTTGCAGGGTTGACTGGGCTTGGTTTGCCTTTGTTGTGTCTGGTGCCTAGTGGTCTGTCCGGTTTTATTCTTATTGTGACTTTTTGTAGCGAGATTGTACAACTGAGTGGCTTGCTAGGCCACTTCAGAGGGCGATTAAGAATCAACCATATTGCTGTGGGTCTGGAGTCACATATAGGCCAGACTGGGTAAGGAGGGCGGGTTTCCTTCCTCAAAGGACATTAGTGAACCAGATGGGTTTTTACGACAATCCAGTAGTTTCATGGCCACTATGGTGGGATTTGAACTCATGACTCTAGATTATTAGTCCAGGCCTCTGGATTATTAGTCCAGTAATATAACCACTATGCTACCTACCCAAAGACAGTATAGTGCACTTCCAAAAGATTTTTCTCCCCTCCTCATGGCATTTTTATGGGTACAAGCGGTCCTTCAAAACTAATCCAAGTTGGTCTTTTTCATATGAGTCTAGGATCAATCATAGAATAGATCACAGCCGAATCATGTCCTCAACTGCCATCTACTTTATGCACCTTCCAGCAAGAGTCAATCGTTGCTTTTTTCACCTCTCTAGCCCAAGTTCTGAGCCCAATTGTAGCATTTAAAATGCAACTAGCTAGCACACAGACCAAGGATCAAACCTGAAATCTTCTTGTCTGTATACCTCACTACTGCACCAGGCAATGAATTTATTTAGTTAGACATTAGAGAGCTCAAGTTCATGCAGTTTTAGCTCATTTCTATTAGACATGAGTACTCAGTATAGAACTGGGGATAATTTGGAATCAAGTGGTCAATGTTACACAAGGTACAGGAATCCTACAATAAAAAATGCTTGGTAATTAAAGGGAATTGTAGGAATGAAAGTGGAGGGGAACTTTAACTTATCTGACACTGTCAAAGAGAAAAGTGCTCAGATCCCAGCACGAATACTATCTTTCACGTTGATGAGCAAAATCAATAAAAGTTACAAAATCAAACAGTACCATGCCAAAGTGAAAGGGGTGGTGGGAAAGGGAAAGAGGACACAGGGCAGAGGTGTTCATGCTCATGATTGAGAGCTGGCTAGGGAACAGTAGATGTTCTCAGCACAAATTGTTTTACAGAAAACTGCTAGATTCCAGGCCACAATTATCCAGGCTTTTAAAAAAATCACACTTAAAAATGCCATTTTCTACCCATGTCAATTAAAAGTGCAATTTGCCTTGTACAAAAACAATGACATTTTTCTCTTTTTGGTACTGTGTTGAAATGACACTGGTTCTACTTGGTTCTCTACCTTATTGTCTACAATCAAACTGACCCACAATTATTGCACTTACACATAGGTAGTTAGAAATTACTCATTTATTTGCTCTTCTCCCTATCACTATGACCCATAGGATAAATGTAGTGATGGTGTAGTACTGAACACAGAACAGAAAGTTCCAGCATGAATGTCTCACCTTATCTAGGCAGGGGCAGCTGATCACTATCTTGTGACCCTCAACAGAATGAGTGTTTGTGGATGTCAGGAAAAAGTAGGATCAAGCACTGGAGTTTACCACCAAAATGAATAGTCTGCGAGGATGCACGAAGATTCAATAACCATTTTGGACATGGTGCTGAGAGCTGCCACTTCCCAGTACAAGTACCAGTTTCAAGAATTAGGAAGAAAAATCAGAAAAGTTACTTGACATTTTTCCAAGTGCTGCTCTCCGGTATAAAAATGAAATGACTCCTATGCCTGCTGGATCTGCTACTTATTTGCTGGATACCCTTCAGACGTGTAAAGACTGTCCTATTCTTCCTCCCACTGTTACTATAATCTGCAGAAGATCATTGGTAAAACTGGCCTTTTTGTGCCTCCATTTCTCTTCAACTTTGCTCACTACATGCTATTTATAATCTTTCCTGACAATCGCACTGGTCAAAAAGTGAGTTAACAATTTTATGAGGTGCGATTAAGTTGGCTGCTCTGTTCTTCATTAGTACCAGCAGGTTTCAAAGATGGCCATTTCTCACTGCTCTATGTGCTACAAAACAGGAGGTACAATGAAGACTGTTTGAACACACACATGAGGGTATATTAGACTCCAAATGGTTACCTACCTCTCACTCAGTCACTGTAGCTGTGCCTTGTACCAATGTTCCTTGATGGGAGCAAAAGAAATCTGATGTCCTCACATCAACCAAGCCAGGTTGAACCCTTGAATAGGAGCAAGTAGGAACATAGGAACAGGAGTAGGCCATTCAGCCCCTCGAGCTCACTCTGCCATTTAATAAGATCATGGCTAATCTGTGATCTAACTCCATGTACCTGCCTTTGGCCCATATCCCTTAATACCTTTGGTTGCCAAAAAGCTATCTATCTCAGATTTAAAATTAGCAATTGAGCTAGCATCAATTGCCATTTGGGGAAGAGAGTTCCAAACTTCTACCACCCTTTGTGTGTAGAAGTGTTTTCTAATCTCACTCCTGAAAAGTCTGGCTCTAATTTTTAGACTGTGCCCCCGAGTCCTAGAATCCCCAACCAGCAGAAATAGTTTCTCTCTATCCACCCAATCTGTTCCCCTTAATATCTTATAAACTTCGATCAGATCACCCCTTAACCTTCGAAACTCTAGAGAATACAACCCCAATTTGTGTAATCTCTCCTCATAACTTAACCCTTGAAGTCCAGGTATCATTCTAGTAAACCTAAGTTGCACTCCCTCCAAGGACAATATTCCATTAGCCTTATTGATTATTTTCTGCACCTGTTCATGACACTTCAATGATCTATGTACCCGAAACCCTAAGTAGTGTGATCCAGCCCAGTGTCAATGGATTGTGCACTCCGGAGACGGTTAGCCATGATAAACTGGCTTAATTGACCAATCATGATATGAGCAATTCCCCCCATCAGTTAACTGTATTTTTTTCAGATTGTATTTGAATAATTCCATGACACAGGCTGACTCCAAAATTCACTTTTGGTTACATTAGTGAATCATTTTACTCCATATGTACCCTAGATTAATGCATTTATTATGTGATACTTCAATGGTTTTGTACATAGCTAGAATTTACCCATTCATTTTCAAAGCAGTATGAGTTTGTTACAGTACATTTCTCTGAAGATTTGTGGCTTTCAGCTTAGTAGTCATCATTTAATGCCAGTGCCCTTCACTGTTGGGTAGCTGGAAGTGGAACTTAAGGATCTGTACACTTTACCATAAGTGGACTTTGAGGTAGAGACTGTAATATCATTTTAAAGGGATGAGTGTTTGAAAAGAATGAGGTCTGGGACATGGCAGCTGATTGCTCCGTATGAAGTGGAACTTGTTGCCTTGCCATTGTGTTTTTTTAAATAAAAATAAGAATGCAATTTATTTCTTCAGAATGGGCTCCTGCAGCAGTCGTTACCACAGGGATTCATCTGGTCTCCTGACATAACATTAGCAGAAATTCCATAGAATAAACAGCCATATATGCCATTTCTTTGGACTTTCTACTGATCTCAGAGCAGCATATACCCATGGAGATTTTACACTGGTATCTTTGTAAAACTATTTAAGTTTTGGCTTACTCAGACCGAAGAGATAAAGCAAGCATGCAGGCCCTCTGCATGAATTCATTGTTGCAGGTTGTTTTCTTATTCATTATAGGGCAAGATGGAGCGTCCACTTAACTTTATTTCAGAGTACACTGAATGCAGTCGACCACCGTAGTCAGTTAAATGTATTGGTCACACTCTCCTCCCAGCTAGCTAAAATCTTCCACAAATAATTTTTTTTTAAGTCATATGATTTATAATGGAAAAATCTCCCCACTTGGCACAGTGCAATTACTAGGATGCTACAAGCAATACAGGTGAAACATTTAAAGAATACCTGGTGGAGTACAATATTAAACAGGAATAGGACATTCAACCCCTCACGCCTGCTCCACCATTCAATTAGATCATTGCTGATCACTACCCCCTTTCCCTTTACTCGCCTTTACTCCATATCCATTGATACCCTTACCCAACAAAAATGTATTGACCTCAGTCTTGGATTCCATTTTTCTTTAATGTTAAAAATATGGGAATTAGTGCCTTCTTTATAATCACAGCACTTAGAGCAGTTATTTCAAGATTACCCATTGCAGATTGAATCCTTTCACATAAAAATAGATGAGGATAATCTCATGCCATAATTTAATATGGTTCTGTGATTTACCACACCAAATGAACATCTAAGATCATTTTTTGGATTAGGGGTAGGGTTATCACCATTTGGAAATCTCCACATCCAGAGCATGAGGTTAATCATCAACGTCAGCAAGTTTTTGACAGTGTTGATTAGAATCACATCCGGAAGTTATCGCTAATATAATAATGACAATTGTTGACACCTGTAATTCATTCGATTCCTGATTCAGCCAAGCCTGTCGCTGGCAGAGCTAGAAAGTAGAGGTAAGAGGTGCCTGTGCTCTAACAGTTGCAGTGAGACAAGAAGATTGGGTCTTCATCCATTATACCTGTAAATGTAGCAAGGGGCTGACTGCTCCTGAAACCATTCTCTGCTGCCGATTACTGTACAGGTTTCCAATGCTCGTGCCTCTTTCCTCATCTGCCCACCTTGTCAGTCAAGGACACTGAAAATCCTTGCTCTTTCCCTGGTAAGAAGTTGACAATTCAGCAATAGACCCCTCCCATTATAATAGGGATTTATTTACAAAGATGAAACCATTAATATAACTGGGTCCAAAACAAAGACAAGTCACCCGTATTATAGGTACAAATCCACTATATACACTACAGGAGGATGGAAGGAGCAATTAATATTCAAAAGCCTTTGATCAATAGCCCAGATACATCTGCACTGTACAAAAATAAGAGTGTTACAGTGGTGATATAATGTAAACAGGAGATAGATAAAGAGAGACACTCTTCCACTCCGAAGGGTTCTACAAACAGTAAAGACCTGATTTTATAGAGGACACAATAATTGATCAGGATTGGAAAAGAAGATCAACTTGCCAACTATGAATAAATGCCTATGCCATTTTGACCATTACAAAGTTAATAAGAAATCACTTTGTCCCACTCCTTCCATATAAAATGATTTGACAAAAAAAATCCCAGAATGTTAAACAATTTTAGAAGTATGCTGTACAATACATAGCCAAGATCCTCAATTTGAGGATTCTGATCAACTTAGTTGAGCTTTTAATGAACAGCTTGTTTTGAAAGTACTTTACAATAGAACACCCTGCATCACTAGCAGGCTTTAGTAACAAAGTCTTCAATTGTGCTTCTTGCAACTTTTGCCTCTTGCTCAAATGACTGAATTCTTTCAGAGACTGTTTTCTTCTGAAAAGTAAACAAAAAAGTTCATCCTTTACCATTTTTTGTATTTCAAAAACTACCCCCCCCCTCATATCCAACAAATTTAGAGAGAGTCACAATACAGTTGACCTAGAAATATAAAGAGATAGTAAGAGTTTCTACTTAAAAAGGAAAAGAGTAAGTAAAGTGAGCATGGGTCCTCGAGAGAGAGAGAGAGAGAGAGAGAGAGAGAGAGTCTGGGGAATTAATAATGGAGAACAAGGAAATTGCAGATGAATTGAACAGATAGTTTGCATCTACCTTCACTGTAGATACAAATAACATGCCAGAAATAATTGTGAATCAAGAGGTGAAAGGGAAGGAGGAACTTAAAACATTTACAATCACCAGGGAAAGGGTTCTGAAAAAATTAGAACTAGAAGCTGACAAGTCCCCAGGTCCTGACAGACTTCATCCTAGGGTCTTAAAAGAAGTGGCTGCAGAGATAGTAGATGCATTGGTATTAATTTTCCAAAATTCCCTAGATTCTGGACAGGTCCCATCAGATTGGAAAATAGCAAGTGTAACTCCTCTATTCAAGAAAGGAGGGAGACAGAAAGCACAGGCCAGTTAGCTTAACATCTGTCATAGGAAAAATGCTAGAATCTATTATTAAGGAGGTTATAGCAGGACACTTAGAAAATCTAAATGCAATCAGGCAAAGTCAACACGGCTTTGTGAAAGGGAAAGAGTGTTTGACTAATTTATTAGAGTTCTTTGAGGAAGTAACAAGCAACGTGGATAAAGGGGATCTTGTGGATGTGGTGTAGTTGGTTTTCCAGAAGGCTTTTGATAGGGTGCCACATCAAAGGCTACTACACAAAATAAGAGCTCATGGTGGAGGGGGTAACATATTAGCTAAGCAATCCTTTATCCATGCTAACAGGAAACAGAGAGGAGGCATAAATGGGTCATTTTCAGGTTGGCAAGATGTAACAAGTGGAGTGCCACAGGGATCGATGCTGGGGCCTCAACTATTTACAATCTATATCAATGACTTGGATGAAGGGACCGAATGTATGGTTGCTAAATTTGCTGATGACACAAAGGTAGGTAGGAAAGTAAGTTGTAAAGAGGACATAAGGAGTCCATAAAGGGATATAGATAGGTTAAGTGTGTGGGCAAAAATTTGGCAAATGGAGTATAATGTGGGAAAATGTGAACTTGTCCACTTTGGCAGGAGGAATAGAAAAGCAGTATATTATTTAAATGGAGAGATTGCAGAACTCCGAGGTACAGAGGGATCTGGGTGTCCTAGTACATGAATCACAAAGTTAGTATGCAGGTAGAGCAAGTGATTAGGAAGGCAAATGGAATGTTGTCATTTATTGCAAGGAGAATGGAATATAAAAGTAGAGATGTTTTGCTACAGTTGTACAGGGCATTGGTGAGACCACATCTAGAATACTGTGTGCAGCTTTGGTCTCCTTATTTAAGAAAGGACATAATTGCTTTGGAGGTGGTTCAGAAAAAGTTCACTTGACTGATTCCTGGGTTGAGGGGGTTATCTTATGAGGAAAGGTTGGACAAGTTGGGCCGGTGTACATTGAAGTTTAGAAGAATGAGAGGTGATCTTATTGAAAGATATAAGATTCTGAGGGGACTTGAAGGGGTAGATGCTGAGAGGATGTGTCCCCTTGTGGGAGAGACTAGAACTAGGGGACACAGTTTAAAAATAAGGGGTCTCCCATTTAAGGGGGGGGGGGGGGGGTGATGAGGAGAAATCTTTTCTGAGGGTCAAGAGTCTGTGGAACGCCCTTCCCCAGAGAGCGGTGGAGGCAGGGTCATTGAATATTTTTAAGGCTGACTTAGATAGATTCCTGATTGACAAGGGAGTCAAAGGTTATAGTAGGTAGATGGGAAAGTAGGGTTGAGGTCACAATCTAATCAAATGGCAGAGCAGGCTCGAGGGGCCAAATAGCCTACTCCTGCTCTTAATTCATATGTTCATATGACCTACAGGGTCCAAACACAAAAGCAGAGGGAGGAGATTAAAAATGACTAAAGCTAACAGGAATCAAACACAACAAGTAGAGGAGGCGATCAACCACATCTCAGTGCTTATACTTTTTTCAAAAACAGCAAAATTCAGAGCCAGACTTCAACTCCAACAGTTTAATATACCACAATATAGTAATGATAACCCATTAAAAGTACAGAATGTGGAATCATAAATTGTAATGATAGCAACACTATAAATAGGCCAATAGTCAGAGATTTCAATTTCCAACTTGTCAAATATCGGAGAGAAATTTCTGCATCCCTACAGTCTAGTATTAATTCCAAGTCTATTGCTGTTAATTCATAGACAAAATTCAAATTATTGGATAATTCTAATTTTTTTGGTGCAAAAAAAACTAAATTAACAGGTGTAGTCTGTATTAAGATAAAGGAGTCGGAGGGAAATTAAATCATTTTGCTCAGCAGGAATATATAAAAATTCCATGTTTACATTTTTTTATTAAAAGAAAACGTAATTGTGAACTGTGTTGCAGCCCTTAAGTCTGGTTCTTTCCCTGCAAGGTTGCTGTGTGATATCACCAATTGGGAGTATTTTTATGTAGCTCCATTAGACACAAGAGGCTGTGTCCACAGACCAGCCTCAGCAATAATCTGTAGGTAGGGAATCTCCAGAAATCACAATACTAGTAAGGGATGCAGATTTTTATTTTTAAAATTTGTTCATGGGATGTGGGCATCACTGACAAGGCCAGCATTTATTACCCATCCCTAATTGCCCTTGAGAAAGTGGTGGTGTGCCACCTTCTTGAACCACTGCAGTCCATGTGGTGAAGGTTCTCCTACAGTGCTGTTAGGAAGGGAGTTCCAGGATTTTGACCCAGCATCGATGAAGGAATGGCGATATATTTCCGAGTCGGAATGGTGTGCGACTTGAACGGGAACGTGCAGGTGGTGTTGTTGCCATGTGCCTGCTGCCCTTGTCCTTCTAGGTGGTAGAGTCGCAGGTTTGCGAGGTGCTGTCGAAGAAGCCTTGGTGAGTTGCTGCAGTGCATCCTGTAGATGATACATACTGCAGCCACGGTGCGCTGGTGGTGAAGGGAGTGAATGTTTAGGGTGGTGGACGGTGTGCCAATCAAGTGGGCTGCTTTGTCCTGGATGGTGTCGAGCTTGTTGAGTGTTGTTGGAGCTGCACTCATCCAGGCAAGTGGAGAGTATTCCATCACACTCCTGACTTGTGCCTTGTTGATGGTGGAAAGGCTTTGAGGAGTCAGGTGGTGAGTCACTCACCACAGAACACCCAGCTGCTGACCTGCTCTTGTAGCCACAGTATTTATGTGGCTGGTCCAGTTAAGTTTCTGGTCAATGGTGACCCCCAGGGATGTTGATGGTGGGGGATTCGGCAACAGTAATGCCATTGAACATCATGGGGAGGTGGTTAGACTCTCTCTTGTTGGAGATGGTCATTGCCTGGCATGAATATTACTTGCCACTTATCAGCCCAAGCCTGGATGTTGTCCAGGTCTTGCTGCATGCAGACACGGACTGCTTCATTATTTGAGGGGTTGAGAATGGAAATGAACACTCTGCAATCATCAGCGAACAACCCCATTTCTGACCTTATGATGGAGGGAAGGTCATTGATGAAGCAGCTGAAGATGGTTGGGCCTAGGACACTGCCCCGAGGAACTCCTGCAGCAATGTCCCGGGGATGAGATGATTGGCCTCCAACAACCACTACCATCTTCCTTTGTGCTAGGTATGACTCCTGCCACTGGAGTTCTCCCCGATTCCCATTGACTTCAATTTTACTCAGGCTCCTTGGTGCCACCCTCGGTCAAATGCTGCCTTGATGTCAAGGGCAGTCACTCTCACCTCACTTCTGGAATTCATCCCTTTTGTCCATGTTTGGACCAAGGCTGTAAGGAGGTCTGGAGTCGAGTGGTCTTAGCGGAACCCAAACTGAGCAGGTTATTGTTGAGTAAGTGCCGCTTGATAGCACTGTCAACGACACCTTCCATCACTTTGCTGATGATTGAGTAGACTGATGGGCAGTAATTGGCCAGATTGGATTTGTCCTGCTTTTTGTTTACAGGACATACCTGGGCAATTTTCCACATTGTCGGGTAGATGCCAGTGTTGTAACTGTAGCTAGTTCTGGAGCACAAGTCTTCAGCACTACAGCTGGAATTTGTCGGGGCCCATAGCCTTTATTGTATCCAGTGCACTCAGCCGTTTCTTGATATCACGTGGAGTGAATCGAATTGGCTGAAGACTGGCTTCTGTGATGGTGGGGGTATCGGGAGGAGGCAGAGATGGATCATCCACTCAGCACTTCTGGCTGAAGATGGTTGCAAACGCTTCAGCCTAGTCTTTTGCACTCATATGCTGGACTCTGCCATCATTGAGGATGAGGATGTTTCCAGAGCCTCCTCCTCCCCTTGTTAGTTGTTTAATTGTCTTGAATTTGTTTGAAGTCACTACCCCAGTTAGTTCTATTACATAGAATTTTACAGCACAGAAACAGGCCATTGGGCCCAACAGGTCTTTGCTAGTGTTTATGCTCTACATGAGCCTCCTCCCACCTTACTTCATTTATTACAGCTCGTTTAAGTTACTCTGTTGGTTACTGAGTGGGCTAGCAGGGAGGGAGCCTCAACTGCATCTCCATACGGTCTAGAAAATTGAAATTAAATCAATGGTAGTATTCTGATATAAAATGGGACTGCTCTGACATACCTCCTAGCAGCTAACTCAAAAGCTGCATTGGTGGAGGCCTAGGAGTAGATATCCGTAGCTTATACAAGTTCTGGGAAGAAAGCCTCAAAAGCAACAAGCTGACTATGGTAAACACTGTCTGTCTCTATATATGTTCTACTGTGTCACTGATAAAGACCTACATAGATACACAAGTGAGCAACCTACCATGATATTCTTTACTCTTTCCTTGTCCAGCTTGACAAACTCATCTGCCGTTAAATGTTCAAACTTTTTCTTCAATGCGATGAAAGCACACTTTGAGGAATGGTTCTGATGTTCAACTCTGGGAGAGATTGTGAAAGTTAGGTCCATATACTTTGCATGTACATGCCACTACATTCATGATCCTCAACATCTTATTTGTGAAGCCAGAAACAGTTTAAGCTAGCACAAGATTTTAGTACTGCCACTTAGTCTGAGGCATTTTAAATATTTGAACTCATTAAAGCAGCCTGCCCAGTCAGTGTTTAACAGTATTGATTCTGTCACTATGAAAAATATAGTTTCTCTTGCTGGAGAAAAATCAGGACAGTCTGCTACTTGTGTGTCAGGGCATATTCTTGGAATGGCACTAAATAAGAATGCTGTACCCAGACTGTGCGTAAAACCATTTTACAGTGATACAAAAGCATTTTTATACCCATTTGGTGTAATGCTGCCAAAGTAAACATTAAGCCTATCTTGCATTACAACGTTCAAAGCATCAACAAAAATTCAGTTGAATGGGTTTCACAGACATTTTACTACAGCTACCGTTAGAGTACAAAGATAGATCAGTGCAGTTGTGACATTAAATAGGAGTGTCCTTTAGTATTGCTGTTCCAAACAAGTAGGATTTTTTTTCCTTGATTAAAAGGTCAATTGCAGATCAGTTTCAGTCCCTATTGACCTGGTTAGGAAATTGGCTGAGCGGCAGGAAATAGGTATAATGGGCAGGTACTCAAATTGGCAGGACGTGACTAGTAGTGTCCCACAGGGATCCGTGTTGAAGCCTCATCTATTCACTGTATTTATTAACGATTTAGATGACAGGATAGAGAGCCACATATCCAAGTTTGCCGATGACACAAAAACATGCAGCATTGTAGATGGAAGCATAAAATGAGAGAGATATTAATAAATTAAGTGAACAGGCAAAACTGTGTCAAATGGATTTCATTGTAGGCAAGTATGAGGTCCTCCACTTTGGACCTAAAAAGTATAGATCAGAGCACTTTCGAAATAGTGAAAAGCTCAAAACAGTGGAGGTCCAAAGAGACTTAGGGGGTCCATGCCCATAGATCACTAAAATGTCATGGACAGGTACAGAAAATAATCAAAAAGCCTAATGAAATGCTGGCCTTTGTATCTAGAGGACTAGAATACAAGGGGGTAGAAGTTATGCTGCAGCTACACAAAGCCCTGGTTAGACCACACCTGGAGTACTATGTTCGGTTCTGGGCACCGCACCTTAGGAAGGATATATTGGCCTTGGAGGGAGGGCAGCATAGATCTACTGGACTGATACCTGGACACCAAGGGTTAAATTGCGAGGAGAGATTACACAAACTAGGGTTGTATTCCCTGGAATTTAGAAGATCAAGTGGTGATTTGATCCAAATTTTCAAGATATTAAGGGGAACTGATCGGGTAAATAGAAAGAAACTATTTCCGCTGGTTGGGGGTGGGGGGTCTAGGACTAGGGGACATCGCTTACAAATTAGAGCCAGGATGTTCAGGAATGAATTTAGGAAACACTTCTACACAAAGGGTGTTAGAAGTTTAGAACTCTCTTCTGCAAACAGCAGTTGATGCTAGCTCAATTGATCACTTTAAATCAGAGATTGATAGATTTTTGTTAACCAGAAGGTATTAAAGGATATAGGGCTGAGGCAGTTATGTGGAGTTAGGTCACAGATCAGCCATTATCTCATTGAATGGCAGAACAGGCTCGAGGGGCTAAATGTCCTACTTCTGTTCCTATGTCCCCAGCTCTCATGTTTTGCTAGTTCTTGCCAAAACCTCAAGACTTGTACATGATCGGTATCCATGAGAATGACAGATCTTGCTTAATAGCACAACAGCATTGAATATTACTGAAAAATGGTAAAGTACTGTTCATTGCAAAAAGCAGTGCTAGGGCAAAAGACATACTAGAATTCAAGTACATAATTCAGTACTTACAAAGGTTCATCTTGAGGTTCCCACCCTTCCAGCTCTTTGTAGCAAAAGAAGCACTGAACAACATCAGGACCATTCTCACTTGGGGTGTGAATAAAACCTGCTGCAGCCATCTAAAAGTAACATCACCACCTTTAGGCTTAAAAAAAAATCCACACTAAATTTTCTCTACTCTTTCATTTAAGTTAGTTTGATTTGATGACAAAGAAAAGTTCAGAGAACCAATGATCATACAGGTGAGGTGGAGAAGCAGTCAGGCTAGCTATCCCTTACATCTTTAATGTGCAAAGGAGGTATTAGAAATAGACTGTTCAGTGCAGTACTGAGGGACTGCAGTGAGGTACAGTCTTTCAGATGAGACATTAAACAAAGAGGCCTTATCTGCCAGTGCAGGTGGAACTAAAAGATCCCATGCCACTATTTGAACAGCATGGAGTCCTCACCAACATATATCCCTCAACCAACATACCTAGTCATTTCTCTCATTTGCTGTTTATGGGACCTAGCTGTGCAGAATTTGGCAGTGACTACATTTCAAAATAATTTGTTGACTATGGAGTGCTTTGGGACATCCTGAGGACATGAAAGGCATTATATAAATGCAAGCCTTTTTCCTCTCCAGAGATATAGGAACAGTTTTCTAGTCTAACAGATTTGTTAGTAATAAAGTCAAGAACAGCTGACCAGTATAGTATTTGGCACTGAAGTAATAGCCAAGCTTCTAGAAAATTAGGTAGAAATGAGAATGTGGATTAAATGTTATATGCTTGAGATAACAACAGGAAATATTTCTGGGGCTTTGATGGGTAGAATATGACATGTTGGGATGTATAGCCAGGGCTATGATTTATGGGTCAAAGGAAGTCAGGTACATCTGTTTGGTTTTGGTGGCCCTATTACATGCAAGAGTTACTGGAGGGGTTCCATAGGACTATAAGGCTTATCTCAAGCTTAGGGGGCTAAGTGATGAATAAAGTCCTAGGGTGAACAATATTTTGTCAAGAGAAGAATCAAAAAACATTTAACCAAGGACAGAGAGATTAGATCTTGGAAAGTTCTTCTGTCAGGCACAGGATTTGAGGATTAGGCTATACAGTTTAAAGTTAAGGACACCATAAGGAAAAGAAGAAATTTAGAGTGATAAAATTGAACTGGTTACCAACAAAATTGCTGGAACCTATTAAATACATACGGTTTAACAAAGGAAAGGATGAATTCTTGTTTGGAGAACGGATACAAGATTGTTGGTCATAGAATCAGGTAAGGAACCTGATGGGAGATTTGGAAGGGTAGACTAAATGGACCAACAGCTTTTGCTTGACCCAAACATCACTATGGAGGCACTATAAAAGAAAGAACTTGCATTTATTTAGTGCCTTTCACAACCTCAAGACATCCCAAAGCACTTTACAGCAAATGACATACTTTTGAACTGTAGTTATTGTTGCAATGTAGGAAACAACCAATTTGCACACAGCAAGGTCCCACAAACAACCATGAAATAAATGACCAGATAATCTGTTTCTTGGGATGTTGGTTGAGGGATAACTATTGACCAGGACATCAGGGAGAATTCCCCTGCTCTTCTTCAAATAGTGACATGGGATTTTTTTTCATGTCTTTTCCAAAAGACAGCACCTCCAGTACCGAGGGAGTGCTGCACTGAAGTGCCAGCCTATACTGTGTGCTCAAGTCTCTGAAGTGGGGCTTGAACACACAACCGTTTGACTCAGAGGTAAGAGTGCAACCACTGAGCCAAGGCTCACACCAAAAGGCAGCAAAGCAACACACTTCACTGCCAAATAAAACAGTAAGTAAAAAAAGCAATAATATTTTAACAGCAATTATTAACTAGCTCCTTTCATAATAATTGTTAAAAATTATTTGCTAAATTCAATTGGAGTAACTTCCTTATACCAATTCTCTTCTTACGGTGTACAGAAACTATCTGGTCTAACTCCCTCCAAAAAGGTTCCAGACAGATCCACCAACTTGAAAAAGAACTGAAGTGTACTTTGAAAACACTGACTGGGGCTCTTACAGCCATTTGGACAGTTGAAAATATTTTGGTACAACTTTTATCACCCTCCATACACCTCTCCGACCCCACCCTCTCTATCCCGACCCCGTCCCTTCTTTCTTCCATCCATCCATCCATCCATCCGACCCCACTAACACACGCCCGCCGCCCCGCTCTCTCTCCCCTCCCCCTCTATCCTATCGCAGGAAGGAGTCGACACGTTCAGAGAAAACTGCTGGGGGAAAAAAATGGCAGTTCATAACAGAGACAGTATTAATAAACATTACTAAAGAAGCACGTTTTTAAAACGGTTGGTGATCGCCAAATTAGACAGTAGAAAATATTTAGTACAACCCTTTAAAGGTTCATAATACAGCGGGTCCGCGGGCACTAGTTTACGGCAGACATTAGCCGGTCGATCACTCACATTCTCGGGGGTGCACACGCAATCGTTCACAAAAGGCCAGTTCTTAAAAGTGTCCAAGCGCTCCTGGAAGAAATAGAACTTCCTGTGCTGCTGCAGGAAAACCTCCATCGTGTTGACGGCGCAACGTTTACTTCTCGGCGACAGCTCCGAGCACACCGGGCCGCGCGCGCTTAACCGACACCGGATTCAAACAGCCGACCGTTACCCGCGTGCTCGCCTTCCCCTGCGTTTATTGGTGGAGAGCACCGTGACGTCACATCGAAGGTCACGTGGTGAAACAACTCTGTAATGGCGGGTCGGAAGGTAATGACAGATGATGAATCTTTGAGTAAAACCGCGAAAAGAAAGACACCGGGTTGCCCCAGTGTCAAGAACCCCCCAAAAACTTACCAATTTTTTTTGTGGGCCACATCCAATTTTACTCAAATTAAACCAAAATCCCATTGTCCTGATGGACTATGCACTCCAGCCTCTACGGTACCCACTGGCCGTGGAAAGCCTCAAACGTACCATTAGACACTGCATGCTCCTTCTCCAGGACCACTTGGGCACGGAGAATGCAGCGGAAGAGAGGCAGACAGTCGGAGCAACCGCCCCCACGGGCTGCGTCAAGCCTGGACCCTGTAGGTGATAACCTTGGCCAGGCCATGGGAGGTCATTTGGTCCATGTAAGGATTAACTTGCATTTATATAGCACTTTTAATGTCCTAAAGGATGCTCCAAAGTATTTCTGAAGTGTGGTCACTGTTTTGTAGGTAAACCTGGCAGCCAAATTGTGCACAAGTAAGTCCCACACAGCAATGACCACTTAACCTTTATGTGGAGATGGCGGTGATGGACTGGGGTTGACAATTGTAAACAATTTTACAACACCAAGTTATAGTCCAGCAATTTTATTTTAAATTCACAAGCTTTCGGAGGCTACCTCCTTCCTCAGGTGAACGATGTGGAAATGATTTTCGAGGATTTCATTTCCACATCGTTCACCTGAGGAAGGAGGTAGCCTCCGAAAGCTTGTGAATTTAAAATAAAATTGCTGGACTATAACTTGGTGTTGTAAAATTGTTTACACTTAACCTTTGGTCGTGTTGGTTGAGGACTAAATGTTGTCCAGGTCATTAAGAGAACTCTCTGCACTTTGAATAGTGCCATGGGAAGTTTTACATTCACCTGGATAGGGCTTTAGCTTAATGTCTTATCTAAAATATGGTATCTCTGACAATTAGGGTTGCCAACTCTGGTTCAACATATTCCTGGAGGTTTCATCATATGACCTCCTGCCTCGAACTGCCCGCCCAATCAAACTGCCTTTTTTCTCCATCGCCAGTATTTTTGCAACTAATAAACAAATGTGTTCAATGAAAGTGATAAAAACATCACAATTTTGTTTTTTGTTAAGCCCCTTTAAACCCAATTTTGTTTTTCACCCTGGTTACTTGCTTCAGTGTCCAGGAGATTAATCTTCTGACCATGTGATGACTGATCACATGACATCTGCAAATGTTATTGCATTTAAGAACATAAGAACATAAGAAATTGAAGCAGGAGTAGGCCAATCGGCCCCTCGAGCCTGCTCCGCCATTCAATAAGATCATGGCTGATCTGATCCCAACCACAAATCTAAAGAACACAAGAAGTCGGAGCAGGACCCGGCCACATAGCCCCTGGGCCCTCTCCGCCACCCACAGGGCATTGACCGATCCGAACTCAGCTTCATGTCCAATTTCCTGCCCGCTCCCCATAACCCCTAATTCCCTTTACTTCTAGGAAACTGTCTATTTCTGTTTTAAATTTATCTAATGATGTAGCTTCCACAGCTTCCTGGGGCAGCAAATTCCACAGACCTACCACCCTCTGAGTGAAGAAGTTTCTCCTCATCTCAGTTTTGAAAGAGCAGCCCCTTATTCTAAGATTATGCCCCCTAGTTCTAGTTTCACCCATCTTTGGGAACATCCTTACCGCATCCACCCGATCAAGACCCTTCACAATCTTATATGTTTCAATAAGATCGCCTCTCATTCTTCTGAACTCCAATGAGTAGAGTCCCAATCTACTCAACCTCTCCTCATATGTCCGCCCCCTCATCCCCGGGATTAACCGAGTGAACCTTCTTTGTACTGCCTCGAGAGCAAGTATGTCTTTTCTTAAGTATGGAGACCAAAACTGTATGCAGTATTCCAGGTGCGGTCTCACCAATACCTTATATAACTGCAGCAATACCTCCTTGTTTTTATATTCTATCCCCCTAGCAATAAAAGCCAACATTCCGTTGGCTTTCTTGATCACCTGCTGCACCTGCATACCAACTTTTTGATTTTCTTGCACTAGGACCCCCAGATCCCTTTGTACTGCAGTACTTTCCAGTCTCTCGCCATTAAGAAAATAAC
The DNA here is from genome assembly GCF_035084215.1 of Heptranchias perlo. Classification (NCBI taxonomy): domain Eukaryota; kingdom Metazoa; phylum Chordata; class Chondrichthyes; order Hexanchiformes; family Hexanchidae; genus Heptranchias; species Heptranchias perlo. The sequence continues at coordinate 11,054,739 of NC_090347.1, read as the reverse complement.
TTGCTCTCTGATTTTTCCTGCCAAAGTGCATAACCTCACATTTTCCAATATTATATTGCATCTGCCAAATCTCCGCCCACTCACCCAGCCTGTCTATATCCCCTTGCAGGTTTTTTATGTCCTCCTCACTCTCTACTTTCCCTCCCATCTTTGTATCATCTGCAAATTTTGATATGTTGCACTCGGTCCCCTCCTCCAAATCGTTAATATAGATTGTAAAGAGTTGGGGACCCAGCACCGACCCCTGTGGAACACCACTGGTTACTGGTTGCCAGTCCGAAAATGAACCATTTATCCCAACTCTCTGCTTCCTGTTCGATAACCAATCCTCCACCCATGCCAGAATATTACCCCCAATCCCGTGATTTTTTATCTTAAGTAATAATCTTTTATGTGGCACCTTGTCGAATGCCTTCTGGAAGTCTAAATACACTACGTCCACTGGTTCCCCTTTATCCACCCTATACGTTATATCCTCGAAGAACTCAAGCAAATTTGTCAGACATGACTTCCCCTTCATAAAGCCATGCTGACTTTGTCCTATTAAATTATGCTTATCTAAATGTTCCGTTACTGTCTCCTTAATAATAGACTCCAAAATTTTACCCACCACAGATGTTAAGCTAACTGGCCTATAATTTCCAGCCTTCTGCCTACTACCCTTTTTAAATAACGGTGTTACATTAGCAGTTTTCCAATCTGCCGGGACCTCTCCTGAGTCCAGGGAATTTTGGAAAACTATCACCAAAGCATCCATAATCCCTACTGCCACTTCCCTCAAGACCCTAGGATGGAAGCCATCAGGTCCAGGGCATTTATCCGCCTTGAGTACCATTATTTTACTGAGTACCATCTCTTGAGTGATTTTAATCGTATTTAGCTCCTCCCCCCCGAGAGTCCCCTGTTTGTCCAGTGTTGGGATATTCTTAGTGTCCTCTACTGTAAAGACTGAAACAAAATATTTGTTCAGCATTTTTGCCATCTCCATGTTTCCCACCATTAATTTCCCGGTCTCATCCTCTAAGGGACCTATGTTTGCCTTAGCCACCCTTTTTCTTTTTATATAACTATAGAAACTCTTGCTATCTGTTTTTATATTTTTTGCTAATTTCTTTTCATAATCTAACTTCCCTTTCTTAATCAATCCTTTAGTTACTTTTTGCTGTCTTTTGAAGAATTCCCAATCTTCTATCCTCCCACTAAGTTTGGCTACCTTATATGTCCTTGTTTTTAGTCGGATGCTATCCTTGATTTCTTTACTTAGCCACGGGTGGCTGTCATTCCTTTTACACTCTTTTTTCCTCAGTGGAATATATTTATTTTGAAAGTTGTAAAATAACTCCCTAAATGAACACCACTGCTCATGTACCGTCTTACCCTTTAATCTATTTTCCCAGTCCACTTTAATCAATTCCGCTCTCATACCATCATAGTCTCCTTTATTCAAGCTCAGTACGCTTGTTTGAGAATCAACCTTCTCACCCTCTAATTGGATATGGAATTCAACCATGTTGTGGTCGCTCGTTCCAAGGGGATCCTTAACTAGGACATTATTAATTAATCCTGACTCATTACACAGGACCAGGTCCAAGGTTGCCTGCCCCCTTGTAGGATCAGTTACATACTGCTCAAGAAATCCATCCCTGATGCACTCAATGAACTCGTCCTCAAGGCTGCTCTGCCCAATTTGATTTGTCCAGTTAATATGATAATTAAAATCCCCCATAATTATGGCTGTTCCCTTATTACATGCCCCGACTATCTCCTGATTAATACTTCTTCCAGCAGAGTTGCAACTATTAGGAGGCCTATATACTACGCCCACTAATGTTTTTTTTCCCTTATTATTCCTTATCTCCACCCAAACTGTTTCATTATCTTGATGCTTTGTCCCAATATCATTTCTCTGTATTACAGTGATTCCTTCCTTTATTAACATAGCCACCCCACCTCCCCTTCCTTCCTGCCTGTCCTTCCTGATTGTTAAATACCCTGGCATATTTAATTCCCAGTCGTTGTCACCCTGCAGCCATGTTTCTGTAATGGCCACAAGATCATACCCATACGTAGTTATTTGTGCCGTTAACTCGTCCATTTTATTACGAATGCTACGTGCATTCAGATAAAGAACTTTCAAATCTGTTTTGTGACGCTTAGTTCCTGCTTTCTCCTTTTTTAACACTTTACCTATTACTCCATACCTTCTGTCCCTTCCTGTTACGCTTTCCTCTCTCTCCCTGCTCAGGTTCCCAACCCCCTGCCACTTTAGTTTAAACCCTCCCCAACAGCACTAGCAAACACTCCTCCTAGGACAGCGGTCCCGGCCCTGCCCAGGTGCAGACCGTCCGGTTTGTACTGGTCCCACCTCCCCCAGAACCGTTTCCAGTGTCCCAGGAATTTGAATCCCTCCCCCTTGCACCATTCCTCTAGCCACGTATTCATTTGAAATATCCTCCTATTTCTACTCTGACTAGCACGTGGCACTGGCAGCAATCCTGAGATTACTACCTTTGAGGTCCTATTTTTTAATTTACCTCCTAACTCCCTATATTCTGCTTTTAGGACCTCATCCCCTTTTTTACCTATATCGTTGGTGCCTATGTGCACCACGACAGCTGGCTGTTCGCCCTCCCCCTCCAAAATGTTCTGTAGCCGCTCCGAGACATCCTTGATCCTTGCACCAGGGAGGCAACACACCATCCTGGAGTCTCGGTTGCGGCCGCAGAAACGCCTGTCTATTCCCCTTACAATTGAGTCCCCTATCACTATAGCTCTGCCACTCTTTTTCCTCCCAGCCTGTGCAGCAGAGCTACCCGTGGTGCCAGGAAGTTGGCTGCTGCTGCCTTCCCCTGATAAGTCATCCCCCCCAACAGCATCCAAAGTGGCATATCTGTTTGAGAGGGGGATGGACACAGGGGACCTTATAATGGTTAGGTTCCCTTTAGTTAAGTATCTTTGCTGGTGGTTTGGTGCCAACAGCTGTTATGCAAGAAGTTCCATGAACCAGGAGGCCATCCATGAGCAGGCAAAAAAGGGAAACTGAGAGTGGGTGATTCGCAGACGAGAAACCAGGAGTGAGAGGAACTTTGATTCCACCAGTAACTAATAGTAACTCACTGAAATTGCACTGATAACTAATAGTAATACTGGTAACACTTAGAGTCCCCTCATAACAATAACTCACTAATAGTTTATATATAACTGGTAGTAATAGGTGTTGCACTCCGATATTCTACCTGGTAACTAGTAGTAATCATATAACCCACTTATATTCCTGAGCTGAGCTTCCGACTCCATATCCTCTCTATCACCAAAACTGCCTATTTCCAGCTCCATAATATTGCCCGTCTCCACCTCTGACTCAGCCCATCTGCTGCTGAAACCCCCATCCATGCTTTTGTTACCACCAGACTTGACTTCCAATGCTCTCCTGGCCAGCCTCCCATCTTCCACGCTCCGTAAACTTGAGTTCATCCAAAACTCTACTGCCCATATCCTGACTCGCACCAAGTCCCGTTCACCCATCACCCCTTGTTTGCTGACCTACATTGGCTTCCGGTCCGGCAGTGCTTCAATTTAAAATCCTCATCCTGGTGTTCGAATCCCACCATTAGCAGCCTACCTTCAGCCATCTAGGCCCCCATGTTCTGGAAATCCCTCCCTAAACCCCCCACCTCTCCTCCTTTAACACCCTCCTTAAAATCTACCTCGTTTTACCAAGCTTTTGGTGATTCCTCCTAATATCTCCACCTTTGGTTCGTAGTCCATTTTATCTGATTACGCCTCTGTGAAACACCATGGGACATTTTTCCATGTTAAAGCTGCTATATAAGTGCAACTCGTTGTTGTTAATGGCTGTAATGAGCAAATACAATGCAACAAAACTGGCCAGAAATGCTTCTTGATCTCTGTGGCTGGGTAAATGCGAAGTGGAGACATCATGGCCCAAAGATAAGGCTCAATACCAAGTCCTGAGGAAATTCACAACAACATATGAAACATGGAATGCTGTAAGCACAGAACATGTACACTAGATAACATTATGTAATCATCTTCACACACAAATTGTCTTTGTTTCAATAACCAGATGGAATAATACAGAAAGAATACCTTTATTATGGTAAATTCAATTCTGCATTCAATAAACTCACAGAATTCCACAGTACCAGAGTTAATTTAGCACTGATCAAAAGTGAGAAATATTTCTTGTGAACCAATGGAGCATGTACTTGGTTTGATTGAAGAGAAGAATTAATTGCCTTAAAGTCAGTCATGTACATAAATTACATAACCTTGGCTTGCAGGAGCACATCATATTTTGATCTTCCCCCTCTTTTACACCTCACAAGTAATAGTAAGTTTTCTTTTGTTAAGAATAACAAATCCAAAGCACCTTCTTTGCCGGAAGCTGGAATATTACCAGACATTCCCAGGATGACTTGTGGTGCCACAGTATGGAATTGAGGTTTTGTCAATATCAGCGTACCACTCATCTCACTTTTCTTTTAGTCCTCAGCCACCAATCTTGGTCATGCTGATGCAGAACGGCTTGAGAAAAGCGCTTTGTGCTTGGGCTGGCATCAGTCTTTGCAGCATCTAAATTATCTGAACACCACCAGCAGACACTACATAACATTCTTCATGTACCTATATGTCAGACGTCTATGTTTTATACTAACAACATTCAGAACTCCATGTTTCAACAAAAAAATCCATGTTTTCCAGATAACCTGTCAGATGAATTGAAGGGCTAGATTTAGTCAGATTTGTATAAAAGCGCAAAATCCAGCTCCACTTGCTCTTTCCTGCAAACCAGTTGCACATTTAGGGAAGATGCTAGGAATGTGGCTGCATCCCTTTGGTAATTGTGTTAGTTTGACAGCACCAACTGTGTGAGTGGAGCCAGTTACTGAATTAAAGACAGCACTGCTGAGAGGTGGAAGGATAGGCCACAGTCATATCAACACAGGCCAACACACACTAGGCTCTCTCTTTAGATACATTACTGCTTTTGCACAGGCATGTGGGTCTGTCAATGTCCGTGGTGAGGCTTGGACGACCTGGTCCCAACACTGCTTGTATTAGAGTTTGTTAGCACCTAAAGCCAGTTGGGTTTACGTTGTAAAAGGTGTGTGTTGTAAAAAGTTTCAGTTAATAAATTAACTTGGTGCATCTAAGATTAAATTTCCAATGGAAGTAACTGGACCCTGTAAAGTTGTATGGCAATCTGTAATTCTTCTTGGATACATTTTTTTAAGCTGGAAAGGCAAAATCAAATGAGACTCCCAAATGGTGGAAAACACAGCAAATAAAATGTCAAAATTCAAAACATTCAGGGGCCAAAGTACATCTAATACCTTCAAAGTTCATATTTCCCTTCACAATTATACAATTCCATTATTCCTGCAAAATATTCTTTTATGCACTTTAGTGTATTTTTTCCTGCAGTTTTAGTGATGGAACATTGAGTATGCCTACAGCTTAGGTCACAGAAAGTCCATGCCCCACGGCACTTCTAACAAATTATGGTCCTATATTCAGGGCCATTTTTGAGTTGTCAGCCTTTTGGGGACAATGTCAGCTTTTGCTAACTTAAAGATTGGCTTGAATGCTTCAATCTGTTGCAAACGATGATAAAATATGAATATGGAAGTTTGTGGCAATGGGGCAGCTTTGGAGTTGTAATGCTCAGTGCCACGTAATTGGAGGAAGCAGGTTCAATCTTTTACTGTCAACTCTTGATCATCCTTGACAGACCATTGCTCATCACATTTGGTAAAAATTGATCAAATATTTTTGTCTTTGAGATGATTAATCAGCATGTAAACACAAAGTTTACTGGCGCACGATCTGACACATTCGTGGTTATTAGCACGCTTGCTTTTAACTCTTGTGAAAGTGTAAAATGATTGAGATGGCATATCACTTCGTTGAGAGAAGTACTAAACTACAGGCTGAAGTGGTTTCTAATTTAAGCTTCTATAGATTAAACTCTGGGTCTGTTCTCCACACTCCCCCCAGTAAGCACTCAGAAGCTCAGCAAAGATATTCTAATGTGCTTTCCTGACCAACCCATGGAATACGAAAAGCTTAAATGAGCATTACAACTCCAAAGCTGCCCCATTGCCACAAACTTCCATATTCATATTTTATCATCGTTTGCAACAGATTGAAGCATTCAAGCCAATCTTTAAGTTAGCAATAGCTGACATTGTCCCCATATGGGGCACACAATGGAGGCATTGCAACTGATTCAACATGGCTTGAGCCAGAGAGGGACAATTGTGCCAGGATTTCTGATCACTATCATGTGACCTCTGCTGGAACGTGCTTGTTATTGGATGACAGTGACATGGATTGGTTTTCAGTTGCATCACACACACCATATATTGTCCAAGAAATACATTCCCTCAAAATACCTCTCACTGAGCATGAATGAAATTAGAACATAAGAAATAGGAGCAGGAGTAGGCCATACGGCCCCTTGAGCCTGCTCCGCCAATCAATTAGATCATGGCTGATCTTCAACTCAACTCCACTTTCCTGCCCGATCTGCATATCCCTTGATTCCTGTAGATTCCAAAAATCTATCCATCTTAGCCTTGAATATATTTAACGACTCAGCATCCACAGCCCCCTGGGGTAGAGAATGCCAAAGATTCACAACCCTCTGTTTGAGGAAATTCCTTCTCATCTCAGTCATAAATGGCCTACCCCTTATCCTGCGACTATGCCCTCTAGTTCTACACTCTCCAGACAGGTGAAACAACCTCTCAGCATCTACCTGTCAAGCCCCCTCAGAATCTTATATGTTTGAATGAGATCACCTCTTATTCTTCTAAACTCCAGAGAATATAGCCCCATTCTACTCAACCTCTCTTCATAGGACAACCCTCTCATCCCAGGAATTAATCTAGTGAACCTCCGTTGCACCGCCTCTAAGGCGAGTATATCCTTGCTTGGATAAGGAGGACCAAAACTGTATGCAGTACTCCAGGTGAGGTCTCACCAAAGCCCTGAACAATTGTAGTAAGACTTCCTTTTCCGGGCAGTGACTAGTGGGGTACCGCAGGGCTCAGTGCTTGGGCCCCAGCTATTCACAATATATATCAATGATTTGGATGAGGGAACTAAATGTAGCATTTCCAAGTTTGCGGACGACACAAAGCTGGGGTGGAATATGAGCTGTGAGGAGGATGCAAAGAGGCTCCAATATGATTTAGACAAGTTGGGTGAGTGGGCAAGAACATGGCAGATGCAGTATAACGTGGATAAATGTGAGGTTATCCACTTTGGTTGTAAAAACTGAAAGGCAGATTATTAGCTGAATGGTGATAGATTGAGAAAAGGAGCGGTGCAACGAGACCTGGGTGTCCTTGTACACCAGTCGTTGAAAGCGAGCATTCAAGTACAGCAAGCAGTTAGGAAGGTGAATGGTATGTTGGCCTTCGTTGCAAGAGGATTTGAGTACAGCAGCAGGGATGTCTTACTGCAGTTATACAGGGCCTTGGTGAGACCACATTTGGAGTATTGTGTGCAGTTTTGGTCTCCTTATCTGAGGAAGGATGTCCTTGCCATGGAGGGAGTGCAACGAAGGTTTACCAGACTGATTCCTGGGATGGCAGGACTGACGTATGAGGAGAGATTGGGTCGACAAGGCCTATATTCACTAGAGTTTAGAAAAATTAGCCATGATGTGGAGATGCAGGTGATGGACTGGGGTGGACAAATGCAAGGAGTCGCACAACACCAGGTTATAGTCCAACAGCTTTATTTGAAATCACAAGCTTTTGGAGCTTTGCTCCTTCGTCAGGTGAGTGAAGAGTTGCATAAAGGCACAGCATATATAGTCAGAGAACAATGCCTGGTGATTACAGATAATCTTTCTAACTGCCCTTTATCACACCTCGGCAGAGAGATAATCACAGCAATCAAAGGAGTGAATGGTGTTCAGACAGGTTAGTCAGGGAAACATTACATCCAAGAAGACTGAGGTGGGGTCACAAGGGGTCAAATCAGAAAGACAGAGAGAGAGAGAGAGACCAGAAAGACAGAGAGAGAGAGAACGACCAGTTGTATTAAAAACAGATAACTTTTTTTCGCTGGAAATCACAGCAGGTCCGGCCGCATCTGTGTATGGAGAACAAACCAACTACGACTTGAGTCTGGATGACTCTACGTCAGGTGGGGTTACATGTAGCGTGACATGAACCCAAGATCCTGGTTGAGGCCGTCCTCATGGGTGCGGAACTTGGTTATCAATTTCTGCTCGACGATTTTGCGTTGTCGTGTGTCTCGAAGGCCGCCTTGGAGAACACTTACCTGAAGATCGGTGGCTGAATGTCCTTGACTGCTGAAGCGTTCCCCGACTGGGAGGGAACCCTCCTGTCTGGCGATTGTTGTGCGGTGTCCGTTCATCTGTTGTCGCAGCGTCTGCATGGTCTCGCCGATGTACCATGCTCCGGGGCATCCTTTCCTGCAACGTATGAGGTAGACAACGTTGGCCGAGTCACAGGAGTATGAACCATGTACCTGGTGGTTGGTGTCCTCTCATGTGATGGTGGTATCTGTGTTGATGATCTGGCATGTCTTGCAGAGGTTGCCGTGGCAGGGTTGTGTGGTGTCGTGGACGCTGTTCTCCTGAAAGCTGGGTAATTTGCTGCGAACGATGGTCTGTTTGAGGTTAGGTGGCTGTTTGAAGGCGAGTAGTGGAGGCGTGGGGATGGCCTTAGCGAGGTGTTCGTCATCATCGATGACATGTTGAAGGCTGCGAAGAACATGGCGTAGTTTCTCCGCTCCGGGGAAGTACTGGACGACGAAGGGTACTCTGTTGGTCGTGTCCCGTGTTTGTCTTCTGAGGAGGTCTATGCGATTTTCCGACGGGCCACAATTTTTTTGGTCGTCTTTTGCTAGTTTCTAAAACTCTCCCAATCCTCAGGCTTACTACTACTCTTGGCAGCATTGTAGGCCCCTTCTTTTAATCTAATACTATCCTTAACTTCTTTAGTTAGCCACGGGTAGATCACTTTTCCCGTGGAGTTTTTATTTCTCAATGGAATGTATATTTGTTGAGAATATTGAAATATTTCTTTAAATGTTTTCCATTGCTTTTCAACCGTCATACCCTTTAATTTAATTTTCCAATCTACCGTAGCCAACTCATACCTATGTAATTGGCTTTATTTAAATTTAAGACTCTAGTTTCGGACTTAAGTACGTCACTCTTAAACTCAATGTGAAATTCTATCATATTATGATCACTCTTCCCCAGAATAGTGGAATTTATTTGTACTTGTTTAGTCTGGGCATCTGCCACTTGGGATACTATTCAAATGGGCATATATTAATTCCACAATTCCTCACTTTACTGTGAGATTTTTTTGGGAGAGTCGGGGGTGGGGGGGGGGGGGGAAGGATCGGGGTCGGGAGTCCGCAAACAAGGGAGGTCTGCAATCGGGGGTCAGGTGTCTGCGATCGTTGGGGTGGGGGGGTGGTTGGTGCAGGTAGGCTTGTTGGGCCTGGGGGAAGCACTCCTGCTCCTCCAGGCCCACAAGCTGTGCCTTTTTAGGCACCTACCTGTTAGCCTTGGGCCTTCTCACTTCCTTTCACGAGGCGTAAAACAGAAGACCCGGGAATCCCGGCCCCCTGGGTTTGAAATCAGGAATTGGAGAAAAATGGAGGCCTGAAGCCTCCTTCAAAGGTTTTAAGGCCCGACCCGCCTCCTGGGAGCGGGTTGATCGCCCGTCCCTCTTCCCACCCCGGTGAAAACCAGAAATGGGCGGGTTGGTGGCGGGTCTAAAATGGTGGCAATTTTCAATGCCTCCCCGCCCCCAACCCACCCGTTTATTACTTTGAAAATTGAGCCTCATGTCTCTAACGGCTATTAGATCAAACCCATTTATCTCTATTTGCAACTAATTTATCTATCTTGATACAAATGCTCCATGCATTCAGATAAACAGCCTTTAATTTTGATTTTCTACCATATTTTCCTGCTTTGACCTTACTTGTTGATGCTTTATTATTGGTAAACTCTCTGTCCCTTCCTGCCACACTCTGCTTATCTTTACCCAAATCACTACACTGCTCTGTTGCCTTGACTTTTCTCAATAGATTTCTAAATTTCCCCTCATCTGACCCCTTCGCCCCCCCCCCTTTTTAGTTTAAAGCCTAATTGAAGCTCAAAGATATTTATTTGTACTTGCTTAGTCTGGGCAGATGCCACTTGGGACACTATTCAAATGGACATGTATTCCAGAGAGCAAGTGCACATATTAATTCCACAAGCTTTTTATTTTAGAGATTAGACTCAAAAATGTTTTATACACAGTATTACTGCAATAAGAAAGCTTCCTGAGTATTATGTAATATTTAATTAGTGGTTAATTATTTACTGTCAAAATACTTTGTTAGAAATATGAAAGTATTTTGCCATAACTACAAACAGATGATTGGCTGGATCTAAGAATATTTGCAATTATTCCTGTAGCAATGTAGTAGCAATTATTGTTTGCTTTTCTGCAGAGACATGGTCATTATATAGTCATTATTTTCAGCAGTACCTAAAAGAAGCAAACATACAGCAACGTTAGATTCATATTTTTAACTAATCTACAAGGTCTCTCGATTATAACAAAATTAAAACCTGTTGAATGAAACAGTTCTTGTATTCATCACAATTCTTTAGAAATACCTATTTATATTATAATAGATAATATAGCATAAGAGCCCCTATTTTCCGATCCCAGTCAATACGGTTTTCCGGGTATGCTGGACTGGAAACCAGATGTGAAAGAAGTTCAGGGCCTCAAAAGAAGTACGAAGACATGTTTTTTTTTATTCGTTCATGGGATGTAGGCATCGCTGGCGAGGCCAGCATTTATTGCCCATCCTTAATTGCCCTTGAGAAGGTGGTGGTGAGCCGCCTTCTTGAATATCTGCAGTCCGTGTGGTGAAGGTTCTCCCACAGTGCTATTAGGTAGGGAGTTCCAGGATTTTGACCAAGCGACAGTGAAGAAATGGCGATATATTTCCAAGTCGGGATGGTGTGTGACTTGGAGGGGAACGTGCAGGTGGTGTTGTTCCCATGTGCCTGCTGCCCTTGTCCTTCTAGGTGGTAGAGGTCGCGGGTTTGGGAGGTGCTGTCGAAGAAGCCTTGGCGTTGTGTTGGTATCTTTGTAGACATTCCTATTAGCGCTTCATATAAGGCATGATCCCAATGTAATGATCATTATTTGCACACCTCAGGGAGATTACTTATAAACTAGCACATAGTATTATTTCTTTTTGCAGCACACCTGCATTTCACAGAAGCTGCATGGCACATTGGCAGTAGGGGCTAATAGTTCCATGTACAGAGCTCTTGGCAGCTCAACCACAAAACAGTCATATCCAGAAAACTATTATGAACTTGTGGAAATAGTTAGGACCAGAGAGGAAAGCAGCCAAGGCAGAGTGGTGCTGTTTTGTCTATTCACCTCTTTCTAACATCTTCATATAGGCCAAGGCTGTCTGTGCCATTGAGAGAAAACTAGGACAAGAGGTGAGTCAGCAATACTAAATCAGCTCACTGTCTTTGGGGAAATGGCACTCGCCCTATGTGGACAGGAATCTGTCGAAGTCATTGGCAGTTTGAGGTCATTGTGCTATCACCCAGCAAGTATCTTCCATGTGCTAAAATCTGGCATTTTGAGGGAAATTGTTCAAGAACAATTCAGTTGGAACAATTGACTTGGAAATGAAAATCAGTAGAGATGTATAGCGTGTGGCTGAATCGAAAGTCAAAAGTACCTCCATTGAGTTTATACTGGGGCTTTATATGTCTGCAGGAGTTACGACTGAATGTTCTTTTATTACCCTATGGTCTATCCTTTAGCCTCACAACATTCCATGAGTTCTGTGAGGTGGGTAGAAGTGTCTCATTTCTACTGGCACCTCGTTCCAAAATGGCTCAGCTGAGATTGGAAATTCACCAAGTGGGAATTAGTCCAGTGAGACAAAGGACTACAAGAAACACACAGAACCCTGAAAAATCTTTACCTGTGTAAGGATGTAGTTCTCTTCCACCAGTTTTTCTATGATATCAAAATGATCCGTATTTGGTACATCTTGAAAACAGGCATTCAACCCAGCAGCCTTAACAGCCTGCAATTAAATACAATTTCAAAAGAACAGTACAAGTAAAGCCCCAATACTTCATTCCTTATAATAAAATCATTAACAATACTTCTACTGATAAAGTCTTCACATTCAAATGACTGACAGACACCTCAGAATGGTAGTGTAAGGGGAATCCTCACAGTCTTACAGCTTAATGGGCTTTATCTAAATTGAATTGGTGTCAGTCTTCTTGCAGAAAGCGTAAATAGAACACTGGGGGAGGATTTAAACTAGTAAGGTAGAAAGGGGAAAAGACCTAAATAAAACAGACCAAAAAGGAAGGAATTTAAGAACATCAATGGCTGAAAGATCATGTTTTGAAGGATTGCTTAACTGGTTAGGATGCAAATATACCAATGCTAGAAGCATTCGTAATAGACCAAATCAGAGTATAAACTTACACGCCAACCTAGAAAGGTAGGAAAAGCTGACCAGCTTCTCCAACTGGAGTGATCCATTATAGTCCCACTGTCCTGCCCCTTCTCCATACCCTTTCATATTATTCCTTTTTAGACTTATCTAATTCCCTTTTAAATAACGTGTATATAAACTGAAAATGCAGTGGGACGCAAGCTCGTCATAACTTAAAATGCAGTTATACTCAACATTTCAAACTTGTGCGGTGGGGGTTCGTTAAAAACATTGCAGGAATTTTCCCAATTTCTTTCAGATTGTTAAAATGGTTGTTACAGTTCTTCCCTCCTTCAACCCCCACTTCACACTAGCATCCTTCACCTACTTATCTCCCCAGTTCATGCTGTACTTTTCTCCCTCTATCCCATCAGTGCAGACTCGCAGTCCTCTCTTCCCCCTCCCAGTTTATGCTGGCACTCTTCTCCTTTCCCTTCCCCCCCCCCATCTCATGCTGACAATATTTTCCCCCTTCCCAGAGTTCATATTGGCAGTCTTTTTCCTTTCCTTCAACTCACACTGGCACTCTCCTCTCTCCCTTTCCAGTTCACCTGGCACCCTTCCCCCCCATCACTGATCCCTGCCCTACCTGTTGCTGGTGCTGATGTGGGAAATTCAATTCTGTTGTTGGTAGGAGTTCCTGATCTCATAAAAATATCACAAGAATTCACACCCCAAGGTTCAGGTAGGAGCCAGGAGCAGTGCAGAGCAGCAAAACTGCAAGCAGTGCTGGCATGTGGAGAAAGGCGCAGAAATGCTGACTGTCCATGAGACTGGATTGATGGGATTAGATTGATAACGAGAAAGACAAGGAAGTAGTACAGGAAAGTGGTGGGGGTAATGATAAACAGAGTGTGTCAGGAAGGAACAGAGCGTACAAACCTAAGAGTGCACTAGCAAATGGGGCCGGGGTAGGAAAGAATGGTAAAAAGACAAAATTAAAGGTTCTTTATCTGAATGCACGCAGCATTCGTAATAAGATAGATGAATTGATGGCACAAATAGAAACAAATGGGTATGATCTCGTGGCCATTGCAGAGACGTGGTTGCAGGGTGACCAAGGTTGGGAGCTAAATATTCAGGGTTATTTAACATTTTGGAAGGATAGGAAAAAAGGTAAAGGTGGTGGGGTAGCTCTGTTAATAAAGGATGAAATTGGTTTAATAGTGAGAAATGATCTTGGCTCAGAAGATCAAGATGTCGAATCAATTTGGGTGGAGGTAAGAAATAGCAAGGGAAAGAAATCACTGGTGGGAGCAGTATATAAGCCCCCTAACAGTAGCTACACTGTAGGGCAAAATATAAATCAGGAAATAAGGGGGGCTTGTAAAAAAAGTAATACAATAATCATGGGCGATTTTAACTTTCACATGGATTGGACAAATCAAATTGGCAAAAATAGCCCTGAGGAGGAGTTCATAGAGTGTATTAGGGACTGTTTCTTAGACCAATATGTCGGGGAACCAACCAGGGAACAGGCCATTTTGGATCTGGTAATGGGTAACGAAACAGGATTAATTAATAATCTCAAAGTAAAGGATCCTTTGGGAAGCAGTGATCATAACATGATAGAATTTCACATCCAGTTTGAGAGCGAGGATCTTGGATCTGAAACTACTGTATTAAACTTAAATAAGGGCAATTATAAAGGAATGAGGGAAGAATTGGCTAAAGTGGACTGGATAAACAGATTAGATGATATGGTGGATAAGCAGTGGCAAACATTTAAAAAGATATTTTATGACTCACAAGAGGAAAGACTCCACAAAAAGGGTGAACCAACCATGGCCAACTAAGGAAGTCAAGGGATGGTATCAGGTTAAAAGAAAAAGCATACAACATGGCAAAGATTACTGGTTAGCCCGAAGATTGGGAAAACTTTAAAAACCAGCAAAGGATGACTAAAAGAATAATAAAGAGGAGGAAAATAAATTATGAGTGTAAACTAGCAAGAAATATAAAAACTGACAGTAAAAGCTTCTACAAGTAGCTAAAGTAAATATTGGTCCCTTAGAGGATGAGACTGGGGAAATAATAATGGAAAACAAGGAAATGGCAGAGGAATTGAACAGATATTTTGTATCTGTCTTCACAGTAGAAGACACTAATAATATACCAATAACAGTAGAAAATCAAGGGGCAAAGGTGGGGGAGGAACTAAAAACAATCACTATCACTAGAGAAAAAGTACTAGGTAAACTAATGGGTCTAAAGGCTGACAAATCCCCTGGACCTGATGGCTTGCATCCGAGGGTCTTAAAGGAAGTGGCTACAGAGATAATGGATGCATTGGTTGTAATCTTCCAGAATTCACTAGATTCTGGAAAGGTCCCAGCAGATTGGAAAACCGCAAACGTAACACCCCTATTCAAGAAGGGAGTGAGATAGAAAGCAGGTAACTATAGACCAGATAGCCTAACATCTGTCATTGGGAAAATGCTAGAATCCATTATTAAGGAAGTAGTAGCAGGACATTTGGAGACTCATAATACAATCAAGGAGAGTCAACATGGTTTTATGAAGGGGAAATCATGTCTGACAAATTTATTAGAGTTTTTTGAGGAAGTAAAGAGCAGGGTGGATAAAGGGGAACCAATGGAGGCAGTACATTTGGATTTCCAAAAGGTACTCGATAAGGTGCCACATAAAAGATTACTGCACAAGATAAGAGCTCATGGTGTTGGGGGTAATAAATTGGCATGGATAGAGGATTGGCTAACTAACAGAAAACAAAGAGTCGGGATAAAAGGGTCATTTTCAAAATGGCAATCTGTAACTAGTGGGGTGCCGCAGGGATCAGTGCTGGGGCCTCAACTATTTACAATATATATCAGTGACTTGGATGAAGGAACAGAGTGTCTTGTGGCCAAATTTGATGATGATACAAAGATCGGTGGAAAAGCAAGTTGCGATGAGGACACAAAGTGTCTGCAAAGGGATATTGACAGGTTAAGCGAATGGGCAAAAATTTGGCAGATGGAATATAATGTGGGAAAATGTGAAGTCATCCACTTTGGGAGGAAAAATAAAGAAGCAAAATATTATTTGAATGGAGAAATACTACAAAATGCTGCAATACAGAGGGATCTGGGTGTCCTCGTACATGAAATACAAAAAGTCAACATACAGGTGCAGCAGGTAATCCGGAAGGCAAACAGAATATTGGCCTTTATTTCTAGGGGGATGGAGTATAAAAGCAGAGAAGTCATGCTACAACTGTACAGGGTGCTGGTGAGACCACACCTGGAGTATTGCGTACAGTTCTGGTGCCCTTATTTAAGGAAGGACGTATTTGCATTGGAGGCAGTTCAGAGAAGGTTCACTAGGTTGATTCCGGGTATGGAAGGGTTGTCTTATGAGGAAAGATTGAACAGGTTGGGTCTATACTCATTGGAGTTTAGAAGAATGAGAGGAGATCTTATTGAAACATACAAGATTCTGAGGGGACTCGATTGGGTAGATGCTGAGAGGATGTTACCCCTCATGGGGGAATCTAAAACTAGGGGGCATAGTCTCAGAATAAGGGGTCGCCTGTTTAAGACGGAAATGAGGAGGAATTTCTTCTCCCAGAGGGTTGTGAATCTTTGGAATTCTTCACCCCAAAAAGCTGTGGAGGCTGAGTCATTGAATACATTCAAGGCTGAGTTAGACAAATTTTTGATCAGCAAGGGAGTCAAAGGATATGGGGAAAGAGCAGGAAAGTGGAGTCGAGGTAAAAATCAGATCAGCCATGATCTCATTAAATGGCGGAGCAGGCTCGAGGGGCTGAATGGCCTACTTCTGCTCCTGTCTCTTATGATCTCTTATGGTCTTATGGCAAGCTGGAACTCATTTTGTATCTGGCCATTTGGGGATGTAATTGGTTACCTGACTTTGGTGATTAGTAGAAGGGAACATCATAGGTCAGATGAAAGTTCTTTCCTGTTCTCTGTGTACCACTGCTGGGATGGCTCTTTCGAAGTGAAAAAAATGTATTGTGTGTGGAATAGAGTGGGGGAATAAAGTGTATCCAGAATGAAGTATTCAACCCACAGTTCTAATATTTTTGTGGAACTCTTACCAAAGTAACAGGATTGCAAGTAGCAACATTAGAAATATAGATAAACTTATTTTTAAGTAATAATGTATGATATATAGCGCTACATTTTTATAGGGTGAGATTCTAGAAGTTATCATCCAAAACATCCAAACTCTGACAGCAATACAGAGAAGGACCGTGAGGCTTATTTCTAGTGTTAGAGGACAGTTATGAGGAAAGATTAGAAACATTTGAACTCCTCAGCCTTGAAATGAAGAAAATGAGAAGGGTATAGGATATGTTAAGATATTAAATGGAATAGGAATGGTTACTTCAAAACACTGTTTCAACGTAAATCACAACTGCAGGACAAGAGCACATAGCTGGAAATAGGAAAAGACAAGCTCAGATCTTTTGTCAGAAGCTCTTCTGCACACACTGATTAATACCTAGAATAGTCTTCTGGACCCAGTAGTGGAGGCACAAACTCTGGAATAATGCGAGAAGCAGTTGGATGCTGAGATAGGAGAGACCATAAATTTCTACAGAAGGATGAGCTGGACTATCCTCCCCCAATCTGTAGTTATCTTTGTGACTCTCTCAGGGAAGACCAGACCCCCTTTTCTTACCAAGTTCAAATGGATATATTAAATAAAACAACAGTAGATCATCAATCACTATATCCAGGCCACGTGCCTATTTCAGAATGGAAATCCACAGTTCGTTTAATTAGCCCGATTTTATTGGGGTATTCTCCTCGTACAGCTGACTAAGGCAACTTGAATCAAATAAGTTCCAATTCTAAGAGAAAAGGAAGATAAACGCTTCAAACTCAGTCTAATTATATTTGATAGGTTGCCTTCCAAACTAGGAGCAATATTTCTTCATCCTGAGAGGAGAAACTTGGCGAAAGAGAAAAAAAAACTCAAAAAACTCATCTTATTTGTCATTTCCTCATCTGCCAATGGTTTGGGCAGTAGCCAGTAGTCTTTGGAAAAGCCATTAGTTTCTTTACCCCAAACAGTATTCTGATATATCTTATTTCTTAACATTTACCTTTTTCTAAGCCATTACAATAAGATTTGACTTTGCACCAATGACTCTCCATGCATCAAGTTTCTGATTTTGGCCATGCTGTCTAGGAACCACAGAAGTCAAATCAGAGAAAGTCAACGGTCAGGCCATTCTCACCATGGTCTAAAGGTAGGCAACAAGTCATCTGCTTGCCTTCAAGGTTGGAAGAGGAGTGTGGGAAAAGAAGAATTACAGAGAGGAAAAATAAGGGTTTTTTTCCCAAGGGAGTATAAAATTGTTGGATTATTTTAAATGCAGACCACTGACCACTTGTAAAATTCCAGCTGCAAAAGTATGTGTGTGTTCACCAGTACCTTTACTAAAATAACATTCCATATGGACCATCTGAGTCTACTAGCCCCTCTTACTGTTTTAATTCATAGTTAGCCATATTATTACAAGACCCCTCTTAAGGTTCTAGTTTCTGGTTTAAAGCGGTTAATGTTTTATTAAAAGAGAAAAGATTTTTCAATAAAAATGAAAAGCTCTTCCAATACCAGAATGATGGTACCCCTGTAACCTGAAAATCTAGAAAGCCATGCTTCAGGCTTACATCTGGACTGGTTTAAATGGTGCAATTTTGTACGTTTTAAGAGAAAAACTGCTCTGTAAAAATGTTAGATTTTAGAGGGAAAAGATAAAGCAACCAGTTTTTAACATCGCTGCAGGGCCCATAATGGGAGTGGG
The DNA here is from genome assembly GCF_035084215.1 of Heptranchias perlo. Lineage (NCBI taxonomy): Eukaryota > Metazoa > Chordata > Chondrichthyes > Hexanchiformes > Hexanchidae > Heptranchias > Heptranchias perlo. The sequence goes on along the minus strand of NC_090347.1, from coordinate 11,036,390 downwards.
GGCACTTGGGTCTGTAGCAAAGTATTTTTGATTGGCACTCTATTTTGAGTATTTTATTGCAGAGGGTTGAATTGCTGTTAGACTAGATTGTAGACAATGGAGGTGTAAAAGTACTGGCACAAATTCTGAAATGAGTGGCAGCTTTTTTTGTGCTAGTATTAACATGGCATAGGAAAAAATACATGATTATTTATCACATTTCAGAGCTATCCAATCTTGCAGTGGGGGCCTCTAACAGGCTAATACTTCATTGCAGTATTGAGTGAGTGCTGCACTCAGAGGTGCTGTCTTTTGGATGAGATGTTAAGCCGAGGCCCTCGCTGCCCTCTCAAGTGGACATAATAGATCCCATGGCACTATTCAAAGAAAAGCAGGGGAATTCTCCCGGTGTCCTGGTCAACATTTATCCCTCAACCAACATCACTAAAAACAGATTAGCTGTCCATTATCTCGTTACTGTTTGCGGGATCTTGTGTGCAATCTGGCTACTACATTTCTCCACATTACTACACTTCAAAAAGTACTTCATTGGCTGTGAAGCACTTTGGGACATCCTGAGGCCATGAAAGGCTGGTTCATTCTTTCTTTCTTTAAACTAGTGTCCAAATGGAAGAGATAGGGAAGCTTTTAAATTTCCTTTCCCAGAGTTCATTATTCATAAATTGTTTTTTCTTACCATTTAGTACAGTAAACAGATCAGGACCACAGCTGTTTATCAAAATTCAAATTTCTTGGGTAGACACCCATCCAATTCCTAGTACAAAGTATAAAACTGCCCTTAATTGGGCCGTATACTCAGGGAGACTATAGGATGGCTCGTTTTGGAAATGGTAAAATGTCCACAGGTGCGGTAGGGATTGTTCTTCTAAGGCTGGAGTTGACATCCATTTTAATGTGCTTCTAACTCTACTGCATCTGATCTGGGAGACTTGATGCTGACCTGAATACCTAAAATATGAATGTGTTCCATTTCCCAGTGCTAACGCTTTTGATGAGCACAACAACAAAACAAAATCTTTACTATGCATGCCAACAAAACTTCTCTTTATCTTAATATGGAAGGACAGACAACTATTTGGGGAGGGCAGGGCAGATAGAGTGAGCACTGATATCTTTTCTTGCCCCTTTTCTGTATATTATATGGATGGTTGTTAGAATCAGGCCTTATCTGTGAACGAAAGCTGGGCCCCATTTCCAAAAGCTGTGAGGCTTGCTGTAAGTTCATTATATGAGACGGTATGTTCTCAAGAAGCTATTTATAAGTTTACATTCAGAATCCTCAGAGAAGCCCAAGAATTCATTCATTTCGCCCAGCTGCTTTTCTAAAATGTTAAATAAAGTTTCCAGACAAAAGTTAAACATTTGACTTAGTTTCAGTTCTGCTAGGATTTGCTTGTTGGAAAAATAAATACCATTTGGATTAGTCCACCATACCTATAAACTTCTACTTAGGGTTGTTGAGTTGTTCAAAATCTGCCTGAACAATACATCCAATGAGATGAGAAAACAGGGCTAACAGAAGTGAAACAAATTAAGAACTCAGAAAATATAAAAGGAAACATGAACCTGGTAATACTCTTGAGATTGTTTCCTAAATTCAACCGAATCATGCTGTGCCACAGCAACCACAATCTGACAGTTCCTAGGCAGCCGCATCGTGGTCTTCATAAACTGCATCGGACTGTTTCGAAGAGCATCGCCTCTGTCAAACCATAAGGAGCTATTAACTTCACAGCAGTGTGACCAAAAAAAATTGTGAGCATCATCAAATTTCAGTCTGCCAGTAACAGGTTAACAATTTTGTTAAAATGATAATCACAGGAATTTCATCCAAACATATAAATAAATAAATTAAAAATAACTGGTGGACTAATTTCTACCGAAGTAAATTGCTAATACAAGACTTCTAACATTTCCTTTTTAATTGCTGTTGTAGTTCTAATCTTATATGAAAGTGTTATCGCTTAAAGGCAACTGAACCCTCAGTAAGGAATCTTACAACATCAGGTTATAGTCCCAACAATTTTATTTTAAAATCACAAGCTTTCGGAGATTATCTCCTTCGTCACGTGAGTAGTGAATGAGAGGTTCTCAAATCGCATATCTTATATTAGGCTGGGACACCATCACACCAATCAAAGGTGTCGTTGGTGTTCAGACAGGTTAGCCACGGAAAACAGTAGGTCCCAGTATGCTGAATACACATTGTGTCAAATTACACAGACAGAGAGAAAGAGACCCGAAAGGCAGAGAGAGAGAGAGAGAAAATTTCCAGTTGTATTAAAAACAGATAACTTTTTTTTCCCTTGCTGGTGGGGGTTACGTGTAGCGTGACATGAACCCAAGATCCCAGTTGAGGCCATCCTCATGGGTGCGGAACTTGGCTATCAATTTCTGCTCGACGATTTTGCGTTGTCGTGTGTCTCGAAGGCCGCCTTGGAGAACACTTACCCGAAGATCGGTGGCTGAATGTCCTTGACTGCTAAAGTGTTCTCCGACTGGGAGGGAACCCTCCTGTCTGGCGATTGTTGCGCGGTGTCCGTTCATCCGTTGTCGCAGTGTCTGCATGGTCTCGCCATTGTACCATGCTCCGAGGCATCCTTTGCTGCAACGTATGAGGTAGACAACGTTGGCCGAGTCACAGGAGTATGAACCATGTACCTGGTGGGTGGTGTCCTCTCGTGTGATGGTGGTATCTGTGTCGATGATCTGACATGTCTTGCAGAGGTTGCCGTGGCAGGGTTGTGTGGTGTCGTGGACGCTGTTCTCCTGAAAGCTGGGTAATTTGCTGCGAACGATGGTCTGTTTGAGGTTGAGTGGCTGTTTGAAGGCGAGTAGTGGAGGCGTGGGGATGGCCTTAGCGAGGTGCTCGTCGTCATCGATGACATGTTGAAGGCTGCGGAGAACATGGCGTAGTTTCTCCGCTCCGGGGAAGTACTAGACGACGAAGGGTACTCTGTTGTTTGCGTCCCGTGTTTGTCTTCTGAGGAGGTCTATGCGATTCTTCGCTGTGGCCCGTCGGAACTGTCGATCGACAAGTCGAGCGTCATATCCCGTTCTTACGAGGGCGTCTTTCAGCGTCTGTAGGTGTCCATCGCATTCCTCCTCATCTGAGCAGATCCTGTGTATTCGTAGGGCCTGTCCATAGGGAATGGCCTCTTTGACGTGGTTAGGGTGGAAGCTGGAAAAGTGGAGCATCGTGAGGTTGTCCGTGGGCTTGCGGTAGAGTGAGGTGCTGAGGTGCCCGTCTTTGATGGAGATTTGTGTGTCCAAGAAAGAAACCGATTCTGAGGAGTAGTCCATGGTGAGTTTGATGGTGGGATGGAACTTGTTGATGTTATCGTGTAGTCTCTTCAGTGATTCTTCGCCGTGGGTCCATAGGAAGAAAATGTCATCGATGTAAGGCCACACTTGGAATACTGTGTACAGTTCTGGTCACCCTATTATAGAAAGGATATTAAAACTAGAAAGAGTGCAGAAAAGATTTACTAGGATGCTACCAGGACTTGATGGTTTGACTTATAGGGAGAGGTTGGATAGACTGAGACTTTTTTCCCTGGAGAGTAGGAGGTTTAGGGGTGATCTTATAGAAGTCTATAAAATAATGAGGGGCATAGATAAGGTAGATAGTCAAAATCTTTTCCCAAAGGTAGGGGAATCTATAACGAGGGGGCATAGATTTAAGGTGAGAGGGGAGAGATACAAAAGGGTCCAGAGGGGCAATTTTTTCACTCAAAGGGTGGTGAGTGTCTGGAACGAGCTGCCAGAGGCAGTAGTAGAGGCGGGTACAATTTTGTCTTTTAAAAAGCATTTGGACAGTTACATGGGTAAGATGGGTATAGAGGGATATGGGCCAAGTGCAGGCAATTGGGACTAGCTTAGTGGTATAAACTGGGCGACATGGACATGTTGGGCCGAAGGGCCTGTTTCCATGTTGTAAACTTCTATGATTCTATGATTATATGATGTATCTGGTGTATAGCGTTGGTTGGAGGTCCTGTGCAGTGAAGAAGTCGTGCTCGAACATGTGCCTGAAAATGTTGGCGTATTGGGGTGCGAATTTGGTCCCCATGGCTGTTCCGTGTGTTTGGGTAATGAACTGGTTATCGAAGGTGAAGACATTGTGATCCAGGATGAAGCGGATTAGTTGTAGGATGGCGTCTGGAGATTGGCTGTTGTTGGTGTTGAGTACTGAGGCTGTTGCAGCGATGCCGTCATTGTGGGGGATACTGGTGTCGAGTGCCGAGACGTCCATCGTGGTGAGAAGTGTTCCTGGTTCAACTGGTCCATGGGTGCTGAGTTTTTGTAGGAAGTCTGTAGTGTCGCGACAGAAGCTGGGGGTCCCCTGTACGATGGGTTTCAGGATGCCCTCGACGTATCCAGAGAGGTTCTCACACAGGGTTCCGTTGCCTGATACGACCAGGTACATGGTTCATACTCCTGTGACTCGGCCAACGTTGTCTACCTCAAACGTTGCAGGAAAGGATGCCCCGGAGCATGGTACATTGGTGAGAGCATGCAGACACTGTGACAACGGATGAACGGACACCGCGCAACAATCGCCAGACAGGAGGGTTCTCTCCCAGTCGGGGAACACTTTAGCAGTCAAGGACATTCAGCCACCGATCTTCGGGTAAGCGTTCTCCAAGGCGGCCTTCGAGACACACGACAACGCAAAATCGTCGAGCAGAAATTGATAGCCAAGTTCTGCACCCATGAGGATGGCCTCAACTGGGATCTTAGGTTCATGTCACGCTACACGTAACCCCCACCAGCAAGGGAAAAAAAAGTTATCTGTTTTTAATACAACTGGAAATTTTCTCTCTCTCTCTCTCTGCCTTTCGGGTCTCTTTCTCTCTGTCTGTGTAATTTGACACAATGTGTATTCAGCATACTGGGACCTACTGTTTTCCGTGGCTAACCTGTCTGAACACCAACGACTCCTTTGATTGGTGTGATGGTGTCCCAGCCTAATATAAGATATGCGATTTGAGAACCTCTCATTCACTACTCACGTGACGAAGGAGATAATCTCCGAAAGCTTGTGATTTTAAAATAAAATTGTTGGACTATAACCTGGTGTTGTAAGATTCCTTACATTTGTCCACCCCAGTCCATTACCGGCATCTCCACATCATGAACGCTCAGTAGAAAGAGGTGATGACTTATTTAATCAGTAAGAAAGTTTTCAGTGCCCTCACTTCAAACTGTAAAAAAAAACTCTAGAGCTAAAAACAAAATGACCAGGATATAATTTTTTAAAATTCGTTCATGGGATGTGGGTGTCGCTGGCAAGGCCAGCATTTATTGCCCATCCCTAATTGCCCTTGAGAAGGTGCTGGTGAGCCGCCTTCTTGAACCGCTGCAATCCGTGTGGTTAAGGTTCACCCACTGTGCTGTTAGGTCGGGAGTTCCAGGATTTTGACTCAGCGACGATGAAGGAACAGAGATATATTTCCAAGTCAGGATGGTGTGTGACTTGGAGGGGAACGAGCAGGTGGTGTTGTTCCCATGTACCTGCTGCCCTGGTTCTTCTAGGTGGTAGAGGTCGCAGGTTTGGGAGGTGCTGTCGAAGAAGCCTTGGGGAGTTGCTGCAGTGCATCCTGTGGATGGTACACACTGCAGCCACAATGCGCCGGTGGTGAAGGGAGTGAATGTTTAGGGTGGTGGATGGGGTGCCAATCAAGCAGGCTGCTTTGTCCTGGATGGTGTCGAGCTTCTTGAGTGTTGTTGGAGCTGCACTCATCCAGGCAAGCGGAGAGTATTCCATCACACTCCGGACTTGTGCCTTGTAGATAGTGGAAAGGCTTTGGGGAGTCAGGAGGTAAGTCACTCGCCGCAGAATACCCAGCCTCTGATCTGCTCTTGTCGCCACAGTATTTATATGGCTGGTCCAGTTAAGTTTCTGGTCAATGTTGATGGTGGGGGATTTGGCGATGGTAATGCAGTTGAATGTCAAGGGGAGGTGGTTAGACACTCTCTTGTTGGAGATGGTCATTGCCTGGCACTTGTCTGGCGCGAATGTTACTTGCCACGTATCAGCCCAAGCCTGGATGTTGTCCAGGTCTTGCTGCATGCGGCCATGGACTGCTTCATTATCCGAGGGGTTGTGAATGGAACTGAACACTGTGCAATCATCAGCGAACATCCCCATTTCTGACCTTATGATGGAGGGAAGGTCATTGATGAAGCAGCTGAAGATGGTTGGGCCTAGGACACTGCCTTGAGGAACTCCTACAGCAATGTCCTGGGGCTGAGATGATTGGCCTCCAACAACCACTACCATCTTCCTTTGTGCTAGGTATGACTCCAGCCACTGGAGAGTTTTCCCCCTGATTCCCATTGACTTCAATTTTACTCAGGCTCCTTGGTGCCACACTCGGTCAAATGCTGCCTTGATGTCAAGGGCAGTCACTCTCACCTCACCTCTGGAATTCAGCTCTTTTGTCCATGTTTGAGCCAAGGCTGTAATGAGGTCTGGAGCAGAGTGGTCCTGGCGGAACCCAAACTGAGCATTGGTGAGCAGGTTATTGGTGAGTAAGTGCCGCTTGATAGCACTGTTCATGACACCTTCCTTCACTTTGCTGATGATTGAGAGTAGACTGATGGGGCAGTAATTGGCCGGATTGGATTTGTCGATTTGTCCAGCTTTTTGTGGACAGGACATACCTAGGCAATTTTTCACATTGTCGGGTAGATGCCAGTGTTGTAGCTGTACTGGAACAGTTTGGCTCGAGGCGCAGCTAGTTCTGGAGCACAAGTCTCCAGCACTACAGCCAGGATGTTGTCGGGGCCCATGGCCTTTGCTATATCCAGTGCACTCAGCCGTTTCTTGATATCACGTGGAGTGAATCGAATTGGCTGAAGACTGACTTCTGTGATGGTGGGGATATCGGGAGGAGGATATGGATCATCCACTCGGCATTTCCGGCTAAAGATGGTTACAAACACTTCAGCCTTGTCTTTTGCACTCACGTGCTGGACTCAGCCATCATTAAGGATGGGGATGTTTTCAGAGCCTCCTCCTCCCGTTAGTTGTTTAATTGTCCACCACCATTCACGACTGGATGTGATAGGACTGCAGAGCTTTGATCTGTTCCGTTGGTTGTGGAATCACTTAGCTCTGTCTATAACATGTTGCTTCCACTGTTTAGCACGCATGTAGTCCTGAGTTGTAGCTTCACCAGGTTGGCATCTCATTTTTAGGTACGTCTGGTGCTGCTCCTGGCATGCTCTTCTACGCTCCTCATTGAACCAGGGTTGATCCCCTGGCTTGTTGGTAATGATAGAGAGAGGAATATGCCGGGCCATGAGGTTACAGATTGTGCTGGAATACAATTCTGCTGTTGCTGATGGCCCACAGTGCCTCATGGATGCCCAGTTTTGAACAGCTAGATCTGTTCTGACTCTATCCCATTTGTCATGGTGATAGTGCCACACAACACGTTGGATGGTGTCCTCAGTACGAGGGCGGGACTTTGTCTCCACAAGGACTGTAGTGGTCATTCCTACCAATACTGTCATGGACAGATGCATCTGCGACAGGTAGATTGGTGAGGACGAGGTCAAGTAGGTTTTTTCCTCGTATTGGTTCGCTCACCACCTGCCGCAAGCCCAGTCTGGCAACTATGTCCATCAGGACTCGGCCAGCTCGGTCAGTAGTGGTGCTACTGAGCCATTCTTGGTGATGGACATTGAAGTCCCCCACCCAGAGTACATTGCCCTTCCTATCCTCAGTGCTTCCTCCAAGTGGTGCTCAACATGGAGGAGGACTGATTCATCAGCTGAGGGAGGGCAGTAGGTGGTAATCAGCAGGAGGTTTGCTTCCCCATGTTTGACCTGGTGCCATGAGATCCGGAGTCAATGTTGAGGACTCCCAGGGCCACTCCCTCCTGACTGTATATCACTTCTGGTGGGTCTGTCCTGCCGGTGGGACAGGACATACCCAGGGATGGTGATGGAACAATCTGAGACGTTGGCTGAAAGGTATGATTCTGTGAGTATAGCTATGTCAGGCTATTGCTTGACTAGTCTGTGGGACAGCTCTCCCAATTTTGGCACAAGTCCCCAGATGTTAGTGAGGAGGATTTTGCAGGGTCGACTGGGCTTGGTTTGCCTTTGTCGTGTCCAGTGGTATTCTTATTATGACTTTTTTTAGCGAGATTGTACAACTGAGTGGCTTGCTCGGCCATTTCAGAGGGCAATTAAGAATCAACCACATTGCTGTGGGTCTGGAGTCACATATAGGCCAGACCGGGTAAGGACGGCAGGTTTCCTTCCCTAAAGGGCCTTAGTGAACCAGATGGGTTTTTACGACAATCCGGTAGTTTCATGGCCACCATTGCTGATACTAGTTTTTTTTAATTCCAGATTTTATTGAATTGAATTGAAATTCCCCAGCTGCCGTGGCGGGATTTGAACTCATGACTCTGGATTATTAGTCGAGGTCTCCGGATTACTAGTCCAGTAACATAACCACTATACTACCGTACCCGATTATTATTATACACTATTATATCCTCCGTGCTGAATTGGAATGAAGAAATTTCAACTGTTCAGAAAGTTAAGTGTGTATACGCCTTTCACACAACATAGTTAGGGTTAGGCATGAGTAATGGAGCCATTGAACTGTTGGCTTTAAATAGTTGAGTACAGGGAATTTAGTTTCAAAAATATAATCTAGTCATTTGTAAATGTAATCATGGTTACACTCGGTGAACGTACTCAGTCAACTGAAGTGGATCATTGACATAGGTGTAGACAATTGGACAGAGGTCATAAATCCCACTGACAAGTAAAGCACCTGTGGAGAAATAAAACATCTTTCTGTATTGTGCCATCGGTCAACAACCTAGGAAAACTTGAATGATGCAGTAGTTATCTAAAACCCGAGTAATATTCTTTTTGAAACATCAATATCTTTCAGGCATTCAAAAACCTTGGTCAATCAACTAAACAATGAAAACTTGAGTATAGCGTGCGTCACACATTAAATGTGCCTGTAACACAAAAACTCATCCATCACACGCTTTCTGATTACTCAAGTAACCACTATCTGTTAAGTTAAGCACAATAATTTGTTCAAGTATAAATTTTCCCATTAGGAAATTTTTACCATCATTAAGATGCCTGTGCACTTCAAACTTTTGTTCCACTTCTGTTCAATAATGAATAAAAATTTAGAGTATCAGACTAAAATGTCAATACTGTGCCAATTGTCCTTCATAGGATCAATTTGAAATGCATTATGTTATATTTCACTTTTTAAGGTTGTACTCATTACTAGGATAGAATAAAGAAAAGTTTACTGTGTATCTGGCTATTTACTTGACCTGAGAGTACTTGATGCTGACATAGGATGCCCAAAATAGAAATGTGTTCCATTCCCAGCACTGACAACTTGATGCGGGCAACAATTCATTAAAAAGCCACAAGTGATTTTTATTCAGGGATGTGAGGAAGAAATTCGCGAGCTTTATTATGTTCCCAGACAGGGTGAGAAGATGAAAGTTCAGTTCTCAAGAAACCCTTCTATTACTGTAACTAAAATGAATGAAAGCAAAGATAGGTGCACTAAATAGAAGGAACTCAACACTTTCCTGCCCTTACCTTTAATATTAGGAGTGACACCATACTCTGCCCAATCTGTACAAAGCACCATGGCTCCTAAATGGGCACCAGCAGAATGCCCACACAGGTAAACACCACTGAAAGATATGCAAAAGGAAAGGAGTAACAATTCAATATAAAGCTCTGCAGAGAGTGCTTTGCTCTGCCACCCTGGTTGATTCTAACATCGACACTGAATTCTACTCAAGGGTCTTCTTTTTGCGGGAAATATCTAAACAGTGATTTTAGTACTGCACCTAAACATTCTGAACATATTTTAGTGACGAGTGAAGCATGCGGTTTGGTCCGTCTTGCCCAATAACCTCAATAGAAAACTAATTTATAGAATTGGCTAATTTTGCTTCAGCAGAAAAAGTTACCTACACCTGCTCCTGTCTTCAGGGTTCCACTGCATAGTTCACAATGAAAAAACCCTAATGAAGGAGCTGACATTTTCTCAAATTCACTCTTCACAGGTCAGCAAAGAGTGAGTGAATAAGGAATGCCAAGGTTCATTCACCATCTTTAATATTTTCGTATTTAAACAAACTGTTTTAAGTCGAATTGCCTTACATTATGCCTTAAATGCTCATTTTGAAAATTTAATTTTGGAATGGATTCTTTAAAGTCGA